>NC_054486.1:67602922-67926533 GCF_017639515.1 Carcharodon carcharias
CTAGGACCTCAGAGACTTTGAAAATAGAGTCATCCAGCTGACTGACGATTATGTGGACCGTTCCTGTGCTGACAGTGAGGTCAGCGGCGCTCAACCAAGTGAGGAACAGATGAGGAGCCTCTGGACTTGGTCATACCTCAGTTGTTACAGCTGCAAAGCCAAGCTCGGGAACATTGGGAAGGGATGTCTACTGCACTCCTCAGATTGCAAGGCACGATGGAGGAGTCCGTCCACCTTCAGTCTGAGATGATAGTGCTGCCATGCCAACATACCAAGGTCAACATTGGTAGGATGACGGCTGCCATGAAGACCTTGGTCTAGGACATCGATCCTGCACTGCTGCAGGAGGTGCACTCCATCACTGAAGCACTTGCAGGCATCCATCAGTGTCAACACGAGAGCGGGTGGTGCACCTCGAGCTCATTCCAGCTGTCCCTTCCTCTCAAGGAGTCAGCCAGGGGCCCTCAGGCACCCACTGCGAGGAGGATCAGCAGGTGCACACCCTGGGGCCATCCACCCAGGAGTGCCTGGCCCATTTGAATCCCCTCTTCCTGTGACCCCAGCAGCTCCAACTCTGCAAGCCATGGAGGGTGCTACTGCCACACAGCAAGACCCTAAAAGCAGGCCGGGGCCCTCCAAGTGTCAGCCCTCCAGAGGGCGCCCACCAAGGTCATCACAGACAACAGAGCGTAGCATTCAGCAGGTCACCTCCACCTCTGCTATAAATGTTAGGGGAGCACCAAGACTTAGTAGCAGGGTTAGAAAGATCAAGAATGTGGGCACGGATGTTAATCAATTGTGCTTAATGTTAACCATTGTAAATACACTCCCAAACATGTCTCCTCATCAATGGCTCCTTGTTATGATGAGCTGTGTTCATGTCAATCAGATATGAAACCTTACTTCCTGCAAGGAATTAAGGATAGTGTTGTAATCCAGGGCCTCTCCCCTGTGCAGTCTGTAATCTTTTGAGCACAGCGATTGTCCAGCTTCAAGATCACTCTCCAGATGAGTGATGCCTGCACCTCCATGTGGCTTTTGTTTGCTGCAAGAGCCTCGTATCCAAGCGTCACTGCGTTTTGCCATGTTCTCTGTGTGCTCTCAGCACCTTAGAGGCGGGGCTGCCACCGCCACCACCAACCCCCCTCCGGCGCCTCCCCACCTCGACACCATTCCTGACAGGTGAAGCTGTAGTGCTGAGGGGAACAGGTGATGAAACCTGTCAAAGGATCAAGCTGAATTAAAATCCATGTGGCCACTGTTTCTCAGCAATGTCTTGATGAAATGAATGTCTTCACAGAGTGTATGTGCCCTCGGCCAGACAGGTGTCTGACATTCCCAGATGCAATGTGAAGATCTCAGGATTGTCCTCACTGCATCTCGCCATCATTCTCCTGGAATCTTGTGGCAATGAGGGCATCACGACTACGCCTGCCTTGTCTGGCCAGTGCAATGGCCTCATCGACTGCACCTTCGCCTTCCAGGATCTCATCATCCTCATCCCCTTCAACTTCCGCCTCATTGGAGGAGACGTGCAGCTCTTGCATCTTCACATCATCCAGGTCCTCCGCCTTTTGCATCACCAGGTTGTAAGCCACTATGATGCATGACACCCTCTGAGGAATGTACTGGAGTGCTCCACTAGATCTGTCCAGAACCTCATTTTCAGGATGCCAATGGTGTGCTCAACCAAACTCTGGGTTGTAACATGAGCTTCGTTGTACCTTCTCTCACCAGGAATCTGAAGCCATCATTGGCCACGTCCTTTGTTGATAGCCTTTGTCCCTGAAGAGCAAGCCCTGCATTGTGTGTGTTCCTTGAAAGATATCAGGGATCTGAGACCTGCTGAAGATGTACGAGTCATGGACACTTCCAGAGTATCTTGTACACACATTCATTATGTTTGCAGACCAGCTGAACATTGAGAGAGTGGAAGCCTTTGCCATTCAGGTACGGACTGCCTGTTGCCAGGGAGATTTTAGAGCCATGTGAGTGCAGTCAATGGTACCCTTCACCTGTGGGAATCCAGAAATCTCAGCAAATTCTAGTGCTCTTGCTCCTTGGCTTGCTTGATCCCTGTTGAAATGTGCCTTGACAAAGAGGGTGTCCGTGACCTGTGGGATACATTTGTAGATGGAGGCTTGCGAGAACCTGCAAAGATCCCCAGTGGAGCCCTGGAATGAGCCATTGCTGTAGAAATTGAGTGTAGTGGTAACTTTAACTGCCACTGACAGTGGATGCCCTCCAAGTCCCTGTAGTGCCAAATCCTACAGAAGATGGCATATGTGCATGACTAGTTCCCTTGATTTGTGTAGGTGTCGGTGACACTGGTTCTCACTCATCTGCAGGTAGCACATGCGCTGCCTGTAGACCCTGGGTCAACGATGCTCCGACGAACAAAGGCTCTGTGTGGTTTATCCCCTGCGGATAGGGCCCTGCCGCCTCTTGGCCTTCAGGGTTCTGCTCCACCCTTTGGCGAGCTAGGCACCTCCATCTCATTCTTCTCCTTCTCTCCTGCCTATAAGCAATGAGGCAGACAGCGAGATCACCAGACTCCTTACTCCTGATGGTCTCCTCACTTCACTATCAAAGAGAGACCATCTCCAACAAGAGAGAATCCAACCATAGCCCCTTGATGTTCAATGGCATTACCATCACTGGATCCCCCATTATCAAAATCCTGGGAGTTACCATTGACCAGGAATTGAACTGAAGTAACCATACAAATACTGTGGCTACAAGAGCAGGTTAGGGGCTAGGGGTTAGTGCAATGACTAACCCACGTCCTGACTCCCCAGAGCATGTCCACCATCTACAAGGCACAAGTCAGGAGTGTGATGGAATACTCCCCACTTGCCTGGATGAGTGCAACTCCCACAACACTCAAGACGCTTGACATCATCCAGGACAAAGCAGCCCACTTGATTGGCACCACATCCACAAGCATTCACTCCCTCCACCACCGATGCACAGTAGCAGCAGTGTGTACCATCTACAAGATGCACTGCAGGAACTCACCAAGGCTTCTTCGACAGCATGTTCCAAACCCACGACCACTACCATCTAGAAGGACAAGCACAGCAGATAGATGGGAACACCACGACCTAGAAGTTCCCCTCCAAGTCACTCGCCATCCTGACTTGGAAATATATCACCGTTCCTTCACTGTTGCTGGGTCAAAGTCCTGGAACTCCCTTCCTACCCACACTGTGGGAGTACTCATACCGCATGGACTGCTGCAAGAAGGCAGCTCACCACCACATTTTCAAGGGCAACTAGGGATGGGCAATAAATGCTGGCCCAACCAGCGAAGCCCACATCCCATGAATGAATAAAAAAAATTACACCAACATGGGCTTTAAGTTTGTTGTGGGGTGTGACTGCAGTATACAGCTACAATAACGAGATGCAACGCATTCAAATTAAGTTCCTGACATTCAATGGCAGGAAACACGGCCTAACATTGACGGGGGGTGGGGACAATGGCTTCCTGGATTCATGTCATCAGGAAAACCTGCCTAGGATCTCCTTGCGAGATTCTCCAATCTCACCACCGAACATACCCATCATGATCGAGCACAGAAAATCCTGGCCATGGCGTTAACGTAATCGCATTTGCTTTGTTTAATTTGTTCTATATAGAGTAAAGTTTGTGTTTTGCTAAAAGAAGTGAAATCTTGTGGCATAGGATTGGTTCAAATGAGGTGTTTAGATTTCTCATTAAATGTTAACAGTCCCATACCAAATTTTTCTTCCACACTTGGAGATGCAATTCAATTCTTTAGATGGAACCTTACCTGGCTCCCCAAGTGAGTTAAGAATTTGCTCATTTAGAGAGTCTACCAACCAACAATCCCACTACGAAACTTACTAGAGAACTACTGGAGTCATTAATAATTAACTTTGAAAGAATTGCCTATCATGTTAAAAATAACAACTCTTAAATGTGTAGATATATTATTCTTACTTTACCTGACTGTACATGTATCTCAGCATGAAGTCCATAAGGAATGATTTTCCTTTTCTGAAGGCACCAGCGACAGATAAGGCTACCACTTCCCGATCTCTAACTTCTTCTGAGAGAAGGATTTTGTTCAGAGCCACTTCATCCAGTTCAAAAGTATGGTCATCATTAACAACGAGAATCTGAACTGGTCTAGCTTGCTGCACAGCTTCATCTTCTGATGGCCAACAGAAGCTACCCTCTGAAAATCCTCCTACAATCAAATTTTTGAAAAATTAATAAAGCAGTTCAGTCTGTTTAATACAAATGTAAAATATGAGTGCTGCACCTCAAATCACTGGGTGGAATTTTACGGCCCCCATAGCAACGGGGGCAGGGCAGTAAAATGCGGCAAGTTATTCAAAAGTCCATTGACTTCAGCGGGACTGTTAAATCCTGCCAATTTTCACCCATTTACATTTTTCATCCCAATATATCTTATACAAATATCATTTATGTTTACTCAAAGGAGTCAGTTTAGCATTTAATTTATCAAATAAGTAAACTCATGTTTCTCTGTATCCATGAAAATTTACATCGCAGAAAGCTACATACAGGATTTTATGGGAGGCAGAGTTTCCTGCCTTGCTGCCAAAAGGGTTGCCAAAAAAGCTCTACCTTAAGTGACCACTTAAAGGCCCCACTGGCACAAGGGCAGCTAGGCCGCCCGAGGCCTTATCTGCACTCATTAAATTGCTGCCAGGTCAGAAGTGGTGGGTAGGTAGCAGGAAAGGCATCCACAGAATTTTATTGGCCCCACACACCAGCAAATCTGCCTGCACAGGACCGTAAAATACTTCCTATGATGATTGTAAATAAATATTTGCACACACGTCAGCTTTCTGTATAAAAATATTTAGGTAATCTGTAATTACAGTTCTAAGGAACAAATCTTTGCACATTTTTCAATGACAATCTGTTTTGTTTGTTCAGAAATACCTTAAGATGGGCATAGTGGCTTTAATTTAATGTGGGTGGTTGGAGATCCAGCGGAAGCCCTGCATCACTTTTCTCTGGGATGATGTTATTACATTCTAATCAGGCATTTACGTGGGCAGGGTCAGGCCTCCCAAACAATTAATCCCCCTGCAGGGCAAAAATCCCACCCCCGAGAGCTATAAGCTAATCAGAGGCCAGCGCGCCAAAGTGGGGCCTTCACCCCACTCTGACGTAGCCCTGGAGAGAGGCGAGTGCGAGCGGGATTGGGGTCACGGGGAGGGTGTCACTGGCGACAGGTGGAGGAGGTTGGAAGCAAAGGGAGAAGGGTGGCTTCTTGCTGGGCCAGATCCCTCCAACAGCCAAATATGCGGATGACACAAAGATGCATGGGAAAGTATGTTGTGAGGAGGACACAAATGGTATGCAAAGAAGTACGGAGAGTTAAGTGATAATGGTAGGGGATTCTATAGTTAGGGGAACAGACAGGCACTTCTGCGGTCTTGGTACAAGGGTTGTAGATATCACAAAGCGGCTTCAGGTCATTCTGAAGGGTGAGGGTGCAGAGCCAAAAGTCATGATTCACACTGGAACCAACAATATAGGTAGAAAAAGGGATGAGGCTTGCAGACTGAGTTCAGGCAGTTAGGAAAGAGATTAGCAAGCAAGACCTCGTGGGTAGTAATCTCTGGATCACTTCCAAGACCACTTGCTAGTGAGTATGGAAATAGGAGAATACACCAGATGAATATGTGGCTGGAGAGATGGTGCAGGAGGGAGGGCTTCACATTTCTGGAGCATTGGGACTGGTTCTGGGGAAGGTGGGATCTGCACATGCCAGACGGTCTACACCTGAATAGGACCGGGATGAATGTCCTTGCAGGGATATTTGCTAGTGTTGTTGGGGAGGGGAACCTGAGGGCAGATTCGAATAGGACAAATTCAGAGCAGGGAGTGGGAGACAGAAAATTAGCATGAAGAAGCAAAGGTTAAGAGTTCACAGGACAGGAATTTGTCAATGTTAAAAGGTTTTTATTTAAATGCAAATAGTATAGTAAACAAAGCCGATGAGCTGAGGGCACAGAAAAGCACACAGCAGCATGATATAATTGATATAACAGAAACTTGGCTTAAAAAGGGCAAAAATGGCAGCTCAACATCCTTCAATATAGGATTTTCAAGCAGGATAGAGAGGGGACTGAAAAGGTGGGAGCGTAGCATTATTGGTTAAAGAATCAATTACAGCTATGAGCAGGGATTATATCCGAAATGAATCATCAAATGAGGCTATGTGGGTTGAGCTCAGAAATAACTAAGGACAAGGTAGGGCCTATCAGAGATGTACATGGTAACTTGTGCACTGATGCTTAAGATGTGGGCAGGGTTCTCAATGAGTACTTTGTCTCTGTCCTCACTAAGGAAAGGAATGATGCAGACATTCTAGTTAAGGAGGAGGAGTGTGATGGTTCTATGATTCTGTGGTTCAAAGTGAGTGGGCTAAAATTTGGCAGATTGAATATCATGTCGAATAATATGAGGTTGTCCACTTTAGTAGGAAGAATTGAAAAGCGGAATGTTATTTAAATGGAGAGAGACTGCAAACTATTGCAGCACAGAGGGATCTTAGTATTCTCGTACATGAAAAAGTTAGTATGCAGGTAAAGCAAATAATTTGGAAGACAAATGGAATTTTGGCCTTTATTGTAAGGGGGATGGAGTATAAAAGTAGGGAAGTCTTGCTACAGCTGTATAGGGCATTGGTGAGACCACGCCTAGGCCAGGATTTTTCATTGGTCGCACGGAGCTGCCTCAGGGAGATTGAAGCGATTGTTTATTTTTTTAACACAGGAAAAATTTAACGAAACATGTTCCCTCATGGGACACGTTTTCATTTTTCAAAGAAAGTTTTTATTTACGTTGTAATAGCTTTAGGAAATCTCATCCCAATCGTGGATGAGGTTTCCTAAAAAACGTAAAGGCCACTTGGCTTTTTCGCCTGCCCATCAACTGTTAGGTTGGACGGGCAGCGTAAGTTTGAAATTAATTTGTTCATCAATGGCCATAATAGGCCTTTCAATTATCGGCAGGCACGCAGCCGCCTCCAGCGTGCGCCTGCCAAACAAATTATTGTGATGACGTCTGGATGCACACCCAACATCATCACGCATCATTTTATATTTCAGCATGTCGGGCCCCACCCCAGCACGCCAATTGTAAAATTCTGCCCCTAGAATACTGTGTACAGTTTTGATCTTGTTATTTGAGGAGGGATAGACTTGCATTGGAGGCGGTTTAAAGAAGGTTCACTAGGTTGATTCCTGGCATGAAGGGGTTGTCTTAGGAAAGGTTGAGCAGGTTAGACCAATACTCATTGGAGTTTAGAAGAATGAGAGGTGATCTTGTTCAAAAATAGAAGATTCTGAGGGGGGCTTGACAGGGCAGATGCTATGGGAATGTTTCCCTTTGTGGGGGAATCTAGAACTAGGGCGCTCAGTTTCAAAATAAGGTGGAGATGAGGAGGAACTTCTTCTCTCAGATGGTCATAAATCTTTGGAATTCTCTACCCCAGAAAGCAGTGGAGGTTGGACCATTGAATATGTTCAAAGCTGAGTTAGATAGATTTTTGATCTACAAGGGAGTCGAGGGTTATGAGGGGCAGGCAGGAAAGTGGAGTTGAGGCCACAATCAGATCAGCCATGATCTTATCGAATGGCAGAGCAAGTTCAAGGGACCAAATGGCCTACTCAGTCATAGAGTCACAGTCATAGAGGTCTACAGAACAGAAAAACACCCTTCGGCCCATCCAGTCTGCGCCGGTCAAACAAGTATCTAACTATTCTAATCCCATTTTCCAGCACTAGGCCCATAGCCTTATATGCTATGGCATCGCAAGTGTATATATAAATACTTCTTAAGTATTTACTCCTGCTTCTATTTCTGATGTTCTTATAGCAGTACCATTTAGCAGATTGAAAAATGATACACTGTCACTTCCTGACATACATTTTGGCCTTCAGACTGGACACATCTATCATACTTTTCATGGATCCCTTCAGCTTGGGGTTTCTCAAGGACACTTTTCTGCTTATATGAGAAAATAGCACCTAATTCAAGTGCAAAGCTGAAATGGAGAGAGGCTAATGAACCACAAGTGCATCACTCCTTTGGAGGAGACTAACTTATTAATTCTTCTTTATTAGAAAAAGGGTAAAGTAGGAAAAGGTGAAACTGCATATTTGTCTGTTTGCCAGTTGGAAAATCTAAATAATTGCCCTCCATTTTTTCTTTTCCCTGGAAGAGTATATTTTGCATTTGCTCACTGATTCCTACTTTTATTATGAATAGCAGCAGTCCATAATATGCATCCCATCAATTTTGGCACAGTATTGAAATTTACATTTAACATCAGATATAATTTTGAGCTTTAATAGTAATGTTGAAGTACCAACAATTCTGTGCGCAAAATTACAGAATCGCAGAATCTCACAGTGCAGAAGAGGCCCTTCGGCCCATCGAGTCTGCACCAACATGTGAGAAACACCTGACCTACCTACCTAATCCCATTTACCAGCACTTGGCCCAAAGCCTTATGAATGTTATGACGTGACAAGTGCTCATCCAGGTACTTTTTAAGGGATGTGAGGCAACCCGCCTCCATCACCCTGCCAGGCAGTGCATTCCAGACCGTCACCACCCTCTGGGTAAAAAAGTTTTTCCTCACATTCCCCCTAAACCTCCTGCCCCTCACCTTGAACTTATGTCCCCTTGTGACTGACCCTTCAACTAAGGGGAACAGCTGCTCCCTATCCACCCTGTCCATGCCCCTCATAATCTTGTACACCTCAATCAGGTCACCCCTCAGTCTTCTCTGCTCCAACGAAAACAAACCAAATCTATCCAACCTCTATTCATAACTTAAATGTTTCATCCCAGGCAACATCCTGATGAATCTCCTCTGCACCCCCTCCAGTGCAATCACATCCTTCCTATAATGAACTGCACACTGAAATTTACACTCCGGCTGTGGTCTCACCAATGTTCTATACAACTCCAACATGACCTCCCTACTTTTGTAATCTATGCCTCGATTGATAAAGGCAAGTGTCCCATATACCTTTTTCACCACCCCACTAACATGCCCCTCCGCCTTCAGAGATCTATGGACACACACGCCAAGGTCCTTTTGTTCCTCAGAACTTCCTAGTGCCATGCCGTTCATTGAATACTTCCTTGTCAAATTACTCCTTCCAAAGTGTATCACCTCACACTTTTCAGGGTTAAATTCCATCTGCCACTTATCTGCCCATTTGACCATCCCGTCTATATCTTCCTGTGGCCCAAGACACTCAACCTCAATATTAACCACGCGGCCAATCTTTGAGACATCCGCAAACTCACTATTCCTACCCCTCACGTAGTATCTATGTCATTTATATAAATGACAAATAATGGGGGACCGAGTACAGGTCCCTGTGGTATGCCACTGGACACTGGCTTCCAGTCACTAAAGCATCCCTCTGTCATCACCCTCTGTTTCCTACAACTAAGCCAATTTTGAATCCACCTTATCAAATTACCCTGTATCCCATGTGCATTTGCCTTCTTTATAAGTCTCCCATGTGGGACCTTGTCAAAGGCTTTGCTGAAATCCATATAAACTACATCAACTACAGTACCCTCATTTACACACCTGGTCACCTCCTCAAAAAATTCAATCAAATTTGTTAGGCATGACCTTCCTCTGACAAAGCCATGCTGACTATCCCTGATCAAACCTTGCTTCTCCAAGTGGAGATAGATTCGCTCCTTCAGAATTTTCTCCAATTGTTTCCCTACCACTGACGTGAGACTCACTGGTCTGTAGTTCCCTGGCTTATCTCTACAACCCTTCTTAAATAGCAGAACCACATTAACTGTTCTCCAGTCCTCTAGCACCTCCCCCGTGGCCAGAGAGGAATTAAAAATTTAGGTCTGAGCCCCTGTGATCTCCTCCCTTGCCTCCCTCAGCAGTCTGGTACACAAATCATCCGGACCTGGAGATCTGTCCACTTTTAAGCCTGCCAACACCTCCAATACCTTATCACTCCCTATATCAAGTTGCTCAAGAACCTCGCAGACTCCCTCCCTGAGTTTGATACCTTCATCCTCATTCTCTTGGATGAAGATGGATGTGAAGTATTCATTCAACACTCTAGCAATGTCACCTGGCTCCACTCATAGATTGCCCCCTTGGTCCCTTATGGGCCCTACTCTTTCCCTGGTTATCCTCTTCCCACTGATATACTTATAGAATATCTTGGAATTTTCCCTACTTTTACCAGCCAGAGCTTTCTCAGATCCCCTCTTTGCTCTCCTAATTGCTTTCCTAAGCTCCACCCTGCGCTGTCTGTACTCCACTAATGCCTCCACTGATTTGCTTCCCTTGTACCTGCTAAAAACTTATCTGTTCCTTCTCACTGTAACCTGAATATCTCTGGTCATCCATGGTTCTCTGGGCTTGTTACTCCTTGCTATCACTGTAGAGGGAACATGTTCAGCCTGTACCCTCCCCATTTCCTTTTTGAATGCCCCCCACTGCTCCTCTGTTGATTTCCCCACAAGTAGCTGTTCCCAGTCTACCTTGGCCAGATCCTGCCTTATTTTACTAAAATTCACTCCCCCCAAATCCAAAATATTTTAGCTTTCAGTTGCAAGCGACTTAAATACCTAAAGATGAGCACTGTTGTGCTCGTTATTGATTGTATATATAGCAATAGCTTACATTTCAGTAATGATAACTTCTTATGATATAATCTAAGCTAATGCTAAACGAAAACCTTCATGGGCTCTATAGGGGAGGGAGATAAACTGATCTAAAAGTTTTGCTTTTTTATCACGTCTCTGCAGCTATTAACTGAATTATGATGCCGAACAATCTTTTTTGAACCATAACAGAGCTAAACAAATGAAGTAGTGTCTTCATCTTCGGAGTATTTTCGAAAATAAACTGTGTGTAAGTTTATTTGTATGTCATCATGGGACTTAATACAAATATGCAAGATATAAATAATTCATAATACAAAAGATGTGAATTAACAGCATTGTTCAAGAATCATTTTACCATATCATTGCAAAAACAGTTCTAAAATATGCCATTAAGTATTTAGGTTAAATATGCACATCTGTATTCAGATCTTGACTCTAGTTCATTGTATGGAGCAAGTGAAAAATAATTTCATCAGTAATTTCAACGAAGCAATAATTTAATTGTGAGCTAAAAATCAAAATATTCCCTTTTGGCTGGAAAGTCATATCAGGATGTTTATCATAAGTACATCAGGCTTTTGAAGAAAAAAATGCTGTGTAACAAACATATTTATTTAAAGTACATATGAAAACATTAAACTAGGTAGAACAATGATTAATTGTCTGAACGAGCAACATATTTGCAATTTTGACACTATACAACTACTGTTAGGCCTTTAGACCATAAGACATAGGAGCAGAAATTAGGCCATTCGGCCCATCGGGTCTGCTCCGCCATTCAATCATGGCTGATAAGTTTCTCAACCACATTCTCCCGCCTTCTCCTTGTAACCTTTGATCCCCTTACCAATCAAGAACCTATCTATCTCGGTCTTAAATACACTCAATGACCTGGCCTCCACAGCCTTCTGTGGCAATGAATTCCATAGATTCACCACTCTCTGGCTAAAGAAGTTTCTCCTCATCTCTGTTCTAAAAGGTCTTCCCTTTACTCTGAGGCTGTGCCCTCGGGTCCTCGTCTCTCCTACTAATGGAACATATTCCCCACGTTCACTCTATCCAAGCCTTTCGGTATTCTCTAAGTTTCAATCAGATCCCCCCTCATCCTTCTAAACTCCATCGAGTATAGACCCAGAGTCCTCAAATGTTCCTCATATGTTAAGCCTTTCATTCCTGGGATCATTCTCGTGAACCTCCTCTGGACCTTCTTCCTGAGATACGGGGCCCAAAATTGCTCACAATATTCTAAATGTGATCTGATCAGAGCCTTATAAAACCTCAGCAGCACATCCTTGCTTTTATATTCTAGTCCTCTCAAAATAAATGCCAACATTGCATTTGCCTTCCTAACTACCGACTCAACCTGCAAGTTAACTTTAACAGAATCCTGGACTAGGACTCCCAAGTCCCTTTGCACTCCAGATTTCTGAATTCTCTCCCCATTTAGAAAATAGTCAATGCCTCTATTCTTCCTACCAAAGTGCATGACCTCACACTTCCCCACATGGTATTCCATCTCCCAATTCTTCGCCCATTCTCCTAACCTGTCTAAATCCTTCTGCAGCCTCCCCGCCTCCTCAATACTACCTGTCCCTCCACCTACCTTTGTATCATCTGCAAACTTAGCCAGAATGCCCTCAGTTCCTTCATCTAGATCATTAATGTATAAAGTGCAAAGTTGTTGTCCCAACAATGACCCTTGCGGAACTCCACTAGTCACCAGCCGCCATCCTGAGAAGGACCCCCTTATCCCCACTCTCTGCCTCTTGTGTGTTAATGAACTGTCTCAAAAAAAACAGCAGTTGCCAATACTGTACTGTGCTCAAGTGATTTGAATCCACACTCTTCTAATTCTGAGATTAAAATGCTTTCACTGAGCCAAACTAACAGTAAGGCAGAATTGTGCCAGATTTGCACTAAGTGCCGTAGCGGGCAGGAAAAGGGATGTTTTACCCGCTGGTCACAATGGCGGATTTTCACACTGTATTGTCCCAATTCTGCCTCATTAATCATGCATTCCGGGAAACACGCTGTTTCGCTGGCAGACAGCCTCTAATTTACCCGCTACCATCACCTCATGCTGGACACCATATTTAAAGTATAGCCACGCGCACACCTCGCAGTGCTTCCAGCCCAGGACTGCTGTATAGAAGACATGGCCACGAAAGGCAAGAAGACTGCAACCCCCCAATTCAGTGACGCATCCCTGGAATGCTTTTTGGACACCGTGGAAGCCAGCTGTGATGTCCTCTACCCCCACTCAGGCCACAGGAGGGGCAGAAACATCATCAACCTGGCTTGGGAGGTGGTGGCAGCGGTGGTCAGTGGCAAGGGTGGTCAGTGCAAAAGCTGCACAGGAGAGTTTGGCTATCTGAGGATGAATGATCTCATTCGTGCAGCCAGGGTAATCAACCAACTCATCACTCTAAACTCACACACTCACAAGCCTATCACACATTCACTGGCATCTCACTCACTGCCAGCTCAAGGGACATCACCACTCACTCTCTCTCACACACACAGGCCTTAACATCTCCATCTGGCCTCATCTCCTCTGGAGATCGCCTCCTCATCCTTTCCAAGGCTCCACTCAGCATACACGCACGCCTGGCATCCTTCTCATTTGGCCAGGCATATTCCTGGCTCACAGTCTCTTCATCTGTCTTTATGCAGGACAAGATCACGCACAATAAAAGGGAGATGTCCCAGGCCAGGGATAGAGTACCAGACATCAAGGCCTTCAATCCTTTTGAAGACCGCACGTGAGAGCTGGCTGGAGAGGTTGTGGACCATTCCTGTGGCAATGGCAAGGTCATCACCAAGTATCCAAGTGAGAATCATGCACCAGCTCATCCCTCTGGCAACTCAACTGTGAGACCACTGTTCTGTATACCACGGCGGCCATGCACTAATAATCTTCACTTTCTCTCAGAGGCATATCTGCCATGTCGTCCTCAGGCAGCCTTGGCCTCAACTCCAATGCTGAAAGCACCTTGGATGGGGATCCTGAGGACAGCAACCTAAGGACCCAAAACAGCGCTCACCCACACCCTCCACCAGCGCAGCGACACATGCCTCAGTACAGACTACATGTACAGCAGGCTCGGGTTCACTATCTGGTGAGCAAGCACGCAATCTGTTCCACAGCAGGCAAGGCAGGATACCCTAGATCGCTGGCACTCGGGGAACTGCTGGAGGCAAGGGATCTGCTGAGTCCAAATCAGATTATGAGCCTCTGGAGCAGTCCTCAATGACAATCATGGGAATAGCAGGAAGGGATGACAGCTGCACTTCTCAGATTGCAAGGCAAGATGGAAGAATCCATCCACCTTCAGTCCGAGGCGATCTTGCCGTCATGCCAACCCACCAAGGTCAACATTGACAGGATGGCAGCCGCCCTGGAGATCTTGGTCCAGGATATCTGTCCTGCACTGCTGCACGGGCTGAATTACATTGTTGACGCCATAGTTGGCCTCCAACATTGTCAACGTAAGAGGGGTGTGGGACAGCTCAAACACACTCAAGCTTCCCCTTCTCCTCAAGGAGTGAGCTGGGGCCCTCGGACACCCATAGGGAGGAGGATCAGCAGGTGCACACCCCAGGGCCAAATGACTCTGGGAATGTCCGGTCCATTCGAATCCCCTCTTCCTGTGACCCCAGCAGCTCCAGCTCCACAGGTTATGGAGGGTGCCACTGTACACAGCAGGACACCGAAAGCAGGCCAGGGCCTTTCATGCCTCGGGCCTCCAGGGGATGCCCACCAAGGTCATCACAGACAGGGCGTACCAATCAGCAGCCTACTGCCACCTCCGCTGTGGATGTCGGGGATCATAAAGATGTAGCAGCAGGATTAGGAAAATTAAGAAGATGTAGTTGTACAGCCTGGGCACGGGTGTTAATCACTTGTATATTATGTTCACTATTGTCAATGAACTCCCAAGAATGTCTCCTTGCCTATGGCTCCTTGTTCCGATGAGCAGTGTTCGTGTGAACCAGATGTGAAACCCTGGTCCCTGCACAAGATAAAGACAGGTGTCTCAGCTAAGGGCCTCTTCCCTGTGTTTTGTGCAACCTTTCCAGCACACTGACAGTGTGTTTTCACAGTCACTGGACACAGCACTCATGCCTGTGCTTCGATGGGGCTTATCACAGCTGCCTGGAGTCCTGGGCCAGCGGTACAGAGTTCCGTCATTCTTTCTGTGTGCTCTCAGCACCTCTGAAGTGTGGCTGGCCCCCATCTCAACAGCATCTGCATCCGGTGACTGTGTGCTCCTGAAGGGTTCAGCTCAAGAAGGATGCCATAGGAACAGGAGAAGTTAAAGTTTCCCTGCTGCATCTCAATATGACATGACCCCATTCACTGAGTGCAAGTGATCTGCCATTAGCCAGACAAGAGTCAGTCATTCACATAAGCTATGGAATGTCCCCACAGCATGTCATCTTCATCCTCCTGGAATACAGGGACTATGGGCATCATCTCCAAGACACAGAGCCTTATCACAAGGAATATATGTGCTACCATCAGCCAAACAGGAATCAAACCTTCATAGTTACAAAGCGAGAATCTATGGTTCTTTTCATCATCTTCCAAAATCTAGCAGCTATGAGGGCCTCCCGAGCACGCCTGCCTCATCTGGCCAGTGTGATGGCCTCATCGCCATCATCCTCACCTTCTAGAACCTCCTCCCTCTCATCCCTGTAGACGTCCTTCTCATCAGAGGAGACGTGCAGCTCCTCCATCTCCTCCTCAGCCAGCTCCTCTCCCCATTGCAGTGCCTGGGCGTGAAGGGTGCAGCAGGTGACGACGATGCGTGACACCCTCTGTGGACTATATTGCAGGGCTCCACCAGACCAGTCCTGGCACCGGAACCTCATTTTCAGCCTCCCAATGGTTTGCTCCACCAAGTTGTGAGTTGCAGCATGAGCTTCATTGTACCTTCTCTCTGCTGCACCCTGAGGCTGCCACATGGGCATCAACAGCCACGTCCTCTGCGGGTAGTCCTTGTCCCTGAGGAGCCAACCCTGCAGCCTCTCTGAACCCTAGAAGATGACAGGGACCTGAGACCTGAAAATGTAGGAGTCGTGAACACTCTCTGGGAACCGTGCGCAGACCTGTAGGATACATTTGTGATGGTCGCACACCAGCCGAACATTCAGCAAGTGGAAGCCCTTGTGGTTGACGTAGTTGACCGCTTGTTGCCACAGAGATCTGAGTGCCACCAGTTCAGTCGATGGGAACTGCACCTGAGGGAAACCTGAGATTTGGGCAAATCCCAGCACTCTTGCTTCCCGGCTTTCCTGATCCCAGGCGAAATGCACAAAGTTGTGTGCCTTCGCAAAGATGACATTTGTGACCTCATGAATGCATTTATGCGTGGAGACTTGCAATATCCCACAGAGGTCACTTGTGGAGCTCTGAAAGGAGCCACTGGCATAAAAATTGAGTGCCGAAATCACTTTCACAGCCACTGGCAGTGGATGCCCTCCACGTCCCAGTGGAGCCAAATCCTGCAGCAAGTAGCAAATGTGGCCGACCAGATCCCTGGACATGCACGGTCTTTGGTGACACTGGTTCTTGGTTATCTGCAGGATTGATAAGCGCCATCTATAAACCCTGGGTCTAGATAGGTGCTGACCTGCGACGGCTCACTGTGCTCTTCAGCGGCATACACAGGAGTTCCAGCCGCCCCTTCTTCCTGAGGTCACTGCACCTCCCTCTGTCCAGCCAAGCGTCTCAGTCGGTCTCTTCTTCTTCGTCTCTGCTCTCTGTAAGCCACAAGGTATACAGCTAGTTCACCAGGCTCCATGCTCCTGATGTACTCCTCCTGCAGAATGAAAAAGATTCATGGGTTAGCATGGCTGTTCTAAGAACCTCTCCTGGTTAAGTCTGTAGGTCCCTTAACACATCCCAGAGAGTGCAGGCAACCACTTGGATGGCCAGAGTTTAGTGCACTGCATGGCTGCCCAAAACCCCACCCACCTCTGCCCCACTCCACCTGAACGATTGGCGGCAGCTTTGCCCATTGGACTGCATGCTGTGCTCTCAGTTCAGGTGCAGGCATTCTCCTAACCTGCACTGTAAGAGTGCACTGTTAGCTTGAACTGTGGGGGAAACTGGTCCAAACCTGAATGATGACATTGCAGGGGGCTGTGAGCACCTCCACCAGTGATTGCTCCATGGCCAGATTTCAGGAGGAGATTGTACAACTTGCCCAATCATCCAGCTGTTCTGCAGTCCGCTAAATCACTCATTAGTTTGCAGTCTGTGCCCAAGGGATGAAAAGCTCTGGAGCATTTGGTGGCACTTTCATGCCTCTGTGTTGCTTGAGTGGACAGAGAAGCTAGAGACCCAACTCCACACATGTCAATATGGCTGCGCCTGAACTGTCTAAACTGTGGAGGAACGGTCACTTTATAAAATGTTTCCCTAGTGCATGGCCACTCCCTCCCCGACTCCCCCCTCCGCCCTGCGTATGCTTGTGCACTACCATCAGACTGGGCTGCCTTGACCCCCCAACTCGCCTCAGACGCAGGGCACCACACTGTCAGCCAGCTGGGAAAAAGCAACTTCCCTGTGCTTTCGCCAGATTGCATAGTGCCTCAACCCTGAAGTTGAATGGGCGACCCTCACGAGTGCCCCTCAAAGTGTAGCTTGCCAGGTGCACGCCTTACAAATGCTGTTGTGAAACACATCAGCATGCCTGTATATTCAAGCATGGGGGGCTGATTCTGGTGAGCATGGCTTATAATGATATGCAGATGTATTAAAATTATGTTCCCAGCATTCGGCTGCAAGAAAGACATGGAGCATCTTGCCAAGCGGAACGGATGATCGCAATCTTGTTTCACGACGGTGTGAAATCAATTTTTGGCCTTCCCTCCATATTGTCCACTCACGCCCACCATGATGCCCAACGCCAATGGGCACGGAAAACTCCACCCTAAAGGCCGTATTTTCATGGTCCCAATCTGGTCCCAAAAAAATGGCTGCTGAGCCAGGCGGCTGGAACGCTCCCCCTCCCTTCCTGGCTTTGGTCATTTTCACGAGGGGAGGGGAGGGAGCGTGCCCTAGATAAGCTTTTTTAAGTCCCATGGAGGCAGCCAGATTTTAGCAGTTGTCGGGTTTTACACTAGCTGTATGGAGGCGTGGAATGGAGGTGGGAAGAGTTTAAAACATAAGTGAAAAGATTTTGCCTCTTTTACAGTTCATCAATAAAAGCTGTAGCATGAGTTGTATCTATGTTCAGTAAAGCATGTTATAAGAGTGCTGTGATTGAGATCAACATTGCAAATGTGGAGAAGTCTTCAGATGAGGTTAAGAAGTTCATCTAATGGATAAAAAGGTAGAGTACATTTCACGCTATTGAAAGGGTATCTAGTATGATTACCAAGTGTAAATGTTTTTTTCCCATTGATTTCATGTATTCAGTCCAGACATCTGTTGATATAGGAATTCTAGAGTCTGTTTGTTTACTCATGGAGTTTTATGGGCCCTTGACTGCAATCCAACTGCCTACTTGTTTTACAAGTGGTTGACTTTGTTTATAAAGTTGCTTTGAAGAATCTGCTTGTTTACTCAGGGAGTTTTATGGACTATTGAACGGCTTGCAACTGTTATAATATGGCTTGTGAGTTCATAAAATTGATCATGGGTGAGGGGCTTGGGTGAGAGGTGCGTTTAAAGTGGTCAGAGGTTCAACACGATATAGGTGAGCCACTGAAGCACTGGGCCAAGGCTTTCTGGGAACAGAGGTAGACCTTTTAACCAGCCTGCTCTGAACTCAGCCTGCCTCCACTGCTGCCTCAAACCTGCTGCTGGGCCACTTCAGGCCTGCCTGGGCCCCCAGTAGATCCTGCCTACCTACAATCTCCAGACAGAGGTAGGATTATGATGGTTGGATTAGCTCCCCTTCCCGATTCCTACCTCTAACATGAAAATCCAGCTCTAACTTCCTAATGTAAAGGGCAAAATAATGCAGATGCTGGAAATCTGAAGCAGAAGCAGGAAATGGTGGAAACACAGTCGGTGGAATTTAATGCCCCACACCTCAGCAGCGAGTTTGGAGGCAGAGGGCTATTTAATCTGGCAGGAGGGTGCGGGTTGGGGACACCACCATCTTCCCGCATGCTCCCTATTAACCTCCTGGTTAGGAATGCTGTGGATGCTAATTGAGGCCCATAAGTGGGCAATTAACAACCACTTAAGGACTTTATCTTGCTGCTACTGGTTGAATACCAGCAGGAGCTTGGCCTAAATAGCCAAGTGGTTACGGTACTGGGTTTGTAACCCCAAGATCAAGAGTTCAAATCTCCCAATAGCAAAACTATGGAATTGAATACCAGCAGGAGCTTGGCTTAAATAGCCAAGTGGTTATGGTACTGGGTTTGTAACCCCAAGATCAAGAGTTCAAATCTCACAATGGCAAACCATGAAACAATGTAACTTCATCTGAAACAGATGGAAACGGGTTTGTACTCGAAAGAGTTGAATACCAGCAGATGCTTGGCCTAAATAGCCAAGTGGTTATGGTACTGGGTTTGTAACCCTAAGATTAAGAGATCAAGAGTTCAAATCTCACAATGGCAAACTATGAAACAATGTAACTTCATCTGAAACAGATGGAAACAGGTTTACTCAAAAGAGTATCAAGAGTTCAAATCTCACAATGGCAAACTATGAAACATTGTAACTTCATCTGAAACAGATGGAAATGGGTTTGTACTCGAAAGAGTTGAATACCAGCAGCAGGCATAGGAATCACCATGCCGGAAGCCTGAAAAGCAAACCCGAACCGGGGGTAGTCCCTCATTCAAAGGCACTCAGAGCCTAATTGAGGGGCATGGTCTCAGGAAAGGCGGGGTTGGGTGCTGACTGCTGAGAGGCACCCCCCTGCACTTTCTTCCAAACCCCTAACCAGCGACCCCTTCAACCACAACCTCTATTGTGCATTAACTCACCTGTGGCCTTGGTCCCTCAGCGATTCAAAGGCTCTGGTGGGCACATTACCGACAGCTGCAACCTCTCCTGGTGGTGCTGAAGGACAATGGAGAGCTGCCAGAGTTTTATTGGCTGAACCACATCAATCGACAGTCAATATACAACCCGCACCAGTGTCTGATATCTTTTGCTGCTTTTTAGTTCTACCCAAAGTGTTTCCACTCTAATTAGCCTTACTTAAATCCTTTCTTTCTACTACAGCGAGGCCTCACTGGGGATTCTCCTTCAGGTCGTCCAGGAAAGGTGGGAGGTCATTTTCCTGCGGTATGGAAGCAGGAGGTCCACCCACCTGACTATGTTGGCCTGGTAGGAGGTTGCCAGGGAGGTCAGCCCGTGACAAACAAAATAGGATGATCAACATTGGCCAGTTAAGTACCTCATGGGCACTTAATTCCAGTGGGACTTCTCCAGCGGAGTCAACATGGGTGGTTCTCTGGCCAGTGGGCAAAACCCCCATCACCAACAGTGAGCTAGTCAGCAACTGTGCAGAGAACAGAGAAGATAATGTTTCAAATGTGAACCCTTTCGCAAAACAGGAAAGGTCCACACCCAAAATGTTAACTTGTCTGTTCTGAAGTATATTTTTGGTTTTGTTTCCAGAACCCTGTGTTGAACTACAGTAAATATAAAATCAATATAATTACTTTTCATTTTACTGTTCGAAACCCACTGCTTAGCAGAGAAATATTTGCTGTTGCATTATAAAATTCCGGATTTAACCTGCACTTGAAAAGGAACATAACATTTTCTGTTTGGTTTGTCTTAAGAAATACCTGCACTTATTGTAGCATACAGTTGAAACAATTAACTACTTTTGAAGTCCAGTGATTGTTACACAAACATATATTGCAACTATTCTACACTCATAAAGTCCCACAAATTTAACCTGTGTGTTTTTTTGGGGTTTCACTGAAGGGAGAAATCTTGGCCTGCTTAAACGAAAAACTTCTGCTCTTCTTCAAATAATGCCATGAAGTCTTTAAGACCCACCTGAATGGATGAAAAGGACCTCATTTTCACATCTCATCTGAAAAATAGCACTTTACACAATGCAACATTCCCTCAGAATCGCACTGGAGAGTTAACCCAGATTATATGATCAACGTTCTGGTTCAAATGCTTCTTACCTAGAAGACAGAATGCTACCACTGCACCAAACTGACATGTCATTGATTTAATGACACTTTTATCTTCAGTTTGCCCCTATTATGTATTCTTCAGACTAATTCTATTTCTTACCATAGAACCACATTCAGTTCCAAATCAAAGGAATCAGCTGCCAAGAATTTACCAATCTTGAGTGAACCAAAGAAACAACGGAAATGCAAAGTCTGGCCAGGGGAGTAGTTTCATGTGAACTCAGAAACCATCCTCTTAATGTCCATTGAGAAATGGCTGGGCCCACTGTTCAAGGAGCTAAGAGATAGAGTCACCATGATTCAATGTTGCCTATTGGAGACACCTCCTTTCATTCTCATCCCTTACTTAAACTTATGTCAGTGGTCTGTTCCTTGTTTAGTAACATGCTGTCTCCCTAATAGATGTAGAGTAGATTAATCCTTATTTTATGAGCAAATGCTACAATAAAAGATCAATGCTTGTTTGCACTTGAAGAGATTGGAGACCTAACTTTATAGGTGCTCTGGTCATTTGTCTATGAATACAAGAAAATTACATACCACTAAAAAGCTGATGAAAATATTGAGCACTTGTGTGCCAACCCCCAGCCACAACTCTCAGCACTTCTCTGCTTCTGATTCATTTATCCTTTTAGAAAATGTTGCATTTCTCAGAACTTTCATATCTCCAAAGAAACCTCACTTTGTCACTGACCTGGCCAATGCTTGTTTTGCTGGGTCAGTTTCATTATTCCACCTGGCATGTCCATGTCCATGTGCTACCCAATGGCTCTATTACTGATGCTTCACAATTCCTAAATTACTTTTTAACCTCATTTGGCCATACCACTCTTCCATCTACTATGCTATCTGGTTCAGCTTTGCAGGTTTACTTCACAGCTTCCTTTGCTTCATGACAATTCTCCTAGCTCTACAGAGTTGGAGTTTTTAACCACCCTTCTGCTTCCTCCCTTTCTCCAAAATAGGCTTGTTGCTCTTCAATCTATGAAATTACCATCAGCTCTAATAAAGGAAGACAGCACTTATAATAGACTACTACAACAACAATTTGTATTTATACAGTGTATTTAATGTAATAAAATGTCTCAAGGTGCTTCACAGGAGCACTATCAAACAAAACTTGACACTGAGTCACATAAGATGACCAAAAGCTGGTCAAACAGATAGGTTTTAAGGAGCATCTTAAAAGAAGAGAAGTAGGGAGATGAAAAAATTCAGGGAGGAAATTCCAGAACTTAGGGTCTTGGTGACTGAAGGCACAGCTGTTAATGAAGGAGTGATTAAAATCAGGAATGCTTAAGAAATCAGAATTGGAGGAGTGAAGATAACTTGCAGCGTTGTTTTGCTGGAGGAGATTATGGGGGGGAAGGGGCGGTTGGCATGGAGAGATTTGAAAACAAGGAGGATGAAAATTTAAAATTGAGGTGCTGCTCAATCAGGAACCAATGTGGGTCAGTGAGCACAGGGGTGGTGAGTGAACAGGACTTGATGCAAGTTAGGACACAGGCAGCAGTTTTGGATGACCTCGAGTTTACAGAAGGTGGAACATGCGAGGACAGCCAGGAGTGCACTGGAAAAAGACAAGAGGTAACAAAGACATGATGAGGGTTTCAGCACCAGACGAGCTGAGGCAGGGCCAGAGTCGGCAGATAGTATGGAGATGGAAAATAGGTGATATTCGTGTTGGCACAGATATGTGGCTGGAAGCCCATATTGGGGTCAAATATGACACCTAGGTTGCGATCAGTCTGGCTCAACCTCAGAAAGTTGCCAGGGAGAGGGATGGGGTTTGTAGCCAGGGAATGGAGTTTGGAGTGGGAACGGAAAACAATGGCTTTGGTCTTCCTAATACATAGTTGAAGGAAATTTCTGGTCTCCACTGGATATTGGCCGAGCAGTCTGACAATTTAGTGGTGTCAAGAGGGGTGGTTGTGAGGTAGAGCTGGATGTCATCAGTGTACATGTGGTAACAGACGTTATGTTTTGAGATGTGGCAGGGTGGCAACATGTAGATGAGAAGTGTGGGGGGGGGGGAGGCAAGGATAGATCCTTGGGGGACACCAGAGGGTATGAGAGCGGGACAAGAAGCCATTACAGATGATTCCCTGGCCATGATTAATTCGATAAGAATGGCATCAGGTGAATGCAGTCCAACCCAGCTTTTAGACAGTGGAAAGGAGTTGGAGGAGAATGGTGTGGTCAAACATGTCAAAGATTGAGAGGATGAGCAGGGATAGTTTACCTTTATCACAGTCACATAGGATGTCATTTGTGACTTTAATAAGAGTCATTTTGGTGCTGTGACGGAAGTGGCAACCTGATTGGAAGGGCTCAAATATGGAGTTCTGGGAAAGATGGGCATGCATTTGGAAGGCAAGAACAGACGTTAAGGACTTTGGAAAAGAAAGGAAGGTTGAAAACAGGGCAATAGTTTGCAAGAACAGTGGGTCATGGTTTTTCTTTTCAGAAGAGCACACTTGACAGCAGATTTCAAGGCTAAGGGGTGGTACCTGAGGACAGAGACCAATATCAATAAATAACAATACCAGCTAACATGGAAGCTAGGAAGATAAGTTGGGTGGTTAGCAGTTTATTGGGAAAAAAAATTGGAGGTTCTGTGGTGGTGAAGTGGCTGAAGGTAAGTACCAGAGGAAGAGATAATGAGAAGGAAAGTCTCACATGGAGAAAAATGTGTAGAATATGTAATCAAGGGGAAATACTTTAATTATTTTGTTTCTTCGGACCAAGGGGGGCATTCAGACCATGCAACTCTTCTAATTGCATGGGTTCCTGAACCAGTCAGGGATTCTGGGTGGATCTGTAAAAGGTCACCTACACCATGGTAACAGCAGGTTCCTGATCATTTTGACAATTGTTTGACATACCTATTGCAAACGTGCTTTTTCACGGATCTTAGGTACGTGGATTCAATACCAAATTAAGTAGGCAATATTTGGTATCAGTAAAATGTGGTGGACCCCAATCATTACAATTTAGCATTCCCAATTATGAAATGCAAACATGAGAAATAAAATTACTTCAGCGTGTTACCTGTCGGACATAGAAAAAACAAGCGTCATTCTGGGCGGTGGTGTGGTTTACATGTCTGGAAGTGTTAGCCCGGCATCGATTTTTTTTTTGTTTCCCCAAGATGATTCATTTAGGTAATGCTAAAAATGAAGAATGCGATGAACAGCAACTGCCTTTGAGTACCATGTGAGTTTGGCAGGGTGCGGCGGGGTGGGGGGAAAGGACAGAAGAATCTCCTTCTCACCGACCCCCTTTAAAAGCTGAGCCACTTCACCCCCTTCCTAGGGCGGATCACTGCAGAATTAAGGACGTTCACAGCAGCAAATTCCTTCGCAACCAGGCATCTGTGCTTCTAAGCTCCAAACCCGGGCGGCGCACAGTGTGCACATTCTTCCTTTTTGTATTTATTTAACAGTTGAAGGCCTGTCCGAATAAGCACAACCCGCGGAGTCAGCCAGCTATCTTAATGCAAGGGCCGGCTTCCATAACATTGTATGGCTTCTGGCAAAAAAAAAATGCACAAGACCAAATGCAACGATCATTTGAAATACTCGGAGAAAGAGCAACGGACTAGTTTATATTTGTGCTGCATTTGGCAGCAAAGTCGTCCCTTAACCCGCCCTGTTCAACCAGCATTTGGAGCTAATGCCACAACCTCCCCCCCTTACAAGCGACAGCATCATGCCGCCTGCACTGATTCCCTTCCCCTGCCTCCTCTCTTGGCCTTCTTCAAGAAGGTGCAATATTTCTTGGCTCCGCGAGCTTTAGCGGAGAGGTTCTGACGGCTACAGGCAAGTGTCCGACTTACCCCAGCTATTTCTTTCTTTCCGATTCCTCGCCGTGTTTTTCTGTGCCATTTTGTCGGCGTCTGCACCGTGGAGCCGTGTTCGGAGGAGGATCCCTTTCGAAAGGGCGTCTCTCTCTGCGAGGATGACGAGTTGTGAGGATGGAGCTTTTCGCAGCTCAGAATTAAACAATGTACTGAAAACACCAGGGGGTTGCAGTGTGCACACATTGGAATTCAAGCTGGGAATATAATGTCGTATACATTGCTATCAGTAACATAAAGGATACCGAGAGAATCTTTATATACATGTAGATTCTACAGGGTGGGGTCGGATTGTGTTCTTTCTCAGTGGGATAAATTCATGTATTTTTCCGAGGGGAAGACATGATCTGCCGTAGGGTTTTCATTTATTTGAACCACAAATCACAGCAAAACAAATCAGGGTAAAAGACCAAGTGTAAACATATTTTACAGTAAGATGCTGCCGTGAGGTACAACAGAAAACGTAAGAATATTAAGCATACAATGTGATGATTATTCAATAATTAATATTTTCTGGTCCCTTAAAATTCTGAAAAATATTGTCAGATACAGAACCCGCAGTAGATTTAAAATGTGAATTCCACTTTATGATAGATCAATGGGGAGGCTGAACTGGTAATCCAGAGACCCAGGATAACGTTCAGGGACCTGGGTTCGAACCCCATCATGCTCTAATGATGACCATGAAACAATTGTAGATTGTTGTACAAACCCATCTGATTCAGTTTAGTGAAATCCCCTTTAGGGAAGGAAATCTGCTGTCCTCACTTGGTCTGGCCTACATGTGACTCCAGATCCGCAGTAATGTGGCTGGCTCTTAAATGGCCTACCAAACATCTACAAAGTCATTAAAAAGGAATGAAACCAGACAGGCCATCTGACATTGACCTAGGCACCAGAAACGACAATGGCAAACCCAGCCCTGTCGACCCTGGGCTAACATCTAGGGGCTTGTGCCAAAATGGAGCTGTCTCATTGACTAGTCAAGCAACATACTCACAGAATCATGCCTCACAGATCATGTCCCAGACACCACCATCACCATCCCTGGGTATGACCTGTCCCGTAGACCCAGCAGAGGTGGCGGCACGGTGGTATACAGTCAGAAGGGAGTTGCCCTGGGAGCCCTCAACATCAACTTCCCCCTCCCATGAAGTTTTATGGCATCAGGTCAAACATAGGCAAGGAAACCTCCTGTTGATTACATGTACCACACCCCCATCAGCTGATGAATCAGTACTCCTCCATGTTGAACATCACTTGGAGGGAGCACAGAGGGTAGCAAGAATGTACTCGGGGTGGACGACTTCAATGTCCACCACCAAGAGTGGCTTGGTAGCACCAAAACAGACCGAGCTGGCCGAGTTCCAAAGGACATAGCTGCTAAACTAGGTCTGCGGCAGATGGCGAGGGAACCAACAAGAGGGAAAAACAAGGAGTGACCACCGTACAGTCCTTGTGGAGACCAAGTCCCATCTTCTCATTGAGGATATCCTCCATCATGTTGTGTTGCACTATCACCATACTAAATGAGATAAGTTTCTAATAGATCTAGCAACTTAAGATTGCGCAACCATGATGCGCTGTGGGCGATCAGCAGTAGCAGAATTATACTCGACCACAATCTGTAATCTCACAGCCTGGCATATCCCCCACTTTAACATTACCAGCAAGTCAGGGAATCAACCCCGGTACTAATGGTAAAGGCTGAGTTGTTCAAATCTCAGAGGGAAACTTGAAACAACTGTCATATCCCAGTTTTTCAATTTGTATGTTTCGAGATGCAGGCTTCGAATTCAATAGTAATAAGACCACCAAGTCTCAAGAGCTTTTTTATAAAACTAAATTAAACATTTATTAATACAAAAAAGATTGTAAGCATTTATATATATATATATAAATATATACAAAATTACTGCTATAATAACTACAAAAATCCCTTAATTAATCTGACTCTCAGTTAGACCCCTGGTAAGGCAACAGTAAAACACATAGATTTAAACAGACCCCTGGCAAAGCACAACCTGGGCAGTTGCATTCAAAATGAGTATCTTTCAGCTGTGGGTCTTTGCAGACAGACTTGAGGCTTACAGACTGAAGGCTTTGGATCTTAGAATCCCTCCTCCTTTTACCAACAGCCTTCTCTTCCTTTATACATATTTGCCTCTTTGAATGCAAATTCTCATTGTCACTAGGTTTTTTTCAACTTTAAATCTTCTAACAACAAAACCCTTCCAAAATACTAGTAAGCTCCGTAAAAAATAAACACATTTTTCTGACCTTCACTTGATTAGGTGTAATATTTCACTCGCTTTTTGAATAGTCTATTTTAAGATGTAAATTACCCCCTTTACACCTCACTTTCTATTTCCCTATGTTTATCTAATTATCATTTCAAACCTACTTCTCTTCTATACATCAAAGCGTCTAAACCAGCTGCTTTAATCCAATTAACACACACACACACACACACACACACACATAGACACAGGAACCACTAAATTCTATTTTATAATAATTTCCAATAATATTATAGACATTATTATATCTTCTTGACACCTGGTTCTTTGAAGAGTGCAGTAGGGAATGCCAGGAACAGCACCAGGCATATCTAAAAATGAGGTGTCAACCTGGTGAAGCTACAATAGTACTGAAGATTGGGCTCCAGAACTTGCTATGCCCTTAGCCAAGCTGTTCCAGTACAGCTACAAAATTGGCATCTACCCAGCAATGTGGAAAATGCAGCCTGGCCAATTACAGCCCCATCTGTCTACTCTCCATCATCAGTAAAGTAATGGAAGGGGTTAACAACAGTGCTATCAAGCGGCACTTCCTTAGCAATAACCTGCTCACTGACACTCAGTTTGGGTTCCGCCAGGGTCACTCAGTTTCTGACCTTATTACAGCCTTGGTTCAAGCATAGACAAGAAAACTGAACTCCAGAGGTGAAGTGAGAGTGACTGTCCTTGACATCAAGGTAGCATTTGACTGAGTGTGGCATCAAGGAGCCCTAGCAAAACTGGAGTCAATGGGAATCGGGGGAAAACTCTCCACTGGTTGTAATCATACCAAGCACAAAGGAAGATGATTGTGTTTGTTGGAGGTCAATCATCTTAGTTCCAGGACATCACTGCAGGAGTTCCTCAGGGTAATGTCCTCAGCCCAACCATCTTCAGCTGCTTCATCAATGACTTTCCTTCATTCATAGGGTCAGAAGTGGGGACATTCACTGGTGATTGAAGAATGTTCAGCAGCATTCGTGACTGAAGCAGTACATGTCCAAATGCAGCACGACCCAGACAATATTCAAGCTTGGGCTGAGAAATGCCAAGTAACATTTGCACCACACAAGCACCAGACAATAACCATCTCCAACACGAGACAATCTAATCATCACCCCTTGACATTCAATGGTATTACCATCGCTAAATCCCTCACTTTCAACATCCTGGGGGTTACCATTGACCAGAAACTGAACTAGACTAGCCACATAAATACTGTGGCAACAAGAACAGGTTAGAGGCTCGGAATCCTGCAGTGAGTAACTCACCTTCTGATTCGCCAAAGCTTGTCCACCATCTACAAGGAGTGTGATGGAATACTCTCTGCTTGCTTGGATGAGTGCAGCTCCCACAAGACTCAAGAAGCTTAATGCCATTCAGGACAAAGCAGCCCACTTGATTGGCAACCCTTCCACAAACCTTCACTCCCTCCACCACTGATGAATAGTGGCAGCAGTGTGTACCATCTACAAGATGCACTGCAGAAACTCACCAAGGCTCCTTAGGCAGCACCTTCCAAACCCATGACTGCTACCATCTAGAAGGACAAGGCCTGCAAATACATGGGAATACCACCACCTGGAAGTTCCCCTCCAAGCCGCTCACCATCCTTACTTGGAAATATATCGCCGTTCCTTCACTGTCGCTGGGTCAAAATCCTAGAAGTCCCTCCCTAGCAACACTGTGTGTGTATCTACACAACAAGGACTGCAGTGGTTCAAGAAGGCAGCTCACCACCACCTTCTAAAGGGCAATTAAGGATAGGCAATAAGTGCTGGCCTAGCCAGCAACACCAACATCCTGCAAATGAATAAAAAACTGAGAAATTGTGATTTATTCATAGACAGTTGTGGCCCTTGTTCAGGAAATAGAAATGGAATAGCTTATGTGTTTTGAGCTGTTTGGGCTTATCTATGACCATATCATCTTGGTGCTGGTGGTTTTCCAGACTTTAATGCCAGCACTTGGTGGAGAATTGAACGGGGCTCAGTGGACAGATGTCATAGTAGGTACCCACCAATTGTTGAACCTGGTATCTGCACAAAGTTTGTTTGCTTCAATTTTAAATATACATAGACTACACCTTTGAATCTCATCAAACAATAACATTCCAAAGTACCCAACCAACCAAGATAAAAGTGCTTAGTCTAATATGAATAAATGAGCAATAGCAACCGGTATTTATACAGGGTTTCAAAAATACACAACTTTGACAGAAGTTGGCTAGCTCGGTTGGCAACCTAGATCAACCAGATATCTCAGCTCATTCCTAACCTCAACACTGGCAGCACCTCACCTTTATGTACAATCTTACCAATGAATGGAAAGATGTGGCTTTTATCACTAAATCACACATTGGCCTTTCCTCCTAGTCTTCTGGCACCTCTTCCTCCTTTGAGCACCTCATCATGTACTACTCTTCACAACACCCTTTAAAATGTCCATTTATTACCGCTCTCAAGCCCTTTATGATTTATTCTTTCCTCCCGAAGCCTTTGCACTGAGTGACTCCTCATCCTTAGTAATTTCAACTCAGCTCATCCTCTCTCCTCTGATTTGCAGCTAGGTTTGGCACATACCAGATCACTTGAGACACCAAGAACATATGGTTGTTTCAAACCTACCCTTTCAAAATGCCAGACTCCAACATGTTGGCACATCCTGCTCTCTTGATTAAAAAGCCATCTCTAACTTTTCCTTGTATCCTTCATACTCCACAACTCATATAAATGGATCACAGTGGCTCCCCCATCCAATTCCAGTGGGCACCTGGATCTCCTAGTTCAAGGCCTCCCACCAAAAAAAAGCAGATGTCCAGAAGTTGACAGGAATGGGACAGTAGTGTTGCATTGCTATTTGATTTGCACTAACACTCCATTTCTGTCCAGTTTGGGGGGTGTTGTGGGGGTGGGGTGGGATGGGGTGCAGTGGTTCATGCCCATTGTCTCCACGTTTCTCAAAGTGTTTTTATAAACCATAATACATCGCCTTTTTAAATACTAAATGTACTCATCTCATTGCTCATAGATTTAGATAAGAAACGATGAGAGGAGGCTTGAGTGGAGCATGAACGCCCGCATGGACTGGTTGGGCCAAATGGCCTGTTTCTGTGCCATTTATCCCATGTAATCCTATGTAATCTCCTTTCAGCATCAGATTTTATTTTATACACTCCTCTATTTGTATGTTACCACAAAGGTCAAGGAGGTTGTTAATATTTAAGATGGTAAATTAGTGTATTTCATCTAATTTACCATTAGGTGGCATCTTAATTTTAAAAATTACTGTGTAGAAATAAAATTGCAGTTGAATTTACAGCTTGAGGAAAATATGCATTGTTTGTTTTTCTTTTCTCTACCAAAATTCCTTTGCAGCTCCCAAATGGGTCAATTTCCACCCCAAATTCATTACATTTTATCCATATGATTTCCTCAGCTTTCTCCAGGTTAAAGAATCCAGACGTTCTGAACCTTACTGATTGCAGTATCAATGTGCATGCTGTATTTTGTGATACCAGTTATATTTTAATGTATTTGTGTATATAATGTTTTCAGCACTTGTTTTGAAAAATCATTTTTGAAAATAAAGAAAGATTAGCTGTTATGAAGCACCCTTCTTCATCTCAGGACATCACTAAATACCTTACAGCCAATGAAATGCTACTCGAAGTGCAGTCACTGCTGTTAAGTAGGAAAATTGGCAGCTAAATTGCACACAGAAAGTTTCCACAAGCGCAATCAAATAACTGGCCAGGTCATCTGTCTTAGGTGTTGGAAGAAAACTGCGCCATTGAATATTTGCCTATTTAGATGCATTAGTGTAGTGAGTAATGCACAATACATAGGTAATTGAAAATAACTAGACCTAGAATATTTACCATCTTTATAAATTGAATTATACATTAAACATGACTTTCCCAGCACCAACCCCAAAACAAATAAAAAATGGTCAATTATTGCAACTAGAGAAGCAACCAGAACATATTAAAGAGATCATAAATATTTTTAAGAAAATACTTTGAATCTATACAATACAGTAGCTCAGTTCAGGAAAATAGAGGTATGGCAAAGCAAGATTATAAAAGCATTACCATTATATTTGAAATAATGAATATATGGAAAAGATGTACATCATATAGCCTGACTGAGCATAGGTGGCAAACTACTCCCTAAGCTTTTACCCGTGCTGCTTTGAAATGGTTGAAAGTCATTCTTGACTATTTTCCTTTTGAGTTCTCCTGTTTCCAGCATTTATTGCCCATCCCTAATTGCCATTGAGAAGGTGGTGGTGAGCTGCCTCCCTGAACTGCTGCAGTCCATGTGATGTGGGCACCCACAATGCTTTTAGAGAGGGACTTCCAGGATTTTGACCCAGTGGCAGTGAAGGAACAGCAATATTTTTCCAAGTCAGGATGGTGAGTGGCTTGGAGGGGAACATCTAGATGGTAGTTTACCCATGTTTCTGTTGCCCTTGTCCTTCTAGATGGTAATGGTTGTGGTTTTGAAGGTGCTGTCTGCACAGCCATGGTGAGTTCCTGCAGTGCATCTTGTAGGTGGTACACACTGCTGCCACCATGTGTCAATGGTGGAGGGGGTGAATGTTTGTGGATGGGGTGCCAAATCAAGCAGGCTGCTTTGTCTTGTATGGTGTCAAACTTCTTGAGTGTTGTTGGAGCTGCATTCATCCAGGCAAGCGGAGAGTATTCCATCACACTCCTGATTTGTGCCTTGTAGATGGTGGACAGGCTTTGGGGAGTCAGAAGGTGAGTTACTCGCCAATAGATTCCTAACGTCTGTGGATGCCACTGGCAAGGCCAACATTTGTTGCCCATCCCTTTTTGTACTTGAGAAGATGCTGGTGAGCTGCCTTCATGAACTGCTGCAGTACATCTGGTGCAGGGCATACCCACGGTGCTGTTAGGAAGGGAGTTCAAGCATTTTGATCCTGTGACAGTAAAGGAATGGTGATATAGTTCCAAGTCAGGATCGTGTGTGACTTGGAGAGGAATTTGCAAGTGATTGTGTTCTCATGCAACTGCTGCCCTTGTCCTTCTGGGTGGTAGAGTTTGCGATTTGGAAAGTGCTTTTGAAGGAGCTTTGGTGAGTTACTGTAGTGCATCTTGTAGATGGTACACACTGCTGCTACTATGCGTTGGTGGTGGAGGGAGTGAACATTTAAAATGGTGGTTGGGGTGTAGCAGTCCAGGGGGCCATCAAAGCCAGAGATTTCATTCCCCATTCCCAAAAGAGGGGGCTGCCAGCAGCAAAAGCCGAACCCGCAGCCCAAATACTGTCACTGGAGGGGCTTCCCTCTGATCAGAGGGGCCTGCCATCTTCCTCCCTCTTAAATTACTACTTAATAGTTAGGCTCTGAGGATGCCTCCATTTTGAGGTGCTCATGCAAATTCCAAGCTGTGTCAGCAGTGCCCATTCCTCTCGGTGGAGCTGCCGATCTCCAGAGCTGTTGACCCTCTGACAGGGCCAGCAGCATCATGGGCCTACCTGCCATCCTTTATTGGACAGTGAACTTGGAGATGACTAATTAGGGGGCTCTTCTGGGAATATCTCTGGTGGTCTTCTCCCATCAAGTGGGAGCATGGGACCTCCATTTGGTCCCACATGTTCAGGTCCTGAAGCCAATGGGAAAATGAAACCCACAGAGTCTAAACCAGAAAATAGTTATTAAACCATTAAACTTCCTGTAAGCTCCTAAAGTGCCTTTTGAGGAGCTCTCCTAACGTATCAATAGTCCCTGCATTTGAAAAACTTTGTTGAAGCTTGTGAGGTACTATATAAGTGTAAATACAATCATTTAAAAATTCTTACATCTGCACAAACTACCTGATGACTTTTCTATTATAATTTTTTATATTCATATTTATAATGGAAATTACCTGCATAAACTCATTAGTGCTGTAATTACACCCTCCCATGAGTGATGGTTCTGTATTCCCTCTGTTCTATATCTCCCAGCTCCTCAACCAGCACTACAGAGGAGACTTCCATATTCTTCTAATCTGACTCCTATTAGGAACTAGAGATAGTGTTAAGTAAGTTTTATTTGTACTTGGAATGAGTTTTAGTTTTAAATTTAATTTGTATTTCTGTATTTGTGCATTAAGAAAGGGGGGAACTTAAGTTTTAGTTTCACTTTAAAAGATGCCTGCATTTTAATGAGGTTTTACAACTCTTGAAAGAGAGTTAAACAAACACAATGTAGAAAAACTGTGCTGTTGCCGAGCAATAAGAGGCCAACAGACACAGGGAGAAACAGAACAGCAGTTGTTCAGTTCACTTGGAAGCCAGGAGAGGCTGGACATAGCAGAGGGAACTGCAGAGAGAACAGATTTTCCAAAAGAACCAGAAGATCCCAACACCAAGGACAGAGTAGAAAGGAGAAAGGCACCAAGAAGACTTTCTAGTCAAAGCTAAAGAACAGGAATCTGGAACAATATCCTGTTCAGTGGAAGTGATAGCAGGGAGCAAGGAGGAAGGCTCCAAGTTTAAAGCTTAAAGGAGAAAGCTGCAGTTCGCAGAATTAAAGCAAAATAGGCTTGTGAGAAGCCAGAAGATCCAAGGAGACAGCCAAAATGCTAACTCTTTCCTACAGGCATGTGAAGCAATGGTATTCTGTTGGCACAGCTGAGTATCTGAGAAAGAGTGCTTGGAATGTGATGCTTGAATGCACATGGTGATCCAGGGGAGAGGAACATTGGAAGAAGAATTCAAAAGCCTGGAGGTAGACCCCTGTGAAAGGCATCTTGAGAAAGTGTCATTTTGGAGAAGGTTACAAAGCGGGTTCTGCAAGAGTGGAGATTAGAAACCCTTCTGTGTAAGACAGAGTTCAGTGAAACCGGTTGGCTCATGGTGTGACAAGAGTCTGGGGGTAGTTGATGAGAGATCCAAAGCACCTGTTTGGGGTGGCATCTGTCACTTGGTTTCAGAGTGTGGTTCATCTGACCACAAGTGATCTATTGGTTTAAATGGATTGTGTACTTACTGTGAACATTAGTGTATAAGGTAACCTTTGCAACTTGTGTTATCCTTATGGATCTGCATATATCTGGAAAGGTATAGTTGTGAGTGGAGTATTATAATATGGTTAATCTTTTCTTGTTGATTAAATGTTTTATTCTTTTGTTAGAAGTTGTCAGCTGACTCCTGTGACTCTGGTCAGTAGCCACCCTCCATGTTTCTAAACAAAAAATAAAAGTTAGGGTCTATCAAGCTGGGTTCCACTCTGGGATTTGGCTCATAGACTCATAGACACCTACAGAAGGAGGCCATTAAGCCCATCGTGTCCATGCTGGTCAACAAAGATCTCACTACATTAATCCAATTTTCCAGCGTTTGGCCCATAGGCTGGAGGCTATGGCAATGCAAGGGAATACCTAAATGCCTCTTAAATGTTACGAGAGTTTCTTACTCAACCACCCTTTCAGGCAGTGAATTCCAGACTCCCACCACCCTCTGGGTGAAAACATTTCTCCTCAACTTCCCACTTAGCCTTCGACCTCTTTCCTTAAATCTATGCCCCCTGGTTATTGACCCCTCTACTAATGGAAAAAGTGCCTTCCTATCCACCCTATCTATGCCTCTCATAATCTTATACATCTCCATCAGGTCCATTCTCAACCTTCATTGTTCCAAGGAAAACAACCGCAGCCTATCCAATCTTTCATCATGGCTCAGGCCTTCCAGCCCAGGCAGCATCCAAATAAATCTCTTCTGCGCCCTCTCCAGTGCAATCACATCCTTCCTAAAATGTGGTGACCAGAACTGCACACAGTTGTGGCCTAACTAGCACTTTATACAGTTCCAACATAATCTCCCTGCTCTTGTATTCAATACCCCAGCTACTAAAGGCAAGTATCCCATATGACTTCTTAACCACCTTATCCACCTGCCCTGCTACCTTCAGGGATCTGTGGATATGCACACCAAGGTCCTTCTGATCATCAGTACTTTCCCGGGTTCTACCATTCATTGTGTAATTCCTTGCCTTGTTAGCCCTCCCCAAGTGCCTTACCTCATACTTTTCTGGATTGAATTCCATTTGCCACTGCTCTGCCCACCTGACAAATCCATTGATATCCTCCTGCAGTTTATGGCTATCCTCCTCACTATTTACCACCCTACCAATTTTCATGTCATCTGCTAACTTCTTGATCATACCCCCTACATTTAAATCCAAAACATTTATGTACACCACAAATGGCAAGGGCCCCAGCACAGATCCCTGTGGAACACCACTGGAAACAGACTTCCAGTCACAGAAACATTCCTCTACCATCATCCTCTGCTTCATGCGTCTCAGCCAATTTTGGATCCAACTTGCCACTTTGCCTTGGATCCCATGGGCTTTTACTTTCTTGACCAGTCTGCCATGAGGGACCTTATTAAAAGCCTTGCTAAAGTCCATGTAGACCACATCAAATGTATTACCCTCAACAATACTCCTGTTACCTCCTCAAAAAATTCGATCAAATTTGTCAAACATGACCTTCCCTTAACAAATCCATGCTGACTATCCTTAATTAATCCGTGTCTCTCCAAGTGCAGATATATTCTGTCCCTCAGAATTCTTTCTAGTAACTTCCCCACCACCGAGATTAGACTGACTGGCCTGTAATTTCCTGGTCCATACCTTCTCCCCCTAATAACGGGACAACGTTAGCAGTCCTCCAGTCCTCTGGCACCTCGCCTGTGGCCAGAGAGGATTTGAAAATTACTGCCAGGGCCCCTGATATTCCTTCCCTTGCCCCCCTCAACAGCCTAGGATACATCTCATCTGGGCCTGCGGATTTATCCGCTTTTAAGGCCACTAAACTCGCTAGTGCCTCCTCTCTCTCTCTGTGTTAATTTCCTCCAATATTTCACAGCCCTCCACCTTGGTTTGTCTAGTGGTAACATTAGCTGGGATCATAACACTTCTCTGCTTCCTGAGTTGTATATTTTGCTGATCAGTTATAAATAGTACGAAATTGGAGGATTATATGAAAACTATATGACTTCCTGTACTGTTGTAGATGAAACAGCAGTAAACAGATCATTAATGGGCCCGAGTTGGGTGAGTGATTTGTGCTCTGCCCAAAGGCAGGTCCTTGGCTCATTGTCTGATGATCCTTCATCCTGAGCAGTTTCCTTGGCTGATTTTTTTCAGTGGTTCTTTGCCATTGCTTTCCATTTACTACAGGGTAGGACAAGGAGGCAGGCCCCATGACTGCCTCAGCTGGAACAAGAATCGAACCAACACTGTTGACGTTATTCTAAACCACAAGCTGGTCATAAAGCCAAATGAGCTGTGCAGGTGTAACTCAATCTCCAGTTCTGAACCTGATTTTGTCGGGGTTGGGGGTTGGGGGCGGGGTAGGATACGGTTGGTAGTAGATGACAACATCTGTGGAGCGAGAAACAGAGTTAACATTTTGAGTCTGTATGACCCTCCTTCAGAGCTCGACTCATACAGATTCGAAACGTTAACTCTGTTTCTCTTTCCACAGATGCTGTCAGACCTGCTGAGTTTTTCCAGTATTTTGTTTTTATTTCAGATTTCCAGCATCCACCATATTTTGCTTTTATATTATGATTGTAGAGGAGTTGCTTGGGCAAAACCCAGAAGTAAAGATAGTGCATCGGTTTCCCTGATATCAGCTTGATTGAGGCAATAAATTTCAACTTCCTGGGATTGTAGCAGGTGTGATGCATATCTGCATTACATAACCTCATGTCTATTTAAAGGGACAATGTGAAATGGAATTTGGAGGATCCAGGAGGTATTAGGATGGATGCATATAGAGCAAGGGCAGCAAATAGATTTTATGATTTAACTTCAGTAGGTCCACTTAGACCGTTATTTGGGTTTTCACCTGGTGATTCACAATTTATAATTGAGCAAGAGGAGACAGTGGTGGCAGGGACAGCTGTCCATAGATTCTGAACCCAGGGTGCTATCATTGAGAAGGAGAATCGTAGAGGTGTATCAATAACTTAGCCAGGTACTGACAGACTCTCCACAATTGCAGAGATGATGCAGGAATTCAACTTGATCCCAGTGGATTGTTGACACAAGCAGCTGAGAGAATGTCTACCATGGAGAGAGCAGCTGCGCCCATGGAACATTAAGCACAGCTCTTAAATAAGTCCATGCAGGCTATGACCATGATGCAGGCATTGATTGCCAACATTTCTACCTCTTTAAGCAGAATGACAGATGCTTTACTTGTTGCCGCAGGAGAGGGATGAAGGTGAAAGGGGACATTGAAGTGGGAACTGCATTCAAAGTGCACACACGTCTCACCTGTATCCCCACCACCCCTCCCCACCACCTCTCACTTGGTCCACCTCTCAGCCAGTACTCAACATGCTGCCTCATCTTGCAATGTCTAAGTATGCCCCTACAAAGGTGCAGGTACAGCAGCCTTTGGTGAAAAAGTCAGGGCAAGGGCAGCAGCCAGATTTAATGATACATCACCAGGAATACTGTTGAGTGCATTCAGTAGCAGGAGATATACAGTTTTCCCCAGCAGAGAAAAGAAACCTGGGCAATCAACCCAGAAGGTATGGTTGGACATAACTGAGGGGCTGGGCCTCAGGGGCATTGTGGTGCAGTGCAGGAAATTATTTAATGATCTAACTAGGTGAGGAAGAGTGAGTGCATTTGCTGAAATTTAGAGGGCATGGACCAAAAACATCTCAGCAGTCAGGCAGGAATCTGAGCAGCTTGTCTCTACCTCTGCAGAAGCCACATAGGATGCACCACATAGAAGTGGTAGAAAACATAAGAGAACACTATTGTAATTCATTATGGATTTTTGAAAATATGTTGTGCTGCTGTTGATTTTCCTTTTCATATCAACACCATTTATCAATCAGCAACATTTCCTAGTCCTTGTTGTGCCTGAGTGTCTACTTGCATTTTCATTTGTTTCATGATGAATGTCATTACAAGACAGGACCCATTGAGCAGAGGTGCAATAGGTGGATACATGTGTGAAGGACTGCTTAGTGGACATTGTTGAGAGGGGGATGGTTGGTGCTGGTTGTGGGAGTGGATGGAAGGATTTCATATTTTATTTTTTCCTGTGTGAAGTTGACTATCTGGACTTTCAAGCTATTAGGGTATCCCTGACATCCCAGCAGCAAATAATGCAATTGCTCTGGTGATGTGTGCCTCATCTTCATATTCTTCCTGCTCTTACTCCTCTTCAGTGTTTTACTTATCTGAAGTTGCCTAATGAGTGTTTTTGTCCTCATGCACCTGCAGTTTTCTCTGCTGTGCATTTCTTATAATGTTGCTTCATTTTGTTAAAACACTTTTGGCTTGTCCAATCCTTTATTGGATTTCAGTACTGTTTTTGACATTTGATGTTACTGTGCTTCATAAATAGTTGGATGGAATGACATGTTCTAACTTGCTTCTGTTCACTGTGACGTTGAATACTGGAATGTCCTCTTTTATCAATACCATAGTGTATGTTTTCTTGCCCATTCTTGTTTTTTTACCAGTACAAGACAAAGCAGCCCGCTTGATTGGCACCACATCCACAAACATTCATTCCCTCCACCACCAACGCACAGTAGTAGCTGTGTGTACCATCTGCAAGATGTGTTTCAGGAATTCACCAAGGCTCCTTCGACAGCACCTTCCAAACCCATGACCACCACCATCTAGAAGGACAAAGGCAGCAGATGGATGGGAACACCACCATCTGGAAGTTTCCCTCCAAGTCACTCACCATCCTGACTTGGAAATATATTGCTGCCATTCCTTCACTGTTACTGGGTCAAAATCCTGGAACTCACTTCCTAACGGCACTGTGGGTGTACCTACACCACATGGACTGCAGCGGTTCAAGAAGGCAGGTCACCATCACCTTCTCAAGAGCAACTAGTGAAGGGCAATAAATGCTGGCCCCGCCAGTGAAGCCCACATCCTGTGAATGAATAAAAAGAAAGTTGAGTGAGCCCATATCTACCACTTTCCTTTACGACTGTATCAATTCACTTTTTGCAAGTTTTCCCCATTTGTTGCTTTGTGGATGTTGATGATGACTCTCCCTCCTACCTTTACACCATCCATCCCTTCAGTTCCCCTGAGAATACATTCGCTGCTTAGGGAGAAACAGTCCAGTGAGAGAACACAGCCTTGTCTAATCCCCTTTTGATTGCTTTCCAATCACCAAGTTTGTTCTCAAATTTGCTACCTTATTCCAGTAAATATTCCTGCATGATGAATTGAAGATCTTTCCCATTGATGTTGATGTCTCCCAGCATTTTCATGAGATTATTGTGTTGTATTTTTATCAAATGCTTCAGTATAATCAATAAAAGATAAATAGAGGTTGTTTTGTATTTCAATGGCTTGTTCTGCCAAGCTATTTAAGATATATTACATTTTGTTTCCTTTATCTTCTACAATGCCATACTGAGTAACCGAAATCTCTGATTTAATTTTCTCTCTAACTCTGGCCATTAGGATTCTGAGGATGTTCATTACTACATGGCTCATTATGTTGATTGTTCAATGTATCTCACATACTATTGCACCAGGTTTCTTTGGCAAAAAGATAAAAACAGACTTAGTTAGATCTTCAGGGATAATACCAGTGCTGTAAATCTTACTGGCAATAATAGGCTGAATGACAAATGCATTTCAATTGAGACAATGAAAAACATGTATCCCAATAAAATTCACCAACTTATTAATGAAATTTCAGGAAAGGGAATAGTTTGTAGCTCCAGTGGATTTTGAAAAGAAAGAATGGTTTGATTCTAATGGAAAATGACAAAATGAGGGAATGATGGACTGAATACATTGAAGAATTGTACGACATGACAGAGGAGCTCAACCACTATTCAAAAACGAAGATACAGACCAAGAAATTTTGTGAGAAGTGGAACATGTATGAAGAAGATGAACAGTGGGAAAGCAATGGGACCAGATCAAGTAACAAAAAGAAATTATTTAAACAACAGGAGAGCAAGGAACCGAAAAACTATTATCGCCAACAAGATCTACAACACTGGCATTACCCCTGAAGAGTTAACTAAATCTGTATTTATCGTTTTGCTAAAGGAACCTGGTGCAATAGAATGTGAGGTACATATTTCCTTTAGATATTTATTTTAGAATGGAAATTAATCAGCAGGTAATTGTCCAAGATGTGCAATTATAATTCAGGCTCCACTTTAAAGTCATCCATTCAATCCTTATTGTTATATTTCCATTAGATGTTCATATTATAATGGAAAATGCTTATGTGAACTTACGTAATTGGGAGGGTACAACATCTATCAACTTTATTATTGTAAACATGGTACCAAGAAAGTGTCCACCCCTGTAATTACAGTATGACAAACTTGTATGGGCAGTTTCCATTGTAAATGTGGAGAAAGGATTTTATAATGGAGAAGTTGATGGGAGGTGCATGCAGAACTTTTAACTTTTTAACATATTATATAATGAAGAACAAAATGAATGACTTTAAAATGAAATCAACTTGAAGCTTTAACTGTGTCTCTCTTCACAGGTGCTACCAGGCGAGCTGAGTATTTCCAGCATTTTCTGTTTTTATTTCAGATTTCCAGCATCTGCAGTATTTTGCTTTTCACTTTAAAATGGTGACTGACTTACTTCTGCCAGCCCTAGTCCAAATATCACCAGTCCACTAAAACTGGAAGTTAAAGGGTAATTTGATCGAAGTTTTGGGGTATTAAAGGGAATAGATAGAAACTATTTCTGCTGGCTGGGGAGTCTAGCACTAGGGAGCATAGTCTAAAAATTAGAGCTGGGTCTTTAAACTATGAGATTAGGAGATAGTTCTACATACAAAGGGTGGTAGAAACTTGGAACCTCAATGATAGATGTTTAGCAAAGGGATTAAGGAATATGGGGCAAGGGTGGATATTTAGTTTGGTCACGGATCAAACATTATCTCATTGAATGGCGGCAGAACAGGCTCGAGGGGCTAAATGGTCTACTCCCGTTCCTATATTGTGTTTTACTTGAAAATTAGACCTAGTCTTGGCCGGGCACTACCACGGGAAATCGACTATGCATCATCATATATATAAAAACAAAAAACTGCGGATGCTGGAAATCCAAAACGAAAACAGAATTACCTGGAAAAACTCAGCCGGTCTGGCAGCATCGGCGAAGAAAAGAGTTAAAAACAAAAAAACTGTGGATGCTGGAAATCCAAAACAAAAACAGAATTACCTGGAAAAACTCAGCAGGTCTGGCAGCATCGGCGGAGAAGAAAAGAGTTGACGTTTCGAGTCCTCATGACCCTTCGACAGAACTTGAGTTCGAGTCCAGGAATGAGCTGAAATATAAGCTGGTTTAAGGTGTGTGTGTGGGGGGCGGAGAGATAGAGAGAGAGATAGGTGGAGGGGGGGGGGTGTGGTTGTAGGGACAAACAAGCAGTGATAGAAGCAGATCATCAAAAGATGTCAACGACAATAGTACAATAGAACACATAGGTGTTAAAGTTAAAGTTGGTGATATTATCTAAACGAATGTGCTAATTAAGAATGATGGTAGGGCACTCAAGGTATAGCTCTAGTGGGGGTTGTTTTTTTTATATAATGGAAATAGGTGGGAAAAGGAAAATCTTTATAATTTATTGGAAAAAAAAGTAAGGGGGAAACAGAAAGGGGGTGGGGATGGGGGAGGGAGCTCACGACCTAAAGTTGTTGAATTCAATATTCAGTCCGGAAGGCTGTAAAGTCCCTAGTCGGAAGATGAGGTGTTGTTCCTCCAGTTTGCGTTGGGCTTCACTGGAACAATGCAGCAAGCCAAGGACAGACATGTGGGCAAGAGAGCAGGATGGAGTGTTAAAATGGCAAGCGACAGGGAGGTTTGGGTCATTCTTGCGGACAGACCGCAGGTGTTCTGCAAAGCGGTCGCCCAGTTTACGTTTGGTCTCTCCAATGTAGAGGAGACCACATGGGGAGCAACGAATGCAGTAGACTAAGTTGGGGGAAATGCAAGTGAAATGCTGCTTCACTTGAAAGGAGTGTTTGGGTCCTTGGACGGTGAGGAGAGAGGAAGTGAAGGGGCAGGTGTTACATCTTTTGCGTGGGCATGGGGTGGTACCGTAGGAGGGGGTTGAGGAATAGGGGGTGATGGAGGAGTGGACCAGGGTGTCCCGGAGAGAGCGATCCCTACGGAATGCCGATAAGGGGGGGTGAAGGGAAGATGTGTTTGGTGGTGGCATCATGCTAGAGTTGGCGGAAATGGCGGAGGATGATCCTTTGAATGTGGAGGCTGGTGGGGTGATAACTGAGGACAAGGGGGACCCTATCATGTTCTGTTGAAGGGTCATGAGGACTCGAAACATCAACTCTATGCATCATCATTCCTGGTACACTGTTTAGAATCATAAACTGGCACATTTTGTAATTCCCAGAAAAGCCACCAGGTGGCAACCTTCAGGCATAAAATGTTTCGTAGTTAGCCACACAAACCAACAAAATAAAGTTAAGATTAATAATTATTTGGAGTGAAACCGTGCAACGAATCAACATAATTTGACACGAACTCTCGCGGAATTTTTTAAGATCAGAGTACTTCGTAAAAACAAGCAGTACATATACCCAATCATTAATAGGGTATGCTCGCAAAAACAAAACGCGCGTTGGTACATTATATAAATTCGGATGAAATAAATGAATAACTTGTTGACGCTAAATTTACTGGCTGTTGATTTCTGAAGACAACAGAAGGGAAATGACACGCAAATGGCAGAGGGAAACGTAACAATCAGAACTGATATGACAATTGGGAGCCGTAAGCATTTAGCCAGTTGAGAAAATAATATATTTTCTTTTGTAATAAACCACCCCCCCCCCCCCCAAAAAAAAAAGACGAACGAGAATAAGAAAAAAAAAAGCGACACCAAAGATGATCTAAGTGTCAGACTGTGCTGCAGAGTGCGCGAGAGTCCAGGCCCCGGGGGCAGCTCGCGCCGCCGCCGCCGCGCGCAGGAAATGAAACGGGAGCCATATTTGGAGGCGGCCGAGTGAAGACACACAGGAGACGGCGGTGGCGGCTCCGGCTTCCCCCGTTACTCCATCCGACCACCCTATCGGAGAGGGAGCGATGAGCTCGCAGGCTCGTGCGAGCGCCAGCGGCGATATCCTGAGGAAGAACCCGCAGCTGGATTTCGAACTGATCCAGAGGGTCGGCAGTGGCACCTACGGTGATGTCTACAAGGTCTGTGTTTGAACGGTTTTAACCTCCCTCCCTCCAACCCTGACCAACCGTTGTTGGCGGCGAATCCGAGGCTGGGCGAGCGGCCTTCACACCGGCAGACGTGTCTCTTGCCTGAGGCGAATGGCCGTCCCCTGCCTTGGGGGTTGAGGGAGAGGGGGGGATCTCTCAAACTTTGCCGCATTAGACTAAAGACCGGCTCATTTAAAGCACTTAGTGAATCGTGGGCCACGGGGAAGGGCTCAGGTTGCAGCAACAATTTGACAAACAACAGTATATTTTTTAAACAGCAGTCTTTGGATTGCCAAGTCTGGCTATCGCTCGAGTTGAATACATTATTGTTCACATAATGTTAGCCTATGTCAGTTGCAGGGTGAAAAGGCGAAATATTTATTAAAGTATAAATTGACTTGTTTTGTCAAACAAATACTCGGCTCGGCCATCTGGTGAGTCACAGAAAGAAGGATATGAAGTTTTGAAAATAACTAGAATGATAGCAGTCAGTCTTCTTGGGTTCCAAACTAATTCTTCCTCTACCTACCCTACCAGCAAACAAAAATATCCAAAACAACAAAAAAATTACTGGCCTTCTATCCAGCTCTACCTGTTCCACCCCCCTCAACCAGCTTATTTTTCGCCACATTTCTATATTTCCTTAGTTCTGATGAAGAGTCATACGGACTCGTAACGTTAACTATATTCCTCTCCGCAGATGCTGTCAGACATGCTGAGTTTTTCCAGCTATTTTTGTTTTTGTTTCAGATTTCCAGCATCCGCAGTATTTTGCTTTTATACTAAACAAAAATATCTTATCGCCCGTTCTAACCGCACTAACTATTTCAGAAGTGCCTTTTTCTGACGTCGCTCTACATTTTTCGAGCTGGTCCGAACATGTATTGTTGCAGGTCTTGTGGTTGAGAGTTGCAAACAGCTAAATGGGATAGGGACATTTTCACAGAAGTTTTCAAAATTTGCTTTTCCTTAATTCAAGAGGTATTGAAATAGTGTTTATCCTGTAGTAAGAGATTGAACCAGATGCTCTGTTAGAAAAAACAGGTCCCCTTGAAGTCTGGTTTTTACATTAGAGAAAAAAAACATTGGCAGGTGTTAATAGTAACAGTTTCTGCACCAGAATAAAGGGTAGCTTTTTCATATTGATGTTAAATATATCAAGCACTTACATATCAACACTAGGGGATTAAATAATTACTTGTTTTGCACCTTACAGGTTAAGTTAGTGATGCTTGAATAGTTTTTGAATTTTATCTAACTGGAAATGGTGGCAATGGTTTGAACATACGTATTTACAAGTTAGGAGCAGTAGTAGGCCATTCAGCCCCTTGAGCCTGCTCTACCGTTTGATGTGATCATGGCTGATCTGATTGTGGTCTCTACTTTCCTGTCTACTATCTATAACTGTTGATTTCCTGTCAGTCAAGAAACTAACTTGGCTTTAAAAATTACTCAATGACCCTGCCTCCACTTATTTCTGGGGAAGAGAATTCCACAGACTAATGACCTGCTGAAAGAGAGATTTTCCTCATCTGTCTTAAATGGGAGACCCCTTTATTTTTAAACTGTGTTCCCTAGTTCTGGTGTCTCCCATAAAGGGAAACATCCTTTCAGCATCCACCCTGTCAAGTCCCCTGTTTGGAATTTGTTGGGAGCTGAACATGATGGTTTTAATTTAGCTGAAGAAATTTGTGGTTTATCCAAGATTGGATGTCTGTTGAGCAATTTGTAAATGCAGAAAGTGAAGAGGGAATAATGTACCTTGGTCATGTTTGATATTTGTGACTTAAGGTTATTTTCTTGCTGTGGCAGGAATGGAAACTTGATTGGGGATTGAAGTGAGGAGTTGAGAGCTATGGGTACAGATTTGGGAGGTGCCAACACATTCATGGAGTTTGGAAATGGGCCTGTATTTTGTAAGGACAGGATGGGCAGTATTTTTGTTGTGAAACTGTCATACAGTTGGCTATTGTTTACTTTTATCTTGTGTACCTACTGTTATTACAAAAGTAATTTTATTATAAATTTATGTATTATGTTCTAATTGTGGACTATTGTAGGTTTGTTCTAGCATATGTTGTACTGAGATGGGTGCCTTGGCAGTATCCTTTAATTATTTTCCTAGCCTAAAGTACACAGGAAGATATATGTAGTATGTTACCATAAATAAATCAGTGACTATAATTTCCAGTTTCATTGTTGGCCTGTGATCATTTTATTATACTTTTTTTTTACTGTATACAGAATGTTTTCAGTATTTTTCAGGTTTTAATAAACCGTTCCCCTGTCCAAACTCAAGTATAGTAAAATTAATGTGTACATAAGGATGATAACTGTTTGAACATTTCTTAATCTAGACCACAAATAGGCTAATGCTTCAGGCATTAAAACTAAGTAATAGTCCTCTTATTAGTTTGCAAGACTAGTTTCCCTGAACCCTGATCTTAATATTCTGTAGAGCCAATCATCAACAACAACTTATATAACGTTTTAACCTAATGAAATGGCCTAAGGCACTCCACAGGAGCGCTTTAACCTCATCAAATGTCCCAAAGTGCTTCACAGGACATTATAAAATGAAATATGACACCGTGCTACATAAGGAGATATTAATTCAGATGACCAGAAACTTGCTGAAAAAGTTAGGTTAAGAAGTATCTTAAGATCTTACCATCAAGCCAGGGGATCAACTCTAGTTCAATGAAGAGTGCAGGAGGGCCAGGAGCATCACTAGGCATACCTAAAAATGAGGTGTCAGCCTGATGAAGCCATAACTCAGAACTGCTTGTGTGCCAAACAGCATAAGCAGCAAGCGATAGACAGAGCTAAGTGATCCCACAGCCAACGGATCAGATCGAAGCTCTGCAGTCCTGCCCTATCCAGTCGTGAATGGTGATGGACAATTAAACAACTCACTGGAGGAGGAGGCTCTGCAAAGACCCCCATCCTCAATGATAGGGGATCCCAGGACATCCGTGCAAAAGATAAGGCTACAGCATTTGCTACAATCTTCAGCCAGAATTGCTGAGTGTATGATCCATCTCAGCCTCCTCAGGAGGTCCCCATCATCACAGACGTCAGTCTCCAGCCAACTCGATTCACTCCATGTGATATCAAGAAATGGCTGAAGGCACTGCAAGGGCTATAGGCCCTGACAATATTCTGGCAATAGTACTGAAGACTTCTGCTCCAGAAGTTGCCGTGTCCCTAGCCAAGTTGTTCCAGTACAGCTACAACATTAGCATCTACCCAGCAATGTAGAAAATTGCCTAGATATGTCCTGTTCACAAAAGCAGGACAAATCCAGCCTGGCTAATTATCACCCCATCAATCTACCCTCAATCATCAGTAAAGTAATGGAAGGGGTCATCAACAGTGCTATCAAGCGGCACTTCCTTATCAATAACCTCACTGACGCCCAGTTTGGGTTCCGCCTCGGGCAGTGCTCACACCCACACTTCGCCTACAGTGCTCAATCGATCCTTACTTGACCTCATTACAGCCTTGGTTCAAACGTGGACAAAAGAGCTGAACTCCCTCGGTGAGGTAAGAGTGACTGCTTTTGATATCAAAGCCGCACTTGACTGAGTGTGGCATCAAGGAGCCCTAGCAAAACTGGAGTCAATGAGAATCGGGGAAAACTCTTCACTGGTTGGAGTCATACCTAGCACAAAGGAAGATGGTTGTGATTTTTGGAGGTCAGTCATCTCAGCTCCAGGACACCACTGTAGGAGTTCCTCAGGGTAGTGTCCTAGGCCCAACCATCTTCAGCTGTTCCATCATAAGGTCAGAAGTGGGGGTGTTCGCTGATGATTGCACAATATTCAGCACCATTCACAATGACTCAGATACTGAAGCAGTCCATGTCCAAATGCAGCAAAACCTGGACAATATCCAGGCTTGGGTTGACAAGTGGTAAGTAACATTCATGCCACACAAGTGCCAGGTAATGACCATCTCCAACAAGAGAGAATTTAACCATGGTGTTCAATGGCATCACCATCACTGAATCACCCCTATCAACATACTGGTGGTTTTCATTGACTAGAAACTGAACTGGACTAGTCATATAAATACTATGGCTATAAGAACAGGTCAGGCTAGGAATCTTGTGATGAGTAACTCACCTCCTGACCCCCCCCAAAGCCTGTCCACCATCTACAAGGCACAAGTCGGGAGTGTGATGGAACACTCCCCACTTGCCTGGATGAGTGCAGCTCCCACAACACTGAAGAAGCTCGACACTGCCCAGGACAAAGATCGATTGATTGGCACTGCATCTACAAACATTCACTCCCTCCACCACCGATACACAGTAGTAGCAGCAATGTGTACCATCTACAAGATGCACTGCAGGAATTCACCAAGGCTCCTTCGACAGCACCTTCCAAACCTACGACCAACACCATTTAGAAGGTCAGCAGGTAGATGGGAATGCCATCACCTGAAAGTTCCCATCTCAAGTCACTCACCATCCTGACTTGGAACTATTTCACTGTTGCTGGGTCAAAATCCTGGAACACACTCTCCCTAACAGCACTGTGGGTGTACCTACACCACATAGACTGCAGTGGTTCAAGAAGGCAGCTCACCACCACCTTCTCGAGGGCAACTATGGATGGGCAATAAATGCTGGTTCAGCCAGCAAAGCCCACATCCTGTGAAGGAATAAAAAGAAAGGAGAAAGTGAGATAGCAAGGTAGATGTTTAGGGAGGGTATTCCAGATCTTAGGACCTGGGCAACTGAAGGCATGATAATGTTGGGGTGATTAAAATTGGTGATGCTCAAGAGACCAAAATTAGAGGAACGCAATATCTGAAGGTTGTGCAGCTGGAGGAGCAAGGCCATAAAGGAATTTGAAAACCGGATGAGAATTTTAAAATCAAGATGTTGCTTGACTGAGAACCAATGTAGATCAGCAGGCACAGGGTGATAGGAAAATGGGACTTGCTGCGAGTTAAGACCCAGACACCAGAGTTTTGGATGACCTCAAATTTATGGAGGGTAGAATATGGGGGACCAGCCAGGGGTGCATTGCTGTGGTTGAATCTAGAGGTAACAAAGGTATGAATGAGGGTTTCAGCAGCAGCAGATGAGCTGAGACTGCTGAGATCAGGTGATGTTGCAGAGGTGGAAATAGGTGGGCTTAGATGGTGCAAATATGAGGTTGGAAGTTCATTTTGGGATGAAATGTGACAGATTGTGAACAGACTGGCTTAATCTCAGACTGTTGCCAGGGAGAGGGATTGAGTTGGTAGCTAGGGAATGTAGTTTAGAGTGGAGGCTGAAAACTGATTTAATTTTCCCATTATTAATCAATGAAATATTCATTTTTTTTATAATTGCACTGTTGTCATTGGCATGTGTGCTGTGCCCAAAGGCAGGTCCTTGGCTCAGTGTCTGCTGATGCTTCATCCTGAATTGTTTGATGTTTTTTTAATCAGTAGTGGTTTACCATTGCTTTCCACTCTTGGCCAGGGCAAGGAGGCAGGCCCCAAGTCTGCCTCAGCTGGAGCAGGAATTGAACCTGCGCAGTTGATCTTATTGCGACCCACGCATTAGCCAACTGAGCCATCTGGCCCACCATATGAGCTTTAATATTTTTAATGTATTTCAGTGAATAGCAACCTGTTGAAAAGCTGTTGCTCTAGTGTGCTAAGTATTACATTGCCGCCACAGATTCAAAAAAAAATTTTTTTGGGATGAGGTTGCTGGCAAGATCAGTATTTATTGTCTATCCCCATTCCCTTTGGGCATATAGTGGTGAGCCACTGTCGCCCAGGTGGTGTAGGTACATCCAAAGTGCTGTTAGGAATGGAGTTGCAGGATTTTGACATAGTGACACTGAAGGAACGGTGATATAGTTAGTTTTGCATGGCTTGCGATTGGAGGGGAACTTTCAGGTGGTCGTGTTCCCATGCATCTGTCTAGATGGATGGAGATCGTGGATTTGGAAGTGTTGTTGAAGGAGCTTTGGCTGGTTGCTACAGTGCATCTTGTAGATGATATGCAGTGCTGCTCGTAGACAAGCTGAATGTTTAAAGCGGTGTATGGGGTGCCAATCAAACTGGCTGCTTTGTCTTGGATAGTGTTGAGTTGTTTGAGTGTCATTGGAGCTGTGCTCATCCAGACAAGTGGAGAGAGTTTCTTCACATTCCTGACTTGTGTCTTGTAGATGGTGGATAGATTTTGGGGAGTCAGGAGGTGAGTTACGTGATGCAGAATTCCCACCATCTCTCCTGCCCTTGTGGTCACAGTACTTATATATGGCTGGCCCAGTTCAGTTTCTGGTCAACGGTAACCCCCCAGAATGTTGATGATGGGTTTTCAGCAATGATAATGCTGTTGAATGTCAAGGAGCAATGGTTAGATTCTCCCTTGTTGGAAATGGTCATTATCAAGCGCTTGTGTGACTGAAAACCCTGACTCATGCTTGGTGCAATTTCCTCTGGTAATATCTCTATACTCCTGTGTGAGACTAGATAGTTTGTTGGATTGCTTGATCGTAGGGATCATCACAACCAGGTGAGATTTCTGGCATCCATACTTTCCAGCTATGCCCCAAGCAGCATTAATGCAACAAACTGCCTAACGCTCTCCAGTCCATAGCAGTTGAGGCCAAAAATGCTGCATGCACCCTAACTTGTCCCAATTCCTGTTCCTTCTCCCCCATTACCTTTTTGCTCACTGCAATAAATTGTGATGAGAGATAAATTTGCCCTGGTCTGGTAACATTGTTTTTCAAAATTCTCATCATTTTCAATTCCCTTCATGGCCTTGCCAGTCCCTATTTCTGTAACCCCTTCCAGCCCCTCTGAGATCAGCATGCTCCTTTAATCTGGCCTCTTGCACATCCTTAATTTTTTTGCTTTACTATTGCCACAGTGCCCTCAGCTGCTCAGGCTATAAACTCTGGAATTCTGTCACTGAACACCTTTACCTCTTCTCCTTTAAGGCACTCCTTAAAACCTACCTCTTTGGCCAAGCTTTTGATCACTTGTTCTAATATCTTGTAATATGACTCAATGTCAAATTTTGTTTGGCTAATGTTCCTGTGAAGCGTCTTGAGACATTTTGCCATGTTAAAGGTACTGTATAGATGCAAAATATTAGTAGTACAAAAAAATTTAACTTCCTTCAGTGTTTATAGCTCTCGAGTAGATTAGTGTGATGTGGAGAGTGGTACAACGGAATGGTACCACAAGACTAGACAAAGTGGTTCTGTTTGTGCAGTGCTTTTCAAAGGTCTTGTTGTTGAGTTGTACAAGAATGATGCTGCTGTATAAATCATTGACCGTGGAAAAATAAGTTTTCTTTTGGAAAATGTAATGCAGGATAATGAATTTGTTGCTTAACCAATGTGATAAACTGGTATATAATTTAATTCTAAATGCAAAAACTATGGTAACCAAGTTTACTATTGCACAACAGTTCATATTTTAATTATACTTTTGCATTTGTGTGTGCACAAACCCCTATATTTTTCTGCTGGGACAAAGTGAGAAGAGAGAGTCTCAGTTGTACTTTTCTTCATAATTATTGTTAGTACTACTGTGCTTTCTAAAAGGCAAATAAATGGTCATTACTTCTTTCTCTTTTCTTCTCCCTCACCACTTCAAAAGCAAGTGTCCTTTTGGAACATGGGTGCTTATATTGTGGCCCAAGTGAATGTTTTGAAGTGACAGCTGCTGTTGTTGAGGTTTTGAGAATTCTACATTAACTATACACTTTGTAAACCCTAAGTATCTTGCCTTAGGATTTGATGTCAGAAACAATGCTGTGGATGTTTCACATGCTGTCTTGGCACATAGCATTGCATTTTGCAAATATTATTTATTTTTGCTGTAATGTTTCAAACATTTTTAAGATACAGGAAGTTTATCATACAGGTTCATGATTAAAATCAGTGCTCTAGAAGTGGTTGGTTTATTTTCCCTGGTTTTGGTTGTGAGGTAGAGTGCAATGCTCTCGCCTAATATGATAAATTGGTAACCATGCAAGCCGTTTTGTCCTGGGCCCTCAAAAAAATAAGGTGCAAGGGTCTTGATAAGGAAAAGGGTAGGGAACATAATGAGTGCTATTTGGATTGCAGGTGGGTCAGCTTATGTGTAAAATGCAAAATTTCTCCATTGTACAGAGGAAAAGATTTTTTTGAGAACTGCTGATTTGCCACCTGCAGAGATAACCTTAAAAACATTGAGTGTGCACTTCAAGATTGGGAGTGATGCGAAGTTTTACCTAAATGGTTAATGCATGAGTTTATCATTTTAGAGATGGCAAATAATTACAATCTGATTCATTTGTATCAAACTACATTAGACTTGTTCAAACTCTCAGGCACAAAGTAAAATTTTCTTATGTAACTTATCAAAGTACCACTGGAGTATTTGATATAACTGGGTACTATTGAATGAGGATTGGAGGGACAATAGTGAACTTTGCATCAACACCACCTTAGAGATAAGTAAGTAGAATAGATTATTGTACCATAGCAAAGTGCTAACTACACACTGAACATTTGTTTCTTCCTAAAAAAAAAATCAGTGTGCTAAATGAGCTATAAGTGGAACTTTGTAATTGACAATGATAAATGGTTTACAGTTTGCTCAATCTAAACAATTGTCCAATTCTGAAATGTGGGTGTTTTAAAGACAAAACAGAAATCAAACAGCCTATTAACATTCAGTGTAAAATTATTAAAGTTTGCGTATAAAGGAACAACATATAATAGATAAATATGAAAATCTGTGATGAGATCCAGGCCCTCTGTGACCAGGTCGCAAACTCTCCTCTTCCAAACAACCCAGCATGGTGACCACATCTTAGTGCCTCAACCGGTTGCCCCCCACCCAAATGCCGTCCCATGACCCACTGCCACCAAAGGCCCCACAGGGAAACCAACTCGCAGTCAATCCAAAGGAGACATCCTCAACCAATTCAATCTGAAGCCCCTGCCATGGCCCCCACCCTTTCAATCCAAAAGTAATCTTCAATCAACTCCACATCCCTTGATTCTATTTACCCGTATTTGTTTCTTTTCTGCTCATACACATCCCTTCTAGCTAGTAGTGAATACAGTATGTCTGAAATCAACTGCTCTTTAAAAGAGACATGCTGTCGAAGCTTTTCATCTTGCACTCATCAGGACAGACATGAGAATACCAAATTTCAAAGGAAACAACAATTTATATGCATGAACAAACAGGTTCTTGCTTATTGGTTGGCAAGCGGATTCTGGTTGAAGAGTTGCCCTGGAGAAAGCACCAGGAAACAAGCTTTTGTTTACATTCAAAAAAGGCAGCTCAACTCTGGTCAAGGTGTTGTCATGGGGAATGCACCAGGGAGCAGTTGTCGCCCACGCTTCTATTTAATTGAGAAAGGAGTAATGCCTGCATGTGTTCTTTTTGTTTGCAAAAGACAGAGTCCTATATATGAATATATATAGCTTCTAGCAAGCATAAGTGAGCAACATTGTGAGCTTGACTGATAATTACACTAGCAACCAATTTAAGATTCTTAGTATGTTTGGAATTGTTCAGTAAGTGCTATCCAATTGTAGAATCACATCTAAAGTGTGACCTATGCTCTAAGTTTTGCAAGCACAGGCTGCATATCTTTAGCCTACATATATTTCAGTGCCAGTATGGTGCCAGATTTGTGGGCTGTATATCCCAAAGACTGGTGGATGGTATCAAGCAGCATGTCACTTCAGTTGTTTGCAACAGGCAGGGTACAGACCATACATTGGACACTGCCCTTTGCAAACAGAACATGTCCAGGCATTGTGCCTTTTTCAATTAAACAAAAGCTTGGGGAGACAACCCTGGTGTATTCCCCATGCTAACTCCTTAGCAAATCAGAGTTTACCTGTCTTGGCAATGCCTCAACCAATCAGTGTCTACTTGCCAACCATTCAGCACCCTTTTTCTCATGCAGTGTAAATTGTTGTTCCATTTGAAATTTGGTATTCTTGCGTCTACCCTGATGAGAGCAAGACAAAAAACTTCAACAGCATGTCTCTCTTTTGAGCAATGTTCAAGTTCTATACTATCAAGTGACTATTTGTTCTTTATAAATTAGTGGCAGTGTATGTTTGTCTAGAGATGCTGCTTTATGAAGTCTAGATCTGATTTTAGCCTCACATTCTTTAATAATGTTCTGCAGTACTACCAGAATCAGACAACAGAGATCACTGGTTATAGAATATTGCAGCTCTTTCCTTGGGCGATTGGTGGCTTTTAAAAGACACATTGCTGCACTTAATACTGAAGCTGGATTTTAGGCTCGTTCCTTGTGGTTGCGGCAGGCCAGCTGGATGACTTTGGACATGATTATTCGCTTGGCCTAGATGACCCACAGGATGGTATCCTCAGAGCTCCCTCCAGATAAGCTTCGCTGACCTCCTGCAGGCCCCAGCAGCCAATCTCTCGAAGCACAAGTCAGTCTTAAAAGCCTTGAGCACGCTCTTGCATCAGATGGTGGAAGGACAGTTTGCAGATAGCTATTAATTTAATTTCTGGTTGTGGTGGATCTCCTTCAGAGCCACAATATCAGATTAGCAATGAGGTGTTTCATTTCACCTGTTGCTGGAGTGCTTTACCAATCTGCTCTGTCAGGGATTAGCCCAAGCAGTAGTTGGCTGTAACTAGCATACTAAAACTGATGAAATGAAATACTGGAAACTACTGGCCAGGATTAGCTGATCGTTAATTATTTGTCGATTTCAAAAAGCCTGCTAGTTTAGTGCAAGAAACAACCATTTTAACAAAAGAGTTTGCTTTAATTCTGCATATTAATATGATCATTTACCAGAAATATTAGCAATCTCATTCACATTTCTGTGACCCAGTTGGAGTTGAGAACCACAATTTGGGAATCACTGTGGTTGCATTTAATATTTCTCTCTGTTGGGCAACTACCTAATTTCCTTGCAAAGAATTCATGGAATCTATTTCCAGAGAAATAGAATTGCGCATAATATTGTGTGAAGAAATGTTTTTCTGATCTCCCCTTGAATTACTTTTGTGAAATCTTAAATTTGTGCCACCTCATTATTGTCTCTAGAGACGCAGGCAATATCACTATGTATCTTCATGATTTTGAATTTAAGGCTAACCTTCCCAGTGAGAGAAAAGCCCTGTCTTTGCAAGTCTCTTCATAATTCTAACACCTTATCCCAGGTATCATCCTAGAGAATGTTGGACTTTTTCCACGTTTTTATGTTTCTTCAATAGGATATTTAAAACTGTACACAATACGTCAGCTGTAATTCGACAAAGGTCTTTAATTCGACAAAGGTTTTGTATAAGTTCAACATCATTATCGTTTTTGTATCTAGATATATAAATACAAAGACAGTTTTGCAGGCTTATCTACTTTGTCACTTTTTATGATGCGTGTATGTTTACCAAAGCCCATATTTTCCTGTACTCCATTTACAATCTTGTCATTTGTTATATTTGCTTTCCCTGCTCCTACTTACAAAGTATATTATTATTTTTCTACAGAAACTTTAACAGCTATTCATTTGCTGCCCCTGCTAGCCTGTTTTTATCCCCTTGCATTTGCTCACAATAGAAATCACAATTCACCATACCTCACAATTTAGTGTGATAATCAAATGTTGTTATTGTGTCCTCCATTGGTAGATTTGTATCATTGTATATGATAAATAAAACCCACCCAAAGTGATTTCCTGTGGAATACCACTTAACACATCTTTTCATTCCAAGAAACTTTTATCCCAATTATTTGATATCTACTCTCCAATTATGCATTTCTACCCATGCCATGTTTTCCTTAATGCCACTTGCTGTTTTCTTTGTCTTCGATCTGTTGTATATGCATTTTGTACCTGCATTTTTTTCAAATCCCACATAAACTGTGCCATTACATTTCCTTTTAATGTCTGTCTTATGTTTCTGAAATCCATGATGCCTACAACTGCTTGTATTTATATGGCATCTTTAACACCATAAAATATCCTAAATTGTTTCACAAGAGATATTAGGACATGATCAAAAACCTGGTCAAAAGCAAGCTTTTAAGGAGCATATTAAAGGATGAAAAAAAGCAGAGAGGTTTGGGGGGGCGAATTCTAGAGCTTGGGGCCATGGCAGCTGAAGGTATAGCTACCAATGAAGAGCAGTTAAAAACATGGGTGCTCAAGAGACCAAAATTACAGGAATCCAGTTATCTGTGGGTTATGTGACTGGAGGAGATTGGAGATAGAAAAGGCCAAGGTCATGGAGAGATTTGATTGAAAACAAGGATCAGAATTTTAAAATCAAGGCGTTGCTTAACCAGGAGTCATTGTAGGTTAGTGAGCACAGGAATGATGGGTAGCCGAGACTTGTATATGAACCTTGGTGCTTACTCCTTTTTCGTTCCTGTTATTGGTATTGTAAGCCCTATAGCTCTGAAAATTGACACGTTGTGAGTTCCCAGTTCAGCCCACTAGTAGCTTCTGGAATCTGATCCTGCCAAAGTTTACAATTTTGGGAAGTTGCCTAATTTGCAATGTCTTTTGCTAATTCCTTTTTTAGGGGTCAAAAAATATAAGAATTTTAAATTCTTCAGAGGTATTGACCATTAAGCAGGCTTCTTGGATCACCCAGTTGAGCACCACTTGTGCCTGCTTCACTGGTTGTATTGACCCAGTGAAAGATTCACAGGCTCAGGATAGGGGAAGTTTTAGCGTAGTCCTGTTGCTTATCTAGCCTTGTTTTTGCATTGCTATCCTTGTTAGGAGTAAGGAGTGAGCTTGCACCACCTCGCCACCCCCCTGCTCACTTCATCCCTGAGTGCTGCAGAAACTAGCAGGAAAAGCTGAGAGCCTGTATATCTTTGTTCTTGTGTAATGTATAACCCTTCCAGTGCTCTCCAACTTGACCTACAGTGGGTGTGTAATGGGATAGCTATCGATTTAGATCCTGTAATTTACTAATAACCAAAGTAAGATTACCTTGCTTACAACTTCATGATTAATTGCTATCTCCCTGTTTGATGAAATAAGCCAAATTTGTTCCAGATTTCTGGCACTAGTTTTCCCAATCCACAAACATTGGGAAAATGTACAGCCTGAGCCATAACTATTTCTTCCCAAGCTCCCTCTGGATTCTAGAATGAGTTTTTGAGTCCTAGTGATTTATCTACCTTGGGTTTGACCTTGAGGTACCACGTCGCCTTCTGCTGGTCCCTAACTCCGTCACAACTTTGCTTCCTTCATCTTTTACCTTGATTATCCCCTTACTCCTAATGAACCAAGACAAGACATTTAAATTGCCCTTTTATAGCTTTCCTATATTTTTCCTTTTTTAAAAAATCTGGAACCTTCAGACTGTTTAATGTGTCTTCCTATTCTTTCATGAAACTAAGGTCTTTTCCCCTTACTAGAATATACTGGATTTTTATCTGTTTTAGTTGATCTACATTTCTATTTGCCAGTTTTCCTTTCAGTTAGTCTGGACAAGTTCCAATTCTTTTTAAAATTTCGCCAAAACTTACTTTTTTTCTAGCTTGGTATCCTTGTTCTCTATCTTTTCATTTTTTCTATTGTTGAACTGAATCCAGTTATAATGTGGCCACTGCTTTCTTTGAAATCACCCACTAGTTCTGTTTTATTATTGAAAACAAGATCGTATAGTAATTCCTTCCTTTTTGGACTATTGACAGATGCCTGAGAAAAAAATCCTGATCTTGCACCTCCTATTTTTCACTATAGTGCCTAGTTATTATGGTGCTGGATTAACAAGTTAGAAGTTGAGTTCAAATTCCAATATTGTGAAATTAAATTTAATAAATCTGCTCATTTGTGAGCTGGCACAAAAACATAACTAAGAAATTTGCTGGATTGTCATTGCAAACTCAAACAGTTCACTAACGTACTTCAAAGAGGGATCCCCTTTTCCTACCAGGTCTAGCCTGCACAAGACTCCAGTCCTACATTGTGGTTGACTCCTAAAGTCCTCTGGGCAACTAAGGATGGGAGGTAAAAATCAACATGGCTCATATTCCAAGAGCAAAAAATAGTAATATTTTGGGATAATCAAAGTCTCTTTTATTGGTAATATATAATTCTTTAATTTATTTACAAGTTTCATCCTTAATTTCCTTTTGCTTGGCAGTGTATAATGTACTCTCACTAGATTCTGATTTTTTTTTGCTATTCCTTAACTACAAAAGTAGGGAGGTCATGCTGGAGTTGTATAGAACCTTGGTGAGGCCACAGCTGGAGCACTGTGTGCAGTTCTGATCGCCACATTATAGGAAGGATGTGATTGCATTGGAGGGGGTGCAGAGGAGATTCACCAGGATGTTGCCTGGGATGAAACATTTAAGTTATGAAGAGAGGTTGGATAGACTTGGGTTGTTTTCGTTGGAGCAGAGAAGACTGAGGGGCGACCTGATCGCGGTGTACAAGATTATGAGGGGCATGGACAGGGTGGATAGGGAGCAGCTGTTCCCCTTATTTGAAGGGTCAGTCACAAGGGGGCATAAGTTCAAGGTGAGGGGCAGGAAGTTTAGGGGGATGTGAAGAAAACTTTTTTACTTAGAGGGTGGTGACTGTCTGGGGTGCACTGCCTGGGAGGGTGGTGGAGGCAGGTTGCCTCACATCCTTTAAAAAGTACCTGGATGAGCACTCGTCACGTCATAACATTCAAGGCTATGGGCCAAGTGCTGGTAAATGGGATTAGGTAGGTAGGTAGGTCAGGTGTTTCTTGTGTTGGTGCAGACTTGATGGGCCCAAGGGCCTCTTCTGCATTGTGACTCTATGATTATTGTAAACTGATTCTTTTTGGACCTAGGCTCTCTTAAAATCTTTGCGCACTGGTACTATGGTATTGTTTATAATACCGCTTCCTTTATTCTTCCCTCATTTTCTTCTCTGTCCTAAAGATTTTAGCCCTGGTATTTTTAATCGCCAGCTGCATTCTTGTTTAATATTGCGATTATGGATTTACTATTTTAATCAATGGCCATAGTTTCCCAATTTTGCATATATTTAAGTTTGCCTGTTGTTTTTTGCTTTTTCATGCATATCCTAATATATTTTCCATTGTAATGTATGAAAAAACAAAACTAAGTATAATATCTTGACTTGTTTAAAACTTTCTTCCTTACCTCTGCATTTAAGGCTTTGCAGCCAACTCTCTTTTTCTTGTTTATCCCAGACCCACAACATTGAGCTGGAATTCATAGCAATGTTGGCGACGAATGCCGTGAGTTAAAGTTAAACTGTTGCATGCTTCAGTTCCTCCAGTGAAATTTATGCCAGCATTTGCTGGAGAACAAATTAGAATAGGCCACACTGAAAGTAGCAGTGAATTAGAAGCAACATGGCCAAAATAAAAAAACTGTTATGATGTAATGCCCAGCTTGGATATTTTTAAAATAAATGTTTAAGGTTGAAATGGTATGCAAAAATGGGGATGTTCATCATCAGAATTCAACAACCATTCAATATGCATTAATATGGCACCCTATTTTCTAATTTCTTGGTGAAAGTTTATTTCTATTTTATGCCTTTGTTGAGTTGCAGCTTTCCATTGAAGAATGAGATGATGTACTTGTGTTGTAACATTTCTGATGTTTGTTTTCCTTTACTTGAATTTTCAATATGATTCATTAGTGAAATTAAAGGTGAATTAAGTTTTAGTTCAAGTATGGCTTGCCAACTTTGCTAACCACAGGCAAGGTGTATGAAAATAAAGCAAAACTAGCGCTAGCATTTCAGGGTTAGCAACTATCTATGCTATTTTGGAGTTCAAAAACTAAAAGTTCTGTTGAAAGTTACTATCCAATGAAATATTAGCTGTAATGACTTAGACATCTACTGATTTGACAATATAGAAGTAATCCATTTGAGTGAAGGATTTCCACACTTTTGAGCTGGTTTCCTGGTGTTGGGTGAGAGCCAGTCCACTCTTGATTAGTATAATAAATTTGCTTCCTTGTATTGAGAAGCTATATGCCATATAACACAGTTTATTGTATTCAGTTGCCTTAGTTTGCAAGTTGAGTATTTCCTATGTGAATGAATGAACTTGGTGCATAATTGCAACAATTGAAATTCTAATATATTAGCTCATGGCCCTTATTTTGATCTAAAATAGTGGATTAAAATTTTGTATGGGGAAGATCATGCCAATAGTACAAAAGTTATACTGGATACCTGGAATAAAAACAGAAAATGCTCAGCTGGTCAGCAGAGTGATAAACAATTAACTTTTCAGAATAATGACCTAGCATTCTGACAAAAGGCCATCTGCCTGAAATATTAACTCTGCTTTACTCTCACCATAGATGCTGCCTGATTGGCTGAGCATTATCTGTTTTTATCCCACAAATAGCAATTTGCTGAATCATTTTTGATCATTTTTAGTATTGATTGAGACTGGAATATTATGTTTTATACTAGAAAGATTCTTGACTTTTTCTTGAATAGTCCCATGGGATCATTTTATCCTGAATGAACTTGAACAGGGCTTCAATTTTTGCTCAAAGGGTAACACTCCATGATGCTATATACATCCTTCACACCCACTAGGGAGCTGGCCTGGATTATGTCCTTAAACTTGGATTTGGAATTGGCAGCCATCACCACCAGACTTGGAAAGGCGGGAGTGGTCAATCTAGCAAAATGAAGTATACAGGCTAATCTTATTGCATGTAGTGTAGCAACATTACTACATCAAAAGATGCAAACCTGCCATGCCCACTGAGAAAAAGACTGCATGTCATTTGTAATCTGCAGCATTATTAAATAGTTAAAATGTTGAAGTGCAAATGAGATGAATGACCAGCTAATCTGTTTTTGGTATCGTTGGTTGAAGGAAGATTACTGCCCAGGCTAACCCTGCTCCTCTTTAAAAAGTGCCAAGAATTCATCTATTTCTGTCTGATATAGATGGCTGGTTAATACTGCATCTGAGCCAAAAGGTGGCATCTATGACAGTGCAGATCTTTTAATAATCAAGTGGTTACTTTGTTTGCATGCTTAAATCTTGGAGTGGCAATTGAATACACAAATGTTTGACATTGATATGGTGAGCTAAAATGATACAAGGACTAATTACAGACAAAGATAAAGAATGGCAATCGAGAAGTAACATTGCAACAGTGTAAAATTTGATTGTGATTTATCTGGGAATTTTCAAAAATGTGAATTTTATTCATTTGTTCAACTCCTTGTATAGTAGGAAATTACAACTGATTTAAAGGTGGGGGAAGGAGAAAGGCAACCCATGAGCAACTGCTGTTTGAAGTACTTTATCATGATGACTCTTTTCCCATATCCCAAGGTATAAGTTGCATCAGTGACTCCTTTTCCTTTGTGTTTAGTGTAGTGAATTAATGGATGGAGAATTAGAGGAGAGACAGTTGTAAGTTAGTGAATTGGGGACTATTTTTCAGTGGCTGTGGATAAGAGTCAGAGAAGCTGGAAGATGTTGATGGAATGTTTCATTCAAGAATGAAAGATATGCGCCATGAAGCTGGATGATCTGAAGGGAATTGCATCACAGCCAAATCAAAAGATAAATGGGTGAAGGTTGAAGATGCCTTTGGTATGAAGAGAGAATTCCATGCGTAAAGAGGAAAGAGGCCTGGGAAGCTCTGATGTAATGGCAAAAATGAAAAAATAAGCTACTAACTCTAGTACAGATAGAGCAATTTGAGGAAATTAAATAGCTAGGAACATGACTCTAAGAAACTAGCTGGTGTTGTCATTAATTTCTTCAAAATGGCTACTAAGTAGTCAAATATTATCATAAAAAGTCAGAATATTCACAGGTTTCAGAGACCCTAAAAACCTGCATAAAGCTACTAAAGAAAAAGCATAGGAGAGGGGATTGTTCTCCAGTGCATTACCATTACACATTACCATAAATGCTTCAAAATAACAGGAACAGAGCTACCTGTTCTGAGTTGGAGAGTTTGTCAGTCGGCCCACACTTTTGGTTTCTAAACTTGAATTAAAGTAAGCAACATTTAAGACTTTCCATTGGATATGTTGCCATGTAAGGAATTAATTAGGATTCCGTGTTTACTTTTGGTTATTCCATGTCAAGCTAAGAAAAATCTGTTGCACTCATGTGGTTCTTTGTATGCTGACTAACAGGACTTAGGAGAGTGAGGTAATGCAAATATTTTCCTCCAAATGCATTGTACTACAAAGGAACACACATGTTTGGGTGGAATAAGTAGAAACAGATAATGAATTAACAGCTGCCTTCAAACAATAGTCAAAAATGTTCATGTAGTTTTATCAAGGGCACACTTTTGAAATGCCTACTCCAGCTCATTAGCCCTATCTTCCTATTTACTTTTTAAAATTAGCACTAATGGATTTTGTGTAGCATTGCTTGCATTTCCTGCTGGTTTGAGATGAGAAGCACACAACTGGGAACTCTGTTCTGTGCCCATCTTGAGACAACTGGGCAATGTGGTCATGGTTGGTTCTTTGAAGGAGTAATCATTCTGTAATCTGATGGAAGGGGTACATTTGTGCTTCAAAGTGCCTGAAATAGATTGCCATCTTAGAGTTCAAGTATTGTGTACAGCTTTGATCACCAAACTTTGGAAGGATATAAAAAACTAATGGAATAGATTCAGTTGTAAATTTCTATATGATTAATGAAGTCATGAAGAAAGCTAATTAGAATTGCTTGAACAGAGAAGATTAGAATAGCTGAACCTTAAAGCATAAAAGAAGGCTGTATAGACCAATGTACCTGCCTCAACTTGCTGAAAGCTATGTGCCTAGTGTTATTTCCTGTCCTTTCCCCGTTCCCTTTTTAGATTTTTCTTTTTTTAAATAGCAAATGGATTCACGTTTGAAACTTATTGGATCTGATTTTCACCTGGAAGACTAATGGCAAGTTCCTCTCAGTCTGTTGTCCAAATTCTGCAGTGCTCTTTATTTGGCATCTGGGATCTCTGAAAAGGCCAAGCTTATCAAATGGCAGAGCAGGCACAAGGGGCTGAATAGCCTACTCTTCATTCTTGTGTTGTATTCAAATGGGTGTGTTTCCTAATCAATCAGTCTGAAGAATCCCTAGGAAAATGCACTTGGTTGTATCCCACCAGTCTAGAGAACAAACTCTATCTCTAGCCAGTGTCAGCCATGGCTGAGTTGGTAGCACTGTCACCTTGAGTCAGAAGGTTGTAGGTTGAAGTGCCTTTTTAGGACGAGCACAAAAATCAAGGCTATCTCTCTAGTGCAGTACTGAGGGAATGTTGCATTGTTGCCATCTTTCAGATGAGACATTAAACCGAAGCCCCATCTGCCCACTTAGGTGAATGTTTAAGAACCCATGATACTATTTCACAGAAGAGTGGGGAGTTATCTCCAGTCTCATGGCCAATACCTATCCCTTGATCAACATCACAAAAACAAATGGTCTGGTCATCACATTACTATTTCTGGGAGCTTGATATGTGCAGATGAGCTGCTGTGTTTCAACATTATGACAATATCTGCACTTCTTACTTAATTGGCTGTGAAGTGGCTTGAGATATCTAGTGAAAGGTGCTATATAAATGCAAGTGTTTCTTTTCTTTACTCTTGACTTCTACTTCCCAACCAATTATCAGCCCACGTCACAAGGTCACTTCCAATTCTGTGCACTCATGAGGATTCTTGTTAAATGCATTGGTTGAGTGTCAAATGCTGGTCAAGGCATCAACATTTCCCCTGCTGCTCTTCAAAAAGATTCTCTTGCATCTTCTTGAGCAGGCAGATGATTTCTGTTTAATTTTTCATCTGAAATAATGACATGTCTCAGTGGAGCTGAGAGCTTGGTATTTAAGTTATGCAGAGCAAAGTTTTCTCTGCATTTTTGTGGTTGTGTGTCTATACGTTTATTCCTAGATTGGCCATCTTAAATTAAAATAAATTGTACAATAGAATGTAATTAATGTACTGCATGGAATATTCCAATCTTGTGTGTTTCAAAAATATAATGAGAAATACCATTTGGATCTGTTTTAAAGTATTCTCTTGTTTCCATTACAGGCAAGGAATCTACAGACTGGAGAGCTGGCTGCAGTCAAAATTATCAAATTGGAACCAGGTAAACTGTAAATTTAGCAAAAATATGCATTGGATCTTAAGCAGATATCAAATAAAATATTTTATCCTTTTATGGGCAAACTGATGAGATTAGATTTTTTTAAAAATCTGAACAGATAAAAGTGAGCCTTTTTTCACTCATTGTGTTTGTCAAAACTGCTTCAGAATCTTTTACTAATATTGTTTATTAACTTTTTAGGAAAACTTGTATGGGGAAAATGTACTTTTGTTTCAGTAAATTCTGATGGATACGATCATCCAAAGTTAGCTCTTAAAGAAAATTGTTTAAAGCAGCTTTATATGAACTAGGAACAGCTGATAAATATTCCCATTGATCCTTTTTATGATTTTGTTCATTACCTCTAGTGGAGGTAGTTCTTGCCCATTAGTTTCTTTGTCTGTAAACAGTTTATCTCCAGAACTAATGGACGGATTTCATTGGAACTGGTACACAGGCTTTGGCCCAAGGAAAAAAGTTTTGGTTTTGGCGAAGATGTGGATTTGGATCCTGGAATTTTTTTTAACCATTTGTTAACATTGGTAGATGGGGCAAGTTGACTTCTAAAATGTTGTGGGTTGCTTTATTTAGATTGGTGTGTATTATCTAAGCTTCTGCAATGGAATTTGTAACAGCTGTGATGATCTTTGACCTGGTAGCAGCATAGTAAAGAAAGTTTGTAATTTCTTTAAAGTCTGTGGAATCTGTTTTTTTGAATGTTTGAAAAGGACTTTTCAGAGCTTGCATCAATTGTAAAGAAATCAATTGTAGTTTTCTTGGATAATGAGAAATACTGGTCCATGTGACCTGAGGACCCTTGACCTGGAATTAGTGCCAACAGGAAGGAAATTAAGAAAGAAGCTGTGACGCAAAGCAGAACTACAAGCAGAGGAGTCGAAGGGCGAAGGTGATCAGTGCACAGTTGCAGAGACAAAGAGAATGTAAACACAATTTTTGTGAGGAGAAGAAACAAATCACTCTGGGAGAAGTCAGTTTTTATGTTTGGCAGTAAATGAGACAGGAGCTCTTGGCGGTACTGGCATGTGTATTAAAAAGATCCAATTTTGTGATTAGTTTGGAGATTCTAAAGATCTGGGTGTTTTCCCAGAAGTGACCAAACCGTGAACCGGGATGTTATTGCTTGGTTGGTTGAAAAGGAACTCCAGAAATCTACACTATCAGGACTGTCATGATCCAAGGAAGAGAGGGTTCATAGGTGATGATGATAATCTTGCTGATGAAAATCATACCCATGAAACTCAAAGGTGAAAGCTGTTATCAGATAGGACTCCTGATCTACTCTGCATGAATAAAGAACAGCTTTTAGTGGAACCATTAACTACGTATTGCCACCTTTGTGCAGGGAGTGATGCGACTACTTGTGTTTACGTAAGATGTATCTTTGTTGTATTGACTGTTTTAAGTGAAATTTACCTTTCTTTATTTGAAGTATCATTTGCCTATTAATTCATGTTTAATTTAAGTTGATTCGGATTCCTGTTACAGTGAAAGTTGCAAAAAGTGAAGTCTTGTTCGTAATTTCTTTGGGGGCTGTTTGATAAATTTGTTTATTTTGGTTTATGGTTCCCCCACAGGGATTGTAACAGGGGTTTTGGAGCAGGTTGCTGAATATGGATTGACCTGAAGCCTCAAATGAGATGAAAGTGCTTAATCAAAAACAATTTTTTTTTTTCAGCTTTGTAGTTACAAAGGAAACAGATGGGGGGAAAAAAGCTTAAGAGGAAGAACTTAGAGGAAGAGCTGTATTTGTAATAAGTTGAGTTAAAACACTGTGGCAGAGGTATGCACTCTACTGAGTGCCTTCCACTTGTTTTATATGTAAATTCTCAAGTCATCTTCAAAATCTATCATAAAACTGTCATTTCTAAGGAAACTGTACTAAATTTAAGCCAGTGAAATGTTTTGTATGTGGGTCAACTGATGAAAATGTGTACTGGTCATCTTTCTGTAGAATTGTATCCTTATTGCCTCTCCACTTCCATCTCATGAACCATGTACCCTTATTGCCTCTCCTTGGTCTTCCTACCAAAATGAATTATTCCACACTTCACTACATTAAGTTTAATCTACCACTTTGCTGCCCATTTCATCATCCTGTCTATGTCCTCTTGAAGTTCTACACTACGTTCCTCACAGTTCACAATATTTAGGAATTTTATGTCTGGGTTGATGGGTGAACGGGAATTGGTGAGAGTTAGGATACAGGCCGCAGTGCTTTGAATGAGTTTAAGTCTGAGGAGGGTGGAAGATTGAAGGGAGGACGCCAAGAGATTGGAATAGTCAAGTTTAGAGGAAATAAAGGCATGATTGAGGGTTTCAAGCAACGGATAAACTGAGACAGGTGCAGAGAAAAACAATGCGTTGGAAATGGATGTAGCTGGTCTTAGCGATGCTGTAGATGTGTGGCCTGAAGCTCCTCCCCAGGTCAAATGGGATAGGGTTATGAACGGTCTGATTTGGCCTCAGCAACGACCATGGAATAGGTGGCAAGAACTGAAGGCAATGTCTATAGCCATCCCAAGATTTTGTTGGAGGAATTTTGTCTCCTTATCTAAGACTTGATGTCAGACAAGCAGTATGACAGAGAACTGACCTGGGCTCTGGGCCAATTGGCCTCCGTCTGTGCCTTAATAACTCTATCATTCTATGACAGACCAGAGACATGAGAGAGGTGATGGCAAGGTAGAACTGAGTGTCACGCCATTGAAGCCCATTTGCTGCTTTTTAGCTCATACTCCCACCCCGCCCCCCAGTCTTAACAACATCCCTTTGATAGTCTTAAAGAAAACAATGTCTTCTACTTTTTTGGTATCATCTGAACATTTTAACATCACTTCCTTGAGACTTAAATCCAAACCCACATCCAGTTACTCTGAAAATGTATCATCAACTCCTCTGTTTTCTCCCTTCTAACCAATTACTAATCTAAAAGCAGAATGTTGTGGATGCTGGAAATCTGAAATAAAGTCAGAAAATGCTGAAAATACTCAGCAGGTCAGGCAGCATCTAAGGATAGAGAAAGAGTTCACTTTTCAGCTCAATTATCTTTCATCAGAACTCTTTTATAGCTCTCACCAGAGATGAGACAGCCAACAGAAGCAGCATTCATCTCAGCCACAATATAGCCCAATTTCAAATTTGGTTTGCTATCCTTGCAACCTCTACCCCACCTCCTCCCCGAACCCCACAATCCCATCCCTTTTGATCTTCCACCTTTCTCACATGGTCCTTTTGATCTTCCACCTTTCTCACATGGTCCTTTTGATAAAGGCTTTTCTGAAATCCACATGTACTGTATTTGCTCTGTTTCATTTCTTTAAAACAATTCCTAGGATTTTTGAGCATGATTGTCCATTTTGAAATCTTTGGCTACTTCTAATTATTTTTCCTAATCTAAATAAGTGGCAATTTCACAAATGTCTGCACCAAGTTATCAAAGGCCTTTCATACTGCAGCATGCAATTGTTTGTTATTGCTATTGCTCATGAATACACAAAATACTTACTACCTAATAATTTACTCCAGATTTATCTGTGGTACATGAAACTTGCCCATCCAACAGGCTATTTCAAAATCAGTTCTCCAGAGTAGAGGTTTTATTCAATAAATATGTCTATTCTGGTCAGTTCAGTTTGGTTGTGATGAAGCCTTTGCAGGTTCTGGGCACTGGGAATTTACATAGCAGGTTGTCTTGAAAGGTACATTTCATGTCTTTGCGCAAATGAAAGGGACAGCTCTGATTTAAAGCACTGTTGTAAAGCAAGAACTACAAAAGTCAGACTTCTAAATAGAAAGCATTAACTCCTGAGTTGATTCCTATTCTCCTTAATAAGTTGTGACAAATGGAAATTTGTCCTGTCGTTTAATTGGGCTTAATTTTAATATAGGAATTTAAATCCCTTTGTGTTGTAGTCACTTGAAAATGAATGCTACAGCTTCATGCCAGGAAAATATCAAGTAAAAATATACTTCAGTGTCTGCATGGGGTAAGTAAGTAAGCACCTCAAAGCTTTCCACATGTTATAGGTGATTATCAGGTCATTTAAGTTGACAGTTGACAAGTTGTTTAAGTAATATAAACAATTGATACCCCCATCTTCAACTGCAATTCTCTCTGCATCTATTCACAGCCATTGCAATTATACCTTCAAGTTCTGAAAGCAAAACTTGTCCAGTTTTGCTGTGACCTGAAGGGGTGTAGATTGCTTGGCAGGGATCTGTTTGATAACCTGTGTTTATTTGCGATTGAAATCTTTCAATTTAATTTTTGACTGGCAGAAAGTGTTTGCTGGTAGCAATGATCCCAGGCTGTAGTCCCTCTTTGACAGGTAGTAAATGAATTGGTGCTATGCCTGTTGAGCATCTAGTCTGTATTTCCAACATTTTCTGTCTTTATTTCACATTTCCGGCTTGCATGAGCATCCATTCTTGTATAAAATTTCTCAATCAGGGGTGCTTAGTCTAACCGATGTATTATTTTTGAGAACTGCTAGAGCCTTACTGGCCTAGATTGAATAGAGATTAAATAGATTGAAGTGAGACTATTAGTGTGCGTTGTTATTAAAGAGTAAATTGAACAAAAATGTCTGGTGACCTTACATGCACAGCGAAATGTGAAAATCAGGAAGTTGCCCTGCTTCTCCAGAAGCATCACAATAACTATCTTGCCAAGGGACTCAGCTTTGAAAGATAAACAGCGGTGGGACATTAGGGTACTTTGTTGTTAAACATGCTAGGAAAGGTTATGGCTTGCCTGTTCAAGTGTAAGTAAATGTTTATTGGAGTGAAAAGACTTAATTATTACCAGACAGCCACGATAGCACTGAAAATTTATCTTCTCATTCCTTCAAACTTTAATTATTGAAGAATTTTTAAAAAAGTTAAAATAGGATTTTAAAATTTTGTCTCATCACTCAATTGCGTCTTCCTTTCTCTCATTTGCATTTTATTAACTATACAAACTTACGCTTCCTGTTTCAGACTCTGCATGGCTCGGTAAAGTTTCCTCAATCTGATTAGTTAAGGGGAGATGCAGTTTCTTTTCCTATTATCACAGGTCCCACATCCCCTCCAGAGGGTCCTGTGCTATGTTAGATTCCTAATCACCACACGTTGCAGTGCAAATTTTTCTTGTCATTTGATCAGGCTTCATTTTAATATTGATGGGATTTTATAACTTCCTTGCATTATCGTCGCTTGAATTCAGATACCGCAACTTCATTGTAGAAAAATATTTGCTGTCATCTTGTGCCCCTGCATGGAGATATTCTTTCATCCGCCACTGACTGCAAAATCAAGGCCATTATCTTGGGATGTGCTGCTTGCTCTTGATTCTATTCAATTCTACGGCATAAACTTGTTTTTTCGTAATAGCAAGATAAATGAGTGATCTGCCAGAGTGAGATTTATTAGTTATTTGCCAAGGGTCAAAAGTTTGTCGTGATAACCCATACTATTTCCAGTACGTTGCTTGTCACTAAAAGGGTTTACTGTTCATCTTACAGCCTGCTATCCCAGGTTGCTTTTCACACGCCCCATGAACTGAAATGTGAGCTTAGATGCAGGCTATTGTGCTGGATAGGAATAAATTAATCTGGAGAACATGCAAATCATATCGTAAGTAGTAGTAATGCTCAGAAATAACAAATAAAACATTATCTGTCAACAAATCTAGACCACTTTTTAGTTTGCACAAAGGTGTAATGTGACCTGTTCTGTTGTCTTTATTGATAGGAGACATAGTAAACATCTTATTTGTGTATTCTCTAGTAAACAGTTTTCGGTGGTTAGTGTTAAAGTTCCCTCTAAGCTGTGTGGCTGAGCAGCAAACCAGGTCTCACACATGTTGGTTCCTTTAAAATTAGCTTAGGAGTGCAGCCATGCAAAGGAATTTAAAGGACCACGCACTTAAATCACACTGTGGAAGAAAATTAGAGGGAACGTTTATCGGTGCTCATAATGTCTAACAATCTATAATCCATCTTGTAGCACCATAGACTTTAATGTCAATTTTTTCTCATTATAATGTCTACATTTATGAAATTTGCCTTTGTAGACTTGTCACACTTTCATTATACTCGCAACAGCAGCAACACTGTGGGGAATCTGTTTTGTCTCCCAACTCCTTAACCTATACTGTAAGAAAAACTCCTGCTCCAACCAATCTACTTCTTTTGCTTTCCAAATTGTTGTGAATTTTGCTATTTATAAATTAAAATCCAGTTAATGCATTTTAAAAAAAAATCAGAAGATGTAATCCTAAAAGAAGAACTGAATCACTTCTGTGCTCTGGTCCTCTGCCAGCAGTTCAGGAAAGCAGCTCACCACCACCTTCTCAAGGACAATTAGGGATGGACTGGCCTAGCCAGCGATGCCTACACCCCATGAGCAAATATAAAAAATACTTGTTCCTTGCTTCATTTTAGGACTAATATGCCTGGCCTTCATTCCCCTCTCCTTGTGCTACGCCACAGAATGTTGACTAGTGGCAAATAATTAAGGCAGAATTTTGTGGATGCCCTGGTCATCTTATTGAAACTACATTCAAGTTATTTACGTAAAAAAAAACTTGAATTGCAGTAGTATTGATTTTTTTTTTTGTAAAGAATGACTACAATAATAAAGTTCCTACTGGCACCTGAATGCTTTTACTGTAATAGTGTTTGCTTTGTGACAGCACATTTTTTTAATGCTTGGCTGAGGGAGACCAGAATTTCATTAAAATTGATGGCATGCAGCAAGTTCTAAAGATGTGATTTTCCATGAAATATATTTTTAAATTTAGTATGGAAAATGCTGGAAATATTCAGCATGGCAAATCTGTAGAGAGAGAAAGACAGTTAATGTTTCAGGTCGATGTACTTGCTTTCCAAGTTGCTGTGTATTTTGCTACTTAAAAATTGAAATCTGTTCTGATGAAAGGTCACTCATTCTCTATTCTCTCTCCACAGTTGTTGTATTTCCAGCATTTTCTATTTTTATTTCAAATTTTCAGTATATCTGCAGTATTTGTGCTGTGATGTATTTTTAAATTGTTGATTCATATTCATGATGTCTGCCTTCATAAAAGCTTGTTGATTTTTTTTATAGATAGGTCATTTCTATTTTCTCTCCCTTTTAAGGAAGCTACCCTCTGGTACTACTACTTTATCTACTGGTATAGTAAATTGAATGATAATACTTTGCACATTTCCTGTTTCTTTGGAAAGAAGAAAAAGTGCAAAAACTTTTGTCCATTTATAGAGATTCAAATGCAGTTGCCATGAAAAGATTGCTTTATACTGGGCTGTATTTTTTTGAGCTTGTCCAAAATACCTGCTGGGAGGAAATACTGCTCGGGTTTGAATTCTTCAGTAAGGAAATATAACCCTCTGAAAAATGTTGCTATGAGACCAGCCATGACCACATCTGTGTGGTTGCTAGATTGCTGAAATATGACCTTCTGCAGGCAACCTAGAATCGGCAATATATTTTAAACATTTTTTTTACCTTGGCCACGTCACTATACTCAATTGTAGTGTTTCCTTAATTTAAAATTGTGGGTTTTGTGCTGTAACTACTTCTCTTGACATGCACATTTCAATACAAACATACAAATTATACATACATACTATCGATGTCTTCAGAATTTACTTTCCTACCTAACTTTGTGTCATCAGCAGATTTAGCAACCATTCCTTCGGTCCCTTCATCCCTTCATTTACATAAATTGTAAAAATGTGAGGCCCCAGCACTGATCCTTGTGGCACACCACTTGTCACATCCTGCCAACCAGAAAAAGACCCATTTATGCTAACTCTGCTTCCTGTTAGCTAGCCAATCTTCTTCCATGCTAATACTAATATTTATAATAGTTTGATTGCACGAATATCTAAAATGAATATACATTCTAATTTTAGTTGAACTGGTTAATTTGCTTGATCGAACAGTAAACTTTAAAGGAGGTAATTTAAGTCTGTAGTCTTTTCACACAGGATTGTAAGAGTAATTTTCGTGAATAAAACTAGTTATACTTATTCTTAACTGACTCTTGAAACACAATTCAAGCATTTATAATTAGTCAATGCAAAGATTGGAGTGTAATTAGTACTGTTGAATTTATGAGTGAATTGTACTTGGGAAGTGTCACATCAAAAACTCCAAGGACGTTTTGGAAACATGAGTTGGTCATTCCTAATGACAAAACAGAATGTTTAGTTTTCCTGCAGAGGACAGTGGTAGGAACATGCATAATGTTTTCTATATTTTACTGTTGTCCAATTTCCTTGATTAAATAATTTTGTTCAGATCTTCTGAACCAGAGCAGGAGGTGGTGTGTGTGACAACCCAGTTTGACTATTAACTGATTCCACCCCCCCGCCACTCCTTTTTCCTGGCATAACAGTGCCTGCCTGTTAGTGCAGCTGAAACTGAGGCAATGGTCTTGATTTTTACAGGGTGGTTGGGGGAGGGTGCAGTGGTGGGGTGCAGGATTGGTGTATGGGAGACTGGATCACGGGCTGGGCAAGTGGAGGGCCTGATCCTAGTGGCAGAGCTTCACCTTTATGGGCTTCTTCACCTGCGATCAGGCTCCCAGCAGGACTGGCCTGGTAGGGAAACATCATTGCTCTCCTGCTCAGGCTTTCAACTAAAATTGCAAATCAATCCCTGATGATGTCATTATACCTAATCTCCATGTTTAAAGTAGAACCCCATTTCCTTCCTTCCTCAGAAGACCAGGTTAAGATCAAGATGTGGAAAGGTCCCTGAGTCAGAGGAGTTAATTACTGATCATAGTCTAACTGCCCTTCTACCTGGTTTCTATAAGTTGGCAATTAAACTCTGGGCCATTATGTGTAAAATAAATGGCATTAGTGTCTTAACCTAATATTCTATTACACAGAGCAAATTATTTTGTTTACTTTTTGAACCTTTTCTGTTCGATAATATTACCAAAATATTTCAGTTTTGAATTGCACCCTTATCCCCTGCCGTGACTATGCTCAAATTATTCTTTTTCTTTGGGATTATTGTGCTAAGACATCTACATACATTTGCTTTAGCCTTCCTTATAGAACGAGCACTGTTGTAAACAATAACAATTCATTTCAAGGGAAATACATGGGTTATATGTGTTTTGGGACTGTCTTTTTAAGGTAAAATGAAGGTAGTCGTGTGGCCTTATCTGAAGTCTGCCTGACAGCAAGCCTGGGTGGTTTGATTGCTAGAGATGAAACGGGGCCCAGATTGCTTTACTGGGAAGATGATGCGAGTTGTTTACACTTGAGGACGATAGCAGCAGCCTGTCTGCTTACAGACTGAGAGCTTCCAAAATCCCAGAAAAGTGTTAAGAATATTGAGTTGAAAATAGTTGTGCTTCAAATTGTCTATTTACTGGCAAGATAGGGTCTTGAGGATAGCTAATTAGCATTTCTACCTACATACAAGCATATGTTTCATATTGTCAGGGAGATGGGCTTTGAGAGGGGAAGAGTTTAAGATATCCTTGAAACATAAGGTTAGTCTGCCAGATCATGGAGAGAGAGAGCACCTAGGGGCCAAAAATTTGTGATTCACCATGCCAGAAAGCAGGTAGGAAATTGCACTCAGATTGGACAGATCAAATTTGGGAGGAGTTATAACAAGGCTGGAAGATTTGCCTACCTTTAGCAGGAGGTAGAAGCCTCCAGGAAAACTTGAACCATGAAAGACAGTTCTGGAGTTAAAAGTTTCCAGGCCGCGATTGGAAGAGATCGGAAGTAACCTTAAGGAGCTAAGAGTCACTTTTGACTGGCTACAGGAGAATTGAATGTCTACTTAAAGGACAGTGTAAATATATCTGAAGTGTATTTTTGGCTGTCCTAAAAGAAAAAGGAATTCTTGTTTTGTTTTAGGTTGTTCATGACTCCTTCCCCTTGGTAACAACCACAGTAATTTGAACTGAAATATTACGAATTTGCCTTTTGTATTTAAGTTGAACTTGTATTAGAGAAAAATGTAGCACAAAACTGCTGCTCTTTTTCTTATATGGTTGTACATTTGTGGTGGATCAAACATCTCCTTTTGCTGAAAGGCAAAGCAATGTGATTTATTTTGCTCTCTGCAGCAGTATTGTAACACCAGATGGCTGATAATTCCTCGCGATATCTTTATTTCTTTAAAGTTAAGCACTAATTTTCATTTAAGATTTAAATCTTTGCTTTTAATGTACAAAATATGCAGTTAACGAATAGAACAAATGTCAAATCAGTATTGTTAAAATAGCCACCAAGACGAATAACTCTCAATTCAAACTTCAAGTTTACAGCTGATAGACAAGATTTCACATTTTAAGATTTTACTATAGGAAAAGACTAAAGCAATTTTGACTTCATACTTTTTATAGGTAATTTATGCTTTAAAGCACAAAACAGAAATGAACAAAACTGCAACTAGTCCATGATTCGTAGCTCCTGAGGCTTTACTTCCAATCTTTTTTCCTATCCCAGCCTGGAAACTTTAAACTCTAGAACTGTCTTTTACAGTGCAAGTTATCTTGGAGACTTCTACCTCCAGCTAAAGCTAGGCAAATCTTCCAGCTTCATTTCAACTCCTCACAAATTTGGCCTTTGCGATCTGAGCGTTCCTGCATGGTGAACCACAAAGTTTTGGCCTCTAATTGCTCTTTCTCCCGGACCTGGCAGACTAAACTTGTCGGTGAGTTTCAGGGATATCCTAGAAACACTTCCCTTCTCAAAATCCATCTCCCTGGCAGTGTGAATCACATGGACTTTGTATGTAGGTAGAAATGCTGATTAGTTACCCTTGAGACTCTATCTTGGCAGTAAATGAACAATTTGAAAGCTCAGTCTGTTAGCACACAGGCTGCTGCCATTGTCTCCAGTGTAAACATCTTGTGCCTTCTTTCTAGAGATCTCACTATCAAACCACCCAGGCTTGCTGTCAGGCAGACATCAGATAAGGTCATATGACTCCCTTTGTTTTATCTTTAAATTAAACAGTTCCAAAGCACAACAATCATATAAAGGTCAAAAATTAAACAATAACTTTTCATTTTTAGTATGGTTTCCTGGGAGTACGCTGGCTCGAGCTCAACTCTGGAGCTGTTTGAAATTGTATTGTTCACGGTGTCCTGTGAGTGTTCAGCTGGAGTGAAGAGGCCACTAGATCAATTGAGCATTGTGGGGAATCCTGCTCAAGGGTCTTCATATCAGCTTGAAGATTAACCTTTTGTTTAAAGAAAAGAATCAAAGAAATTTCAGGCAAAGATGTTATGATATTCTATAAGAAGTGGGGAAAGGAGAACTTTGCATTCCTCTCAGATGTGGCGTGATTCCATTGACTGCCTTTGAGGATCAGTTGCAATTTTTCCTGAAGCAATCTGTATCTGGACATTTTTTTCATTTGTAGCTTTGTTTCAAAATTAATACAGTAGCCAACCCCATTTCTTACCCAACTCCAGCATGAATAGTGTACTGTCTTTATTTATGCAGGTCAGCATTATGCAAGCTGCTCCAGCTTGAACAGTGCCTTTCATTGGTTTGAACATAGCTGCAGTGTTTCAAGCATCTGGCTCCTAAAGCGCCTTTTGCATTTGAGTGCACACTTGTTTTTAAATTTAAGAATTTGTTTTGTGCATTTTTCCTGATTCTTATGATCCCCGTAGAGCCCAATCAACTTTATAAAGGTATTTGAATTCCCAATGACTCACTTAAGAGAATTGCACAACAAGATTTCACATTTTAAAACTTGTACTGTAACAAACTTCAGGCAACATTGCCTAAACATACTTAGTAGTCAAGTAATATTCCAAAGTACAGCAAAGATGAACCTTATTATTGTCTTAATGTGGCCAATAACCCCATCCTGCCCTATATACATTAAAAGTATGATCTCCACAGGATTGCATCCTTTATAGGGAACAGCCCACAGTTACTCCCAGATTCCAATGGATTACTTCTCTCCATTTCGCTGAGTAATAACATTCCATGACTATTGAAGGTCATTTCCCTTAGTTTCCAGAGAATTCCTGAACCAACTGTCAGCAGTAAGGCCCACTCCATTTTTTCATTCTCCCAGCCTAACCAGTGTGAATCTTCCCCTTAAATCACAGTGGGCTCCTTTTCTTCAACCGTTGGACCAACTTTTCCCAGCATCCTGCCTGGTAGCTAACAGAAAACAGCCTTTTCCCTCTGCAGATCGCAGGAACTGCTATTCTGTCTGTCTGTCCCTCTGTGTGTTCCTCCTCAAAGTCTCTGAGACAAAGTCTGTAAGAACAAGAGTATCTGCTTCTGCTTTGATTTTTGGGTGTTAACCCTGGTATATGCAATCAGTAGCACATGGCCTGCTCCCCTGATCTCCAAGGTAACCAAGCCACACAGGCTTGATGGGCAGAACTTGTAGCAGATCACATGATGCTTCATCACTTTATTTTACCTTGAATTAAAAACAGTCCAAACATATAGTCATTTGGTAGTACAGAACTGGAGTATTGGTCAAGGCATTGCCCTGAGGAATGAGTTAGCAAATGGCTGTCACTTTGTTACTTACACATGATAGCTATATGCTGACTCATTCCTCAGGGCAACGCCTTGGCCTATCAGGGTCAAGCTGCCTGGTTTAAATTTCAAACAATGATTGGCAGTTAACTGTCAGTTACCATTACTGGTGCATTCTCCATGGCAACACCTACCAATCAGCACTGTCTTCACATACAGTATAAATTGTTGTTTTCCACCTTATATTGGTATTCTTGCGAGTGTCCTGATGAGTGCAAGATGAAAGGCTTTGACACGTCTCTCTTTTCAGCCATACTCAAGTCCAAACATAATTAACTTAAACCCTCGCGTTTGTAACAACTCTGCTGCATTTTATTTTCAGCATTTCAGCCCATCCCTAAATCATTAAAAAGGTGCATCCAATAATACGTCTGTTTTAGATTTAACAGTTCACCATTTTTCAGCCTGAGATCCTCTGCCTTCAGCTTTTTCATAGTTCTCTCATTTTACTCTTTATCATCTGTGGCTACCTCATTTCTACATTTCTTGGTTATAATTCATAGATCGCCATTGGTGATGCTCATGGCCCTTTTCCTGTAATGATTGTGCTTCTATTCAAATCAAATTAGTAACAATACCGTAGAGGAGGAATTCCTGGAGTGTATACGGGATGGTTTTCTGGACCAATACATTGAGGATCCAACGAGAGGACAGGCCATCCTCGACTGGGTATTGTGTAATGAGAAAGGAATAATTGGCAATCTAGTTGTGCGAGACCCCTTGGGGATGAGCGACCATAATATGATAGAATTCTTCATCAAGATGGAGAGTGACGTAATTGATTCTGAGACTTGAGTCCTGAATCGTAATAAAGGAAACTACGATGGTATGAGGCGCGAGTTGTCTAAGATGGATTGGGAAATCTTACAAGGAGATGATGGCAGATAGGCAATGGCAAACATTCAAAGAGCGCATGGGCGAACTACAACAATTGTTTATTCCTGTCTGGCGCAAAAGTAAAACAGGAAAAGTGGCCAAACCATGGCTTACAAGGGAAATTAAAGATATTATTAGATGCAAGGAAGAGGCATACAAATTGACCAGAAAAAACAACAGACCTGAGGATTGGGAGCAGTTGAGAATTCAGCAAAGGAGGACCAAGGGATTGATTAAGAAGGGGAAAATGGAGTACGAGAGTAAGCTTGCAGGGAACATAAAAACTGACTGTAAAAGCTTCTATAGGTATGTGAAGAGAAAAAGATTGGTGAAGACAAATGTAGGTCCCTTACAGTCAGAAACAGGGGAATTTATAATGGGGAGCAAAGAAATGGCTGACCAACTAAATAATACTTTGGTTCTGTCTTCACAAAGGAGGACACTAATAACATCCCAGAAATGTTGGGGAACACAGGGTTTAGTGAGAGAGAGGAACTGAAAGAAATCAGTATTAGTAGGGAAATTGTGTTGGTGTTGGGGAAATTGATGGGATTGAAGGCCGATAAATCCCTGGGGCCTGATAATCTACACCCCAGAGTACTTAAGGAAGTGGCCCTAGAAATAGTGGATGCATTGGTGGTCATCTTCCAAGATTCTATAGACTCTGAAACAGTTCCTACAGATTGGAGGGTAGCTAATGTAACCTCACTATTTAAAAAGGGAGGCAGAAAGAAAACAGGGAATTATAGACCGGTCAGCTTGACGTCGGTAGTGGTGAAAATTTTGAGTCCTTTATAAAAGATTTAATAGCTGAGCACATGGAAAACAGTGGCAGAATCAGACAGAGTCAGCATGGATTTATGAAAGGGAAATCATGCTTGACAAATCTACTGGAATTTTTCGAGGATGTAACTAGTAGAGTTGATGGGGATGTGGATGAGGTTTATTTGGACTTTCAGAAGGCTTTCAACAAAGTCCCACATAAGAGATTGGCGTGTAAAATTAAAGTGCATGGGATTGGGGGTAGTGTATTGAGATGGATAGAAAACTGATTGGCAGACAGGAAACAAAGAGTAGGAATAAATGGGTCTTTTTCCGAATGGCAGGCAGTGACTAGTGGGGTACTGCAGGGGTCAGTGCTGGGACCCCAGTTATTCACAATATATATTAATGATTTCAATGAGAGAATTAAATGTAATATCTCCAAATTTGTAGATGACGCAAAGCTGGGTGAGAGGGTGAGCTGTGAGGAGGATGCAGAGATGCTTCAATGTGATTTGGACAAGCTGAGTGAGTGGGCAAATGCATGGCAGATGCAGAATAATATGCATAAATGTGAGGTTATCCATTTTGGTAGCAAAAACAGGAAGGCAGATTATTATCTGAATGGCTATGAATTGAGAGAGGGGAATGTGCAATGAGACCTGGGTGTCCTTGTACACCAGTCACTGAAGGTCAGCATGCAGGTGCAGCAGGCGGTAAAGAAGGCAGATAGTATGTTGGCCTTCATAGCCAGAGGATTTGATTCCAGGAACAGGGATGTCTTGCTGCAATTGTGCAGGGCCTTGGTGAGACCACACTCGGAATATTGTGTGCAGTTTTGGTCTCCTTAGCTGAGGAAGGATAGACTTGCTATAGAGGGAATGCAGCGAAGGTTTACGCGATTGATTCCTGGGATGGAGGGACTGACATATGAGGAGAGATTGAGTCGATTAGGATTATATTCTCTGGAGTTCAGAAGAATGAGGTTGGGATTTCATAGAAACCTATAAATTTCTAACAAGACTAGACAGGTTAGATGCAGGAAGGATGTTCCTGACGGTGGGCCAGTCCAGAACCAGGGGGGACAGTCTGAGGATATAGGGTAGAACATTTAGGACTGAGATGAGGAGAAATTTCTTCACCCAGAGAGTGGTGAGCCTGTGGAATTCGTTACCACGGAAAGTAGTTGAGACCCCAAACATTGTATGCTTTCAAGAAGAACTTAGATCTAGCTCTGGGGGCTCGAAAGGGATCAAAAGGTATGAGGAGAAAGCAGGAGCAGGCTATTGAGTTGGATGATCAGCCATGATCATAATGAATGGCGGAGCAGGCTCGAAGGGCCAAATGGCCTACTCCTGCTCCTAGTTTCTATTCTGCAATGCATTATGTCCATATTTCTGCTTCTGTAATGATCTTTCTTTCTATGGTTGGTGCCATATTTCGTTCTGTCCAATGTTGCTATATTTCCTGTAATATTGGGGTGGTTGGAGTAAGCTCGCTTCTACCAAATGTGATACATACATGCATTGCTTTTTATCTGTCATCCATTAGAGACTGTGAGATGCCCTTGTGCACCATTTATATATCTATCTGCGATATAGTGTGCTGCCTCCATCTATCTGTGACCTGTTTGCATTTGCTGCTACTTCTAATCTGTTTCTCCCTTTTGTGTATTCAGCCCTCCTCCTGCAACACTCCCCACCCAAACCCATCTGTTTTTTTTTCTTTTTTTGTTTGTGTGCAGATATTATTTCTTGTCTATGTCCCCAAATTCTGCATACATAGTGACATCGCTAGAATTTGCAGCTGATGTTTGCAGTGTGTGACATCTGTCTCGTTGTTTGCCAAGAGTCTGGAACCAAATGGATGGATAGAACAAAAATTTGGTGGCTGGCTTGGCCAAAGATCTGTTTGTCTCAATCACCTATTCACTGACCTATCACTTTTGCTCTCTGCCTTTTCTCCACTTATATTTTTGCATTTTATGCCCTAGAGCTGCATCTACATTTTGACTTCTGTCTAGGATAGTGTCAAATATTTATAGCCATGGCAACTAAGTGAAAAGCAAGGTAAATGGAGACCAGCAAGACTTGTTAATTTAAAGCCCTCATTACTTATAACAACATAAATCAAACCTTTGCAGTAAATTCAAAAATAAAATGCAAACTGACCCAGGCAACTTATCACAGTGCCATCAGTGGTGGGAGACTGAATGGCAGGTTTTAGTGCTAATTATTAAACAGAAATGAGTATTACTGTTACATTTTAAATGCGCCTCTAAGTATTGCAAAAACATCACTAAATTGTGATAGCACAATGTGTGTGGAAGGGATATACTCAAAGTACTGAATAGATACCTTGGATCATAGAATAATACACACAGAAGGAGGCCACTTAGTCCATGCACAGGCTATTTGAAGGAGTTATCTAATTTAGCCCCGCTCCTCTGTTCTTTCCCCTTAACCCAGCAGTTTTTTTCCTCTATTCAAGTATTTACCTAATTCCCATTTGAAAGTTACTAATGAATCTCCTTTGACCATCCTTTCAGGCAATGCATTCCAGATCACATTTCGCTGCATAACATTTTTTTCCTAATGTCACCTCTGGTTCTTTGCCAATCGCCTTAAATCTGTATTTTCTGGTTATTGACCCTTTTGTCATTGGAACCATTATTTACTCAATGTCTCTAGCAACTTCTCCCTTAACCTTCTGTACTCCAAGGAGAACATTCCAGTTTCTCTATTCTCTGCAAGTAACTGAAGCCTTTATTCCTGATGCCATACTAGCAAATCTCTTCTGCACTCTCTTTAAGGCCTTGACTTAGCATTGTGCCCTGAATTGGCAACAATTCTCCAACTGCAGCCTAACTGGTGTTTTATAAAGGTCTAACATAATTTCCTTGCTTTTATACTCTGTTACAGTATCCTCATAAAACATTAAGAAGCAAAAGAGTAACTACTGCATTCCACTCTATTTTGATCAGTATCAGTGATTTGGAAATTCCAAAGTTTGCTGAGAAATTGGAACATCCATTTGTGAATTTTTTTTCTTGGTTTATTTATGGAATATGACACTACCTGGATATTTCCCTTTGTTCTACTTATGGATTCTTGGGTGTCTTTGATTTTATTAATGTATCCAAGTCAAATTATTTGTAGCTCAATTGAGCAAAGGCATTTAATGTGGCCTTTAAAGATTTTTGTGTTAATGTGTATCAGGGCATCAAGACATGGATAAGTACTGTAATAAACCCAGAAACAACTAAGTTAAAAGATGTGTTTGACAGCACATCACTTCCTTCAGATTTGCGCAGAAGTGTCAGTTCTACTTAATGTGCTTGAACCTCAATCTTCTGACACAGGTGAAATGCTACAATCTAGTCAAAGCTAATCGAATAAAATGACTTCATCTGAGCTTGTTGTTGCTTTTATCCAGGTGGGGAAAAGATTTTTGTTGTTTCATCAGGAAAGATATCGGGCAATTATTAGATTTGTAGTTAACAGAAATCCTTTTCAGTACAAAATGCTTTCATTCTTAATGCTTGAGCAGGTATCTAAGTTTTTCTGAGTTTTACCTGAACAATATGTTTTGATTCTATATGTATTTGATGTAACGGATTCCTTGGTGCTTTATCTCCACAGTTCTGATTACACAGTGGGATATACATCAAAGGTGTTTTTTAAATTATTTGTTCATGAAATGTGGGTGTCGCTGGCTAGGCCAGTATTTGTTGTCCATCCCTAATTGCCCTTGAGGTGGTGGTGGTAAGCCACCTTTTTTTTGAACTGCTGCAGTCTATGTGGTGTTGGTACATCCACATTGCTGTTAGAAAGGGAATTCCAGGGTTTTAACCTAGTGGCAGTGAAGGAGTGGCGCTGTAGGCTTTGGGGACTCGGGAGGTGAATTCACTGCAGAATTCCCAGCATCTGTCCTGTAGCCACTGTAATTTGTATGGCTGGTCCAGTTCAATTTCTGGTTAGTGGTAACTGTCAGGATGTTTTGTTTCAAGTATCAAACATGTACATACATTGCATCTTGGAAGGGAGTTCCAGGATGTTTCCCTAGCGACCATGAAAGAACAATGCTATGGAACCAAGTTGTGATGGTGTGGCTTGGAGGGGAACCAGGTGGTCATGTTCCAATGCAGCTGTTGCCCTTGTCCTTCTGGATGGTAGAGGTTATGGATTTGGAAGGTGCTGTCAAAGGAACCTTGGTCAGTTACTGCAGTGCATCTTGTAGGTGGTACTCTGCTGCCACTGTGCGTCAGTGGTGGAGGGAGTGAAGTTTCAAGTTAGTGAATTGGTGCTGATCAAGTGGGCTGTTTTGCCCTGGATGGTATCAAGCTTCTCAAGTGTTGTTGGATCTGCACTCATTCAGGCAAGTGGAGTGTATTCCGTTCCACTCCTGGTTTGTGCTTTGTAGATGGTGGACAGGCTTTTGGGAGTTGAGATGAGTTGCTCAGTGCAGAATTCCCAGCATCTGACCTCTTGTAGCCACTGTATTTGTATGGCTGTGCCTGATACCGAGAGGTTATCAAAGACAAAAATAAAGCAGCTCTATAACGGTATCTTTGCATGAATGCGCAATGTTTCCATTTTTTCTCTTTGTTCTGACATATTTATGTCTTCCTATTGTTTTCTCCTCTTTTGTGTTTCCCCATCTTCTCAGAAGACATTTGTTCTAGGTGCAGTTCCACAGGTGGCAACAGACTTCTGATGCCTCCTTCAAATGGTCAGTCTTCACTTTTGAGCTTAAGATAGCATGTGAAGATAGTGTGTCACCACTAAGCCTAACCCAACATCCACATGTGAACACTTTTTTTCAGCAATCACTGGAAGAAGCAGAAAACCCAGGTTTTTCTATCTCTGTTCATAGCCCAGCAGAGTTGGTTGAGAGATAATTGCTCACACACTAGGAATTGAACCTGAGAGAAATAGTTCACATGGGTTAATAAAATACCAAGCAGTCTCCATCAGGTTATTGAGTCAAAATTAATGGCAGCCTCCTTGTGATTCAAACCTTGGGCTCTAAGTTACCTCTGGAATGAAATTCAGGTAATCTTTTAACAAACTTTGTGTGTCTTGAATTTGGGAATTTAAATTAAGCCTCAAACAAGACTTCATAGTGAGTAGCAAACAGATTTGCAGCCAAACCAATTGACTTTGAATACACTTAACATATTTAAATCAGTTGGATAAATATCTGATTTGAGGGTAGAGGGTATCGAATACTACTTATAACTTGATTCCTGAACTTTTGAAACATTGGAACTGCTACACCAAAGAAGGTAAATGGTAATAAATGAAAAATGTATGAGAGGTTGGATGGGTGTTCTGGAGTTTACCTTCATTTAACTTTTTGATTAGGCATGTTAAGTAGAAACACAGTAAACTTTCAGGACAGTACAGTTTCACCTAGCTTGATGACTTATACTATAGTGTACCCATTGCTGGTTTTGACATGCCCTTTTACATTTTTCATTGAACCAGAATTGATGTCTCGGTTTGATGGTAATCGAGTGAGGGATGCACTGAACCAAGAGGTGATGATATACAATTCTGCTCCTGATTGTGCTCAATGCTTCAATGATGCCAAATTTCAGGCTGCTAGCTGTGTCCTTAGTCGGTCCCACTAAGTAAGAAGGTATGAAGCCAAAAAGTGCCCCTTTTTGAATGTACTATCACTTGGCTGAATCAGAAAGCAGATGAACTTCAGTCAGATGTGCACCACAAAGACTGGAAGAGGATTTAAGATGCCTGAGATCTGTCCCCAGGCCTCAGTCTGTTAGTTCATCACCAATCATCAATGCTGATGGGTCAATACTGCTCACAGAAAAAGTCCAAATTCTCGAAAGGGCAGAGCACTTTAACCACCTCCTCAATCACCTTCATTCATCAGTAAAAAAGCAAACAACAGGCTGCCACAGGTTGCCATCGATGGTGTCTTGATCCTTCCATACTGTTAGAAACAATGAACACAAACAATGAACACAATCAAACTCTTGCCTAGCAATATGACTTCAGGATTTGATGCAAACGCAGCTGAGGTTTACAAGGTTGGAGGTCAATGCTTGGTCAAGAAGTTCATAGAACCCTTTCAGTTTATGTGGGAGCAAGGAATCATTCTGCAAGAATACAAAGATGCTTCCATTGTCCATGTGTACAAGGAGAAAGGAGCTCGCCAATCTTGTGACACTCTATTGCCAGAAAATTTTTTGCCAGGATCCTTCTGAACTGTTTAGTACAACATCTCAACCAAGATCTGCCGCTGGAGAGTCAGTGCGGTTTCGGAAAAGGCCAATGAACACTGATAGTGTTTGCAGTTAGACAGTTTCAGAAGGAATACCAAGAACAGAACATGGACCTCACACCATGTTTGCTGACCTGACTAAGGTCCTTGACACAATCAGCGGTGACTGCCTTTGGAAGGTGGTGGAAAAATTTGGCTGCCCTGAGAAATTCACCACAATGGTTTGACAGTTCCAGGATAGCGCGCCTACGCATGTGTCCTAGATGATGGTGAGTCTTCTGACCCATTCTAGGCCACTAGTGGAATTAAACAGGGCTGTATGCTAGTGCAGCCCTCTTCATGTTTTTCTTTGTCATGCTCGCTGATGCCTTCTATAATGGTGATCCTGGCATCACCGGATATTGTGAGGATGGGAAGCTGCTCAATTTAAGATGACTCCAGGCAAAGGCTAAGGTCTCCAGAGACATACTTCACGATTCCCTGTTTGCCAATGACTGTGCACTAGCTGCCCGTTCAGAGCTGATAAGCAATGCAAAGTAGCATGGACTTGTTCTGCAATGCATGCTACAACTTAGGGCTTTTCTGGTGGTTTTAAGTCCAATCTTGAGCTCAAGGTTTCAGTCCATGACCAGAACCTGTCAGCAGTAGATACGTTCACCAATCTTGGCAGCATTGAGTCTTGAGCTATTGATGACAAAACGCATGCAAGAATTGCCAAAATAAGTGTAACCTTTGGCAAACTTTGAATATCAGTCTGGGAATGAAGAGGAGTAAGTCTGCCTACCAAACTAAAAGTCTATAGAGCAATAGTCCTGCCCAGCCTGCTTTTATGCATGTGAGGCTTGGCCTGTGTCCTTGCATCATGCTAAGAAGCTCAATCACTTTAAGCTGCCTTTGGAAGCTTCTGAAGATCAGATGGCAGGATAGATTGAGAAACTGAGGTGCTGACTCAAGCTGGCATGCCAAGCTTCCACACTGTATTGAGACCATCACAACTGAGTTGGGCTGGTCATGTAGCCAGAATGCTGACACTTGCTTACCAAAGCAAATCTTCTATGTAGAACTCAAATCTGGGGTGCATCCTCGTGGTGGTCAAAGTGCTACAGTGATACTCTGAAGGCTTCACTTCAGAGTTTTGTTGTTGAATTCAAGTCCTGGGAGAAGCTCGCCGATGATTGCTGCACCTGATGCAATCAAACAACCAGTGCAGCCTCCTTCAATAGCAAGTGCATAAGAGTCAGAGAAAAAACACAAGGAGAGGAAATCCCGAGACTGAAACTCATCCAAAACTCAGTTGTCTGCGATATCCTGTTCTATTTGCAGCAGAACTTTCCATGCACAGATTGGTCTTAGCAGTTACCTACATACTGAGAGGAACCCTACCAACATACCAGATGGTGAACATGATCATCTTTTGACTTGAAGGATGAGCAAGGAGGGACCATAAAATAATATTTTTAGGTGTTTTAATATTTCGAACTTATGTAGACTAACTTGAGATATTGGAACTATTCAATTTTGTAAATACCTGATGCGCATTTTCTAAGCTAGTGTTTGGAAGACTACCTCAAGAATTTTTGTACCAAACCCAAAAAAATGCAACAAAATTTTCCATTACATTTTAGTATTCTAAATTAGGACATCCCATGCGATTTACAATATGTACTCAATTGAGATTGTAGAATTCCTGGTTCTTACAGCTGGAAAAATAATGGCAGGACTCTTTTATTGCAACTTTGGATACTCCATTTAAACACAAGTTATAACATGTGCAGTTAAATTTTAGGCTTTCTGTTTCAGGAAATTTATGATTTTGAGGAGAAGGTCTTTGAATTATGCATGCACTATTGAACCTTCAGACAAAATTTGATTTCAACAGTTCAAAGTGAAATAATGATCTTAATGCAACAAATTCAAGGAGCAATACATGTTATCTTTCACTGCCACCATAACATGAGTGTACCTGTAAAACCAGTTTTACATGTTTTAATATAATGGCATGTTATTGAGGGCGGTGAACGTTTTGTTTGCAAACTACCATCTGTTCAAGACCACAACTACATAACCTGTAGGATTAGTATGCAAATTGCCCTTGGTAACCACAATTTCCCCAAATTCTGATCTGGTTCATGTTCTTCTACAGCCATCTAAAATTTATTAGAAGCTATCTTCACCAATAATCCTTCCGCATCACTAGGGTGAGCAAGTCTTTGGCTTAATGGTAGCACTCCTGCATCGGAGTCATAAGGTACTGGATTGAACTCTCTTCCATAAAAACCTGATGAGACTAAGATCTGGATTAGTATCCAGTCTTTCTGTCTGCCCCATCATTTTATGGTATCTCACAACCTATACAATCTTCCTGCCATATAGGGCTACAATCCTATGAGCTGGTTTAAAGATGGTTACGGCTGTGAAAGAAGCATTAAGGTCTTGGCCTGTCAAGCTGTTAATGAGCCTGCAACTCTTTCTAATGCAGTATTCATTCCCTAAGGTAAGAGTGTGAAAATATGAGAACAACTTCACTAGGGTGCCAAGCCTCTTTTAAGATTCACAGTTTGTGTGAAGGAAATACCTACAGAGTATACTACAGGCAAATATATCAATTTATTAGACCATCTTGTTAAGTGCAGTTGAGATTTATTTTGATCTTGTCATTCTGTATGGAAGGCCCATATGCTTTTTTTCTGCTTATTCCTTGGGAGCAGGCTTTAGACTGACAACTTACAAAAAAGCTTAATACCAAATTTAATTTTCAAAATGATCGACATAAAAGAGTTGCATTTTGCACTTGTTGGAACAATGGGATTATTAGGATTCTATTTGGGAAGGAAACTAAAACAATGCAAATCAAGTTATAGTATAATACTTTAGTGCAAAAATGCTCCCCTAGTTTCACTTGGCAATAGTTCACGTGGAAGTATTCTGCAAGCTGCTTCCTTAATTTCAGGACTTGACATTAACTTTAGGGACACTTTCATCACAAGTAATCCAAAGCTGTTTTTTTTTTAAAGTCAAATTTAATAAATATGTGATTATGGTAAATTTGTACAGTAAACTGGTTGTAATGCATGCTTTCTCCTTCAGGGTTAGGAAAAGAGAGGGCAGCAATTTAAGCCGAATAATACAGGGAAGACTGGCAAAGAGATAATGAGACTAGAATGAGAATCAACATAAAAGGAAACCTAAAAATATTCTTCTGCATGTAAATACTAAGCGGGTAATAAGAGGTGGGGTGGGGCCTTTTGGGGACAAAGAAGGTTAAAGATGCTTACAGAGACAGGGTAAGGCTAGAATACTTTTGAGTACTTTGTATTGATGTTTACTGAGGAAGTGCACGCTGACAAAAATCGATAGAAGTGGAGATGGTAGAGGTAATAGATGAGGTAAAAATTGGTAGGATATACTGGAAAGCCTGGCTGTACTTTGAGTGGATAAGGTCTGGATGGTTTACATCTCCGGTTCATAAAGGAAGTGGGCATGGAGTTGATGGAAAGGATTTCATAAACTTCTGATCTTCCCTAGATACTGGGGAGGTGCCAGAGGATTGGAGTGTGGCAAATATGACACCCTTATTCAAAGGGTGAAAGGACATTCCTAATAACTATAAGCCAATCAGTTTAATGTCAGTGGTGGGGTAAGGTTTTAGAAACAATAATCAGAGGGGGAAAAAAACAAGCACTTGGAGAGGATGAATTGATTGAGAGCCAGCACAGCTTTTATAAAAGGTAAATTGTGTTTCACTAATTTAATTGAATTTTTGATGAAGTAACTTAGAGGGTTGAAGGGGATGCAGTGGATGTTGTCTGTCCATGTAGATTCTAAGAAGGTGTTGATGAAATAACACACAAAAGGCTGGTTAACAAAAATTGAAGTTCATGAAATAATTGGTTCACTATCAGCTTGGGGAAAAATGGCTTAAGGATACAAAACAGCAGGTTGTCATGAATGGTTGTTTCTCAGCCTGGAGAATAGTAGACAGTAGTGTTTCCCAAGGGTCAGTGCTAGGACCACTACTTTTATGACTTGGATGTTGGGATACAGATTAAAATTTCAAAATTTGCCCCTGATATCAAACTTGGCAAACAGGAGAGATGATAACATTGACTGCAGCAGGACGTAATTGGCTGGCAAAATGGTTAGACAAATAACAGATGGCATTTAATAGAGGAGTGAGAGATGATGCATGTTGGTATAAGGTTTAGGGAAGGCACTATTTACTTAATGACAGTTCTAAAGAGTGTGCAGGAACACAGCTACCTGGGGGTTCATGTGCATAGATCTCAAAATTCCTAAATTCTCTGAAGTAATGCAAGTGCAGATTATCTCCTATTGGAAGTTACAAAGGGTAGAGAAAGAAACCCAGTCACATTTATTTGCCTAGAGAATGTTAGTTTGGGCTGACCCAGAGAGCACTCAGCTATTCTGTTTATTTCTTCTATATTGTGGGAGTGTGGGGTCACCTATTTCTCTCTGCCAGCATGGCACAGGTCCATAGTTAGGGCAAAACAATTTTTTTGGAGTGAAAGAATGAGGATTATAAAGCCCAGTACTAATTCTGCAGTAATTTTAGCAATTTTATCACCACTTCGTTTATCTTTGTTTATTCTCACCTTTGGGTATGAGGAAATCATTTTTTTTACAATAATTAAACATTAATCCACAATTAGTGTTATGCCTTTATTGAAGAGGAGGGGTGACACTGCATTCACATTTTATAGTGAGCTGATTGAGGAAAGGACTGTTCACAATTTAAGGCTTGTACAATAAATGGAGGGATAGTGACACCTAAAGGGTGGAAATATGTATAGCAGATGTGACACTGCTTATTAAATAAAATAAGTGAACTAACTTACATAATTGTGTTTAAAAATTATAACAATTGAAAATCAGTGTGGCAAATGCAGTTCTAATTTTTAATATGGTGATGTACAGCAATTCAATATTGCTCATGAAGATATATTAAAATGAAAAAAACTTAATATGTAGCAGCTTTTGTAGCCATCAGATGTTACAAAGTACTTTCCAACCAATCAAGTCCTTTTGAAGCATAGTCACTGTAGGAAATACAGCAAACTCTCATAAATAATAATGTGATTATGATCAGATGAATGCCATCGGCTGAAAATGGTGTGGGGGCAACCTTGTCAAAAACTGTGGATGGGTTGAGAATAATGAGGGATCATTTACTGTGGTCACAGTTGCCTAACATGTTATTTGTGACTTTGAATATGTTTGAGTTAATGCAAGTATATACAGAGGTACTATAACGTCATTTTTCTTGTTTACAGGAGATGACTTTTCCATTATACAGCAAGAAATCTATATGGTAAAGGAGTGTAAGCATGCCAACATTGTGGCCTACTTTGGAAGCTATCTAAGGTGAAAAAGGGAAATGTACATTTTATATTTTAAAGGAATTTTCATTATATATGTTTTACTTAACCAAGTAAAGTTGTTACAAGTTTTTAGTTCAGGGCTACTGAATACTGAAATCCATCGGCCAGTTAAATTCTTCATGATGTTTCTTAAGCAATGGAAAGTTTTCATGTGCTGTTAATATACCAGTCCATTCAACACACAGCACTCCCTTCAAATGAATACACTTCATCCAGCTGAGTTCATTTAGGAGCAACAATGCAGCTTCAGGCTTTAAAGTGGAAGACCAAGCTGGCCTTGATTGGTATTTCACTGTTCCAAAGTCTCTCATACAGTGCTACCATATCTTTGCTTTGTATGGGCCCCAAGAAAACTATTGGAACTAATTTCATGGGCGTGGGGTTGCGTGGATTCTGTGGGATTCTTTTTGAATTATTATCTGGTCGGGACTTTACCACTGTAAAATTTAAAAAATGGGAAATATGCAAAGTATCTCCAAAAAGAAAACAAAATTGTGAAGGACAAAGAAATAAAAATAGAAAGAGCAATTTGAAAATAAACAGCAAATCTAACAACTTTGAGTGAAAATACTTACTGTAGCACAAATAATATACCAAATCTGAAAATCATTCACTTTTTCCTGCCCTATTCATCCCAATTTTTTTGTCAAATATTTGCACCTTTATGATCTTTAAATTCTTTCACTTCTAAGGTGCCATTCTACTACCCATAGGGGTAGGCAAATGATTCAATGTCAAGGTATTCTTTTCCTTCCCTTTTGGTTACCCTCTGGTTGAAATTCATTTTGCATGCACTCACTTTCTCCTCTTCTCAAACCAGCTGACGGAAACTCACTATGGACCAAATTTGACATAGCCAGTCAATACTTCAAGGCATCACTGAATTGTTAGGTCATAAATGTGATTAACCAAGAGTTTACCACAAATAAATAAATGGATGTTGACTGGTTGGCTCATACATTTCATGGCCTTATTTTCTGTAAACTCAATCCCTAATGTGTAGTCTATAGGGAGAAATAATTTTTGCAAATATAATGACAATTTTAAAGTTTTTTCTACTAATTTAATAGTGCTGATTCAGTAAGAAGGTGCACAGCGATGCATGAGGTAGCAATGTGCAAAATTACCAATATACTATATTAACCATGAAAATATTCATAAAATCCAGGTCATATATTCCCTAGGCTTGAATTGCAACCCTATATTTAGAGGGCATAGAAACGTGGAAAGTATTCAAAAGGAATTGACTAGCAAAATCATTAATGTAACCAAAATATATATAAAATATATATATTATTTATATACAATCTTTGTTTTTCTTTTGTTCTCCAATTCTGAGTGGTTTGTAAAGAATTTAACAGTGGGAATGACACCATTATCTGCTCAAGATTGATTCTTGCACGTGTTGTGCCTTGCACGAAATTTAATATTTAAAATGGTCGGCAATTATATTGAAAAACAATTCTTAATGCAACTGTTTCTGAGCATTTGATTAAATGCACTAGCGATATCTAAAATACTTTGCAAATTTTGCCTGTACATGAAGTATAGTGACAAACTTTACCTTTTAAAACCCTATCCTTTTTAGTTGTATAATTGGTTCTTGAACAGTCTGCAAGATACTTGACTGTGGTTAGATTTAATTTTGCTGCTGAATAAGATCATGGCTGATCATCTCATGTTTCGCACCTAACCCCGATAACCTTTGATTCCCTTGCCTAACATGAATCTGTCTGCTTCTGCCTTAAAAAATATTCAATGGCGCCGCCTCCGCTACCTTCTGAGGCAGAGTTCCAAATCGCATAACCCTCAGAGAAAAAATTTCTCCTCATTTGTCCTAAAAGGGCAACCCCTAATTTTAAAACAGTGCCCCCTAGTTCTGGATTCATCCATAAGAAGGAAAATCTTTTCGATGTCTACCATGTCAAGGCCATTCAGGATCTTGTATACCTCAATCAAGTCACCCATCACTCTTCTAAACTCCAGTGGAAACAAGCCCATCCTGTCCAACTTTTCCTCATTAGACAGCCCAATCATTCCTAGTGTCAATCTAGTAAACCTCCTTTGAACTGCCTCCATTGCATTTACATCCCTCCTTAAATAAGGAGATCAAAACTGCACACACTATTTGAGGTACTATCTCACCAATGCCATGTATAACTGAAGCATGCCATCCTTACTTTTTTTGTTCAATCCTTCTTGTAATAAAGGATAGCATTCCATTAGCCTCCTTTAATTACTTGTTGTACCTGCATACTAACTTTTTGTGACTCATGTACTAGAACATCTAGATCCTTTTGCACCTCAGAATTATGCAGCTGTTCTCCATTTAAGTAATACCCTGCTTTTTTCATCTTTTTTCATCTCCAATGGCTCAGCAGTATCCTGTAATTATGTTTTGCATTATAATTAGCTAAACAATGCACTGTAAATGAGAATCTGCATTGCACCGTAGCTGCAAATTTTATGAATAAAAGCATGGTTATATTAGATTCATAATCAAAATTAAAAAACCACAATTTGTTTTTGAGACTATTAAAATAAGATTGTATAATTGGGAGAACAATAATCATCCCATTTATGTTTGGTTTTTTTCAGTTCTAAATAAATACAAGTAGACTGTTATAACAATGTATTGTTCTCAGAAATTAATTTTTTTTCAAGAATGAATCAAAGGAAGGAAATTTTCCCCTCAAGAGTATTGATTAGATTCTGAGAATCCATGCCCAAGTACCTCCAACTCTCCACAGGTGGGAAAATGGCACGTATTGTAGGCAGTCAGTAAAGTTATGTTTACAACTGAAACATTTAAATATTTGATGGGTATGTTGCCATGGAATTTGTAAAAATCGGCTGAGGAAAATGCATAGAAACTGACAGCCACGTTTAAAAAGTCTCCAAGTTAATCCATTGAGAAATGCACACAGGTAGAATTTCCATTATGGAGATCTATTTGCCCATTATGGAGTTCACACACTCTGAGACAAGGCATACCAGGGTTTTCTGAGCCCAAATGCATGTCTTTAGCAATCAAATGCCTGAAGGGGTATTGCTAGAAATTATCCAGCTGAAATTATCCAGGCTATCGGAACAGAACACTAGGTTTTGAGTGTTTGTCCAGTCTCTGTCATTCATAATGTAACTGCACATAAGCAGAATTATATTTGAAATTGATTAAATATTTCTCTGTTACATTGGCCATTGACTGCAATGAATGTTAGGGGGATGATGTGTACATCTTGTTTCCTGTAGGGTTTATCATTTTCTGTGCTCATTTAAATCATAAAGGTAAAATCCTGATCACAAACTGCAACTTTAATCTAGAAAGTACTGCTACGCTATATTCATTTTATACAGTTCTCTGCTAGGTAGTTTTTGCAGTGAAGTACATTCTCCCTGAACAACACAATTTAGGGCTGCAGTAAGATGGTTCTTTTCCTGTCTGTGATTTTTGCACGTCTGGAAGTGAAAATCCTTAAAATAAAAGGAAGGGAATGGTTCTTCCTCAGATTTTTTTTTACTTCAATTAATGGCACCCTTTCAAGATAAATATCTTTGCCTGAGCTTGCTCCAGATTTTGAACATAGTGTATTGTCATAGGGAAGTGATTAAGGGGACAGGGCAGAGGAACGAGTCTTGGGAAATATCTTTTTCACACGTACAAATATGCTCTAATTGTGCTATAGACTTCAATGAATCTGAGAGGGACAAAAAGCTTTCTCATTATTTGCTTAAAGCTTACTAGGAAAGTTCACAGCTGAATCCTGCACTGTCAGCAATTGTCACCTTTGGGGCAAACAGCAAATAAAACGACTTTTGCCAGTCACACACCACACACATTCACAAATTCCAAATTTTCTATAACAAAAATAATTAATTCAAGCCCCAGTTGTCTTTTTTTCCTTTCAATTGACAAGTCGAAAAAGAGGGGAACAAAGGCTGCCAGAAAAAGATCCAACAATACCATGTTTGTTGTATTAATGGCACATTAAAAACAGGAATTGTTGTACAGTTTCATTGCGTAAATATTACCAATTTCCATGTAAATAAGGGAGATCTAGTGAAAAGTTTAAGTACTAAAGCTCAATTATGCTTGCTTATTTGTCTGTTAATGTATGGAATAACCTTTGAGCAACCCTACCCTTTCAGAAGAATTTTGTATTCTTTGGAAAAACTTATAATGGTTCACTGTACTTTCTTAAAATGTAGAAGCCTCTATACCTCAAAAATGGAACAACCTTTAAAGGATCATAATGAAACATTTGTCAAAATTGTCATCTGGCTTCAGTGTTCTGTTTTTGGATTTTCACCAATTTTGAGTGACTTCCTGTCTGAACTCTTCTTCCCCCCCGCCCCACCCCCACCCCCCCCAATGCTGTTTCCTGTGAGAGTGGGTGAAGTTGAGCTATGTTTATGCTTGACCACTAACTTGTCTAAGTTTCAAACTTTTCCTTTTTTTAAACCTTCAATGATTTCCTCTTGGACCTTTTGGTTAATTTCAGTATCGGGATATTATGCTTCAGAGGTGGAGCTGAAGAATTGGATAGATTTTCAGTTTCCTTAAGCTCAAAGGACATTTGAAAAAGTGTGCACATATGGATCCCTGGTGAAAATAGGATTGGGCTTGGTTGTATCACCAGCTCTCTATTACCAAGACTACCTATTTCCACCTCCGTAATATTGTCCCCCTCTGCCTAGGCATTCATCTACTAAAGCCCTTATACATGCCTTTGTAACCTCTAGACTCGCTTTCCTTGCTGTTGTCTCATCTTGCACCATCTAGACTTGAGATTCATAACTCATGTCCTAAGTTGCACCATGTCCCATTCACTCATCACCCCTGTACTCACCAATCTATAATGGCCCCTGGTCCAGCAGCATCTTAATTTTGAAATACTTGTTCTTGTTTTTAAATCCCTCCATGACCACACAGCTTCCTGACTGCAACCTCCTTAGCCATCTATGCTTATTCACTACCTGCAAGCTCTCCTTCAGGCCACACAATATTCTGACTTGGAAGTATATCGCCATTCCATCAGTGTCACTGGATCAAAACCCTGGAACTCCTTCCTATGGCACTAGTAGTACCTCCATCAGATGGATTGCAGCAGTTCAAGAAGGTGGCTTACCACCACTACCATGAAGGCAATTAGCAGTGGCCACAAATGCTGGCTTTATCACTGATGCCAATGCCCCATGAAATAATTTTTTTTAAAAATCCATTTTTGGCCTGTTGCACATCTCTGGTTTTCTTGGCTGCTGTGCCTTCAGCTTACAAGGCTCTAGGCTCAGGAATTCTCTCCCTTAAACCTTCTGCCCCTCTACCTCAAAACAATTTTTGTCCATCTTTCTTAAATATCTCCTTTTTATAAGGCGTGCTATTGAATTATGCTTGATTATTGCTCCTGGGAAGCACCTTGGGACACTTTACTATGTTAAAGATGTTATATAAACACAAGTTGTGGGTATGACTACTCTGGGAGAAGGGGTGTGCATGTATCGAGAGTTAGAAAACATGCCAACTTTCCTTTTGTCGAATGCCGTACCAAGCAAGGGGTCCAATTTCAGGAGGAGGAGGACAAGTTTGGCAAGAAGAGAAAAGGCTAATTAGAAGAAGTGGACGTTCTATCCTCATACAATGAACAAAGACTGGCCTCATTGAGCTTGACTTCATAGATTTTATCTGGACCTTTATAAGTAACTTGAGACACTGGATTTGTCTTTAGAAATTAGTATGTTGGAAACTTTCCACTAATGGGCATGATTACCAACTTAATTCTCTGATCATGGTATTGAAGTCAAAACATGTTGAAAGTACCCATGTACATATTTATAAAAGAGCAATCGTTTGACAAAACATTGTTTTGTTGAGGTTGTAGCTAGCCGGTTGGATAAGGGGAAACCTGTGGTTGTATTATATTTGGATTTTCAAAAAGCATTCAATACACTACCACATGAGGTTAATATGCCAAATTAGGTATCATTGGAATTGTGGGTCATATATTATCATGGAATGAGGATTGGCTAATGGACAGAAAAGAGTAGGAATAAATTTGTCGGGATGATGGGCTGTAACTGGTGGGACACTGCAAGAATCAGTGCTTGGATCTCAGCTGTTTACAGCCTATTTCAATGATAGATGAGGGGACTGAGTGTAATGCATCCAAGTTTGCTGACGGTACAAAGGTGGGAAAGTCAGCTGCGAGAAGGACACACAGGTTGTGAGGGGTTAAAGACAGGCCGAGTGGGTAGGAAGGTGGTAGTTGGAATATAACGTGAGGGAAATGCAAAATTATCCTCTTTTGTTGGAAAAATAGAAAGTATTTTTTAAATGGTGAGAGACTGGGAAATTTTGGTATCCAAAGGAACCTGGGGGTCCTTGTGCATGAATCACAAAATTAACATTCAGGCACAGCAGACAATTGGGGAAGCAAGTAGCCTGTTAGCCTTTATTGGAAAGGGATTAAAATTGAAAAGTGAAGAAGTTTTACTGCAATTCTATAGAGAAAGAAAAATCCCAAAGGGAGGACCCACCATCCGTGGTCAACTAAAAAAGTTAAAGACACTATCAAACTTAAAGATAAAGCATATAATTATGCAAGGACGAGTGGCAGGTTCGAAGATTGGACAGAATATAAAGACCAGCAAAGAATGACAAGATTAATGAGGGGGAAAAATAGGTTACAAGAGAAAGTTAGCTAGAAATATAAAGACGGATAGTGAGAGTTTCTATAGATATTCAAATAAGAAGAGTTAACAAAGTGAGCATTGGTCCAATAGTAAGTAAGCCTGAGGAATTAATAATGGAAAATAAGTTGACAGAAAAATTGAACAGGTATTTTGCATCAGTCTCACTATAGATGTTAGTAACATCCCAGAAGTAGCTGTAAATCTTGAAATGGGAGGGAGGAATTATAATCACCAGGAAAGTGGCATTGAGCCAATTGTTGGAACTGCAGGCTGACAAATCCCTGGACCCTGATGGACTTCATCCTAGTTCTTAAAAGAAGTGGCTAGTGAGATAGTTGATGCATTGGTTTTAATTTTCCAAAATTCCCTGGATTGGGGAAGGTTCAATTACATTGGAAAATGGCAAATGTAACTCCTTTATTCAAAAAGGGAGAGAGACAGTAAGCAGGAAATTACAGGTCAGTTAGCTTAGGAAAAATGTTAAATTTATTATTAAAGATGTTATGGCAGGGCAGTTAGAAAAATTCAAGGCATTCAGGCAGAGTCAACGTGGTTTTGTGAAAAGGAAATTGTGTTTAACCAAATTATTGGAGCTCTATGGAGGAGTCACATGCTTTGGATAAAGAGGAACCGGTGGTTGCACTGCACTTTGATTTCTAGAAGGCATTTGATAAGGTGCCACTTCAAAGGTTATTGTGGAAAATAGAAGCTCATGCTATAGGGGGTAACATATTGGCATGGATAGAAGATTAGCTAGATAAGAGGGAACAGTTGGCATAAATGGGTTTTTGTCTAGTTGGCAGGATGTAATTAATGAGTGGTGTGCCACAGGGATCAGTGTTGGGCCTCAACTTTTTTGTGATTTATATAAATGACTTTGATGAAGGGACCAAAGGTATCTTTGCTAAGGTTGCTGATGGCACAAAGATAGGTAGAAAAGTAAGTTGTGAAGAGGGCATGAGGAGGCTACAAAAGGACATAAGTTGGTTAAATGGGTGGGCAAAGATCTGGCAAATGGAGTATAATGTGGGAAAATGTGAAATTGTCCATTGTGGCAGGAAGAATAAAAGGCATATTGTCTAAACGGTGAGAGATTGCAGAGCGCAGATTCGGAATGATCTAGGTGTCCTCGTGCATGAATTGCAAAGGGTCAGTATGCAGGTACAGCAAGTAATTAGGAAAATTAATAAGAATGTTATCGTTTATTGTGAGGGGAATTGAATACAAAAGTAGGGAGGTATACTTCACTGTTCAGGGCACTGGTGAGACCACATCTGGAGTACTTTGTACAGTATTGGTCTCCTTATTTAAGGAAGGATGTAAATGCATTTGAAGCAGTTCAGAGAAGGTTTACTAGACTAATGAAATGGCTAGATTGTCTTATAATGAAAGGTTAGTTAGGCTAGGCTTGTATCCACTGGAGTTTAGAAGAGTAAGAGGTGATCATTGAAACCTTTAAGATCCTAAAGGTGGATGTGGAGAGGATGTTTCCTGTTATGGGAGAATCTAGAACTAGGAGTCACTCTAAAAATAAGCATCACTCATTTAAGACAGAGATGAGGAGAAATTTTTTCCATGAGGATCATGAGTCTTTGGAACTCTCTTCCTTTCAAGGTGGTGGAAGCAGCGTCTTTGAATATTTTTAAGACAGAGCTAGAAAGAGTGTTGATAACCTTTCATTCCCTTGCATGTTGGGGCTAGGCAGGAATGTGGAGTTGAGGTTATAATCAGATCAGCCATGATCTTATTGAATGGTGGAGCAGGCTTGAGGGGCCGAGTAGCCTACTCCCCCTCATTCATATGTTCGTACATATGTATAGAGCCTTGATGAGACCGTACCTGGAGTACACTGTACAGTTTTGTTTGTCTTGTCTAAGGAAGGATGTACTTGGCCTAGAGGGAGTGCAACAAGGGCTCATTGGACTGATTTCTGAGTTGAGGGAATTATTCTGAGAAGTGATTGAGTAAACTAAGCTTATGTTCCATAGAATTAAGGAAAAAGAGAGATGATGTAATTGAAACATATAAAATTCCTAGTGAGGATAGGGTAGATGCTGGGAGAATGTTTTCTCCTAGCTAAGGAATTAAGGGGTCACAGACTCAGAATAACAGTTGGTTGTTTAGAACTTGAGTAATTTCTTCACTCAAAAGGTTGTGAATTTTTGTAGCATTTTTTACCCCAGAGGTCTGTAGGTGCTAAGTTTGTATGTATATTTGTATGGGTGTTTACTAAGGAAGAGAAGGCTGACGAAACATTGGTAGAAGTGGGAGATGGTAGAGGTCATGGAAGGGGTGAAAATTAGGCAAGGTGGGGGGGGAGGGGGGATGGGGGTGCCACAGTTTCAAATAAGGAGTTGGTTTTTTAAGGATTGAGATGAGGAGGAATTTCTTTACTTACAGGGTTGTGGATGTTTGGAATTCTATACCCAAGAAGGCTTTTCACGTTCAATTGTTGAACATATTCAAGACAGAGATTGATAGATTTTGGAATTAAGGGTTGTGGAGATAATGTGGGACGGTAAATTTGAGGTAAAAGACCAGTCATGATTGTATTGAGTGGCAGAGTACGCTCGAAGAGCCGAATGACCTATTTCTGACCTATTTCTTATGTTGTCGCAAGTATTCTAAAAATGCTGTGCAAGAGCTACAGTAAGATAAGAAATTCTCTGTCATACAATAGCTTCAAAAAATAGTTTTTCTTAGTGTGATTTATGGTGTGTGGTATCTGAGAACGACCTTATTAAAATTATTTAGTCAATCGTCATCCACATTCAGTGGACCCCAAGGGTGGATTTTTGTAACTAGTGATTGTATTTTTTTGCTTTGGAAAACATTTCACTGATTGGATTGCTTTTCTTTCATAAACATTGCTATAGATCCTTATGAGTTGTATAGATTTTTTCTACTTGTTTGATTAAGATAACATTTAATGAACTATTTTTTAATGATTTTTCTTAAAGTGCAGCAGTGGTTTTAGATTTTCTTTCTCTGACCTCTACCAATCAGTACAGCCATTTGTGTACAATAAAACAATTTTCTATTGCGTAACTTGAGCTTTAAATGTTTTTTAAAAGCTATTTTATATTTTTTAGCCGTGAGAAGTTATGGATCTGTATGGAATTCTGTGGAGGTGGATCACTTCAGGATATGTACCATGGTATGTTGCTTGAATTCTCATCGTCATTTGTCCACCACTTCCTTCCCCCATCACGGGACCAATTACCTCTGAAGCAATTGGACCTCCTGTCAACTCGGTCATCCTTCCAGGTGCCTTTGAGCCACTTACCTGGGAACCATTGATGACAGCTTGATCTTTCATTCCACTGCCACCTGCAGCTTAATGTTGGGTGTGCCTCAGAACTCGCCACTTAGGCGCACTGATTGCTGCCTCAAAACCTGAATTTTCTAGTTTGTTGTCTTTCAGATATGCATTAAACTGATGTCTTGTTGGTGTTAAATTGCCAACTGAGGTTATTTGAAAAGCATGGTGTTGTATTCAGGCACCAAATAAATACAAGCCTGGCCTTTTAATGTCACTGAAGTTCACGCAGTAGCTTTCCTTGGACATTTAGTGCTTTATTTTCCATTCTTTTTGCTTCAGCTAGTTTTGATATCTCTGCCACTGAATTGATAAGAGCTATCAGTGCTGTGGTATGTCTGCAGAATAAAAGTTTATTTTTGTATAACTTAATTTACTTTATGTAGTGATAATCTGCTACTTAAAGGCTTCTGCAGCAATATCAGGAGTCTTCACTCTGTTGGCACTTGATTCCCTAGACCCCCTCCCCTACCTTCTGGTCTACCCTCTACTTGTCTTTTGTTTTATTGATTCAACACCTTTGTCTCCCTCTTCCTTTGTCTCTGGGTTTCTGTTTTATTTCGTGCAGTTGTGTTCATATTCTCACTCAACCATTTTTTGTACACTCTACATTCCCTGGTATTGTTTTCCCTTCACTGGTAGCATGCGTTCCTTCCATCTCTTCCTCTATTCTCCTCTCCACCCCACCCCACCTACACATCCCCATAATCCAATAATTTTCGTTTTACTGTTCATTGTTTAGTTCCTTTACTACAATAATAGAATTGTACAAATTTGATTTGATCTAGCTTGAATGTACTTTGAGGACTTATATTCATTTTCTTAACATCTACAGAAGTAGACTCATTGCTAATAGACTAAGTAACTAATGAATTATGTTAAATGTTTTGCTTCTCCAGTAACAGGACCCCTGTCGGAACTACAGATAGCTTATGTTTGCAGAGAAACCTTGCAGGTAGGATCATGGTGTCTCTTATATTTTGAATATTAAGAATTCCTTGCCAGAAGCTAGATCAGTGCATTTTTGTGATATTAAACTGATGTTAGTACTCATATTCCAAAAAAAAGGCAAAACTGAACAGAGCAATTGCAGGCCATTAATCCCAATGCCATTCATTAATGTTACTTTATCAATAATTGTAAATAAAGGAGCTGATTATTTGGGACCACAGCCTAGCCCTTGCTGATAAATATAACGGAAAATCCCTCGTGCTCGCCAGAGTTAGCAATAACAGCGAGGACTCATGTCTGTTAACTTGTCTATGCTTGGGAAATTAATTATCTATCCATTTTAAAATGAGCAGCACCCTCCAATTTCCACTATTCACCAAGGCGAGACAGTGGAAACTCAGAATCAGCCCAAAATTTGCATAATGGATGGAATTTTGATACTGATCCCAGAAGGATGCAACAGTCAGGACAGATTGAAAAAAGAGGTGACTGGTGTGTGACCTGATGAAGATTTTTAAGATTATGAAAAGGTTTGGTATAGGCTTGGAACAATGTGTCCAGGTAACACTCTCCCTTCCTGATGTCCCGCAATGTCTGCAACTCGGACTCCAGCGCAGCAACTCTGAGCCAAAGTTGACTAAGCTGCAGGAACTTGTGCAGATATGGTTATCTGAGATTGCAAGTGCATAGATTCCCACATGCTGTTGGCTCTGCACACCATCAGCCCTGCCATTTCTCTCCAAACTTATTTATTTAATTCATCAAGTAGTTAATAATTTACACTGGTAAAATAAGATAAAAAGTTGCACTCAACTAGCTTGGAGACAAGGAAGAAAACTCACCAAATACTGGAGGCTGAAAGAAAGTAGAAAAAGGAGGACGTCTTTGCCCCTTTGCATCAAATTCCCACCTGAACTAAATTCCCAACTAAAAAGATAAAAACAAAACTGCGGATGCTGGAAATCCAAAACAAAAACAGAATTACCTGGAAAAACTCAGCAGATCTGGCAGCATCGGCAGAGAAGAAAAGAGTTGACGTTTCGAGTCCTCATGACCCTTCAGCAGAACTGAGTGAATATTAGGAGAGGGGTGAAATATAAGCTGGTTTAAGGTGTTTTTGGGGGGGAGGGCGGAGAGAAGTAGAGGGGGGTGGTGTGGTTGTAGGGACAAGCAGGCAGTGATAGGAGCAGATAATCAAAAGATGTCACAGACAAAAAAACAGAGGTGTTGAAGTTGGTGATATTATCTAAACAAATGTGCTAATTAAGAATGGATTGTAGGGCACTCAAGGTATAGCTCTAGTGGGGGTGGGGGGGCATAAAAGATTTAAAAATAATGGAAATAGGTGGGAAAAGAAAAATCTGTATAAATTATTGGAAAAAACAAAAGGAAGGGAAAAGAAACAGAAAGGGGGTGAGGATGGAAGAGGGAGGTCAAGATCTAAAGTTGTTGAATTCATTATTCAGTCCGGAAGGCTGTAAAGTGCCTAGTCGGAAGATGAGGTGCTGTTCCTCCAGTTTGCGTTGGACTTCACTGGAACAATGCAGCAAGCCAAGGACAGACATGTGAGCAAGAGAGCAGGGTGGAGTATTAAAATGGCAAGCGACAGAGAGGTTTGGGTCATTCTTGCGGACAGACCACAGGTGTTCTGCAAAGCGGTCGCCCAGTTTAAGTTTGGTCTCTCCAGTGTAGAGGAAACCGCATTGGGAGCAACGAATGCAATAGACTAAGTTGGGGAAATGCAAGTGAAATGCTGCTTCACTTGAAAGGAGTGTTTGGGCCCTTGGACGGTGAGGAGAGGGGAAGTGAAGGGGCAGGTGTTGCATCTTTTGCGTGGGCATGGGGTGGTGCCATAGGTGGGGGTTGAGGAGCAGGGGGTGATGGAGGAGTAGACCAGAGTGTCCCTCCCTGTCGCTTGCCATTTTAACACTTCACCCTGCTCTCTTGCCCACATGTCTGTCCTTGGCTTGCTGCATTGTTCCAGTGAAGCCCAACACAAACTGGAGGAACAGCACCTCATCTTCCGACGAGGCACTTTACAGCCTTCCGGACTGAATATTGAATTCAGCAATTTTAGATCTTGATATCCCTCTTCCATCCTCACCCCCTTTCTGTTTCGTCCCCCTTCCTTTTGTTTTTTCCAATAATTTATATAGATTTTTCTTTTCCCACCTACTTCAATTATTTTTAAATCTTTTATGCCCCCTCACCCCCACTAGAGCTATACCTTGAGTGCCCTACCATCCATTCTTAATTAGCACATTCGTTTAGGTAATATCACCAACTTTAACACCTCTGTGTTCTTTTGTCTGTGACATCTTTTGATTATCTGCTCCTATCACTGCTTGCTTGTCCCTACAACCACACCACCTCCCTCCACTTCTCTCCCCCCACCCAACCCCGCCCCCCAGCTTATATTTCACCCCTCTCCTAATATTCACTCAGTTCTGCTGAAGGGTCATGAGGACTCGAAACGTCAACTCTTTTCTTCTCTGCCGATGCTGCCAGACCTGCTGAGTTTTTCCAGGTAATTCTGTTTTTTGTTTCCCAACTAAAACTCTTTGTGCTTTACTCTGGCATAGTCTCCTTTCTGTGTGTCCCCTACTGAGTGCAGTTTGAAATACCTGTCTGCTTATGTAGAGCTTTGATGAGCCACCGGCTACCTTAGCTTCCTAGGATCAGTATTTCTTCTTATCCAAGAAAATCACAATTGATCCCTTCACGGTTGATGCAAACTCATAAAAGCCCTTCTCAAACATTTTTAAAAATCAATTACAGATTTCACAGACATTTCAGAAATTACAAATTTTTCCCTACTGTACTGCTTCTGATCCAAAGGTTGTCACAATATAGAAGATACTTCCACTTTTGTGATAATCAAAAAGTAGGGGCTATACCTATAGATACTAATAAATTTCAGGCGAAATCTTTTTACTCTGGTTGGAATGTGGAACTTGCTACTGCAGGGAACACTTGAGGCAAATAACATAGATGTATTTATGGGGAACCTGGATAAACAAATGAGAGAGAAAGGAATAGAAGTTTATGCCTAATAACATTAGATGAGGAGGGTGGAAGGAGCCTGCAATGGAATATAAATATTGATATATCAACAGATTGATGCATTATATTGCTAAATCAATAAAGAATAAGTCATAAAATGTTATGCTGAAACTGTACAGTACTTGAGGTAGACCACTACTGTATTTACTTTTGGTTATTTAAGAGACGAGAGACATTTATGCCGGTAAGGAAATAGGGACTAAACCTGACCTGAGTTACTAAATTACATGGGAAGATTGAAGAAGTGCAACAGGACCATGGAGAAATAAAATATGAGATAGCAAACAGTGTAGAGAAGATAAATCTGGAGGTTTATTTCAGGATTTGCTGTGAAAGTAGAACATGTGATATTGTTAAAGGCAAGTTTAAGATTTATGTAATTAAAAGGAGCATTTAATGTTTTCAAGTGGGTAGTGATGAGAGATAGCTGAATGTTATAAGGGGTGGGACTGCAGATCTATTTTTGGACGAGGCACGTGAAGACCCATGGCCGTTCTGCTTTGTAGTTGTTTGAGTAACTCTAGTTCATTCCTGTGACATTCTGCAATTTATTTTGTGTGTACTTGATGACATTAAGCTTATTTTGTAGGGTCTGGGCTATTTGCACAGTAAAGGAAAAATGCACCGAGATATAAAGGTAAGATTAAATATGCATTTTAGTTGTAAACTTCTGAAAGCTACATTTTTTTACGCTTTTGTTGTCAAATCAAACTATATACATCTTGTGTTAGAGTGAAAATTAGCTATTCTGGGCTGTATTGGTACACAGCCTGTTTGGCTGTTAAAAGAACAGAAAATAATAGTAATTTCCTTGTATATAACGAGAGTCAAGAATGCATTAGCAGAGGCCTGGAAAAAGTTGGTTATCTTCTTGTAAACTAAGATTAAAAAAATAACCAGCTGAACACTACTTATTCACAACATCATCCCTAAAATCAAACACTTTTCTTTTAGGGGGCAAACATTTTACTGACAGACCATGGTGATGTAAAGTTAGGTAAGTATTATGACCCAGGATTTGCTACATTTATCAAATGTATGTTAGCTGTTAAAATATTATGGTGATGCTTAAAAGGTACTGAATTCACTGTTCTTTGTCATTGTTTATTGTCAATTTCCTGACCTCTTTGTTGAGGAATAATAGGGGAAGAAGATATTAAATAATCAAGTTATTAAAATGTATGACTGACAATTAGCAATGTTGTATGACAATATAAATTCCTTGAAATGTATACTTAGTATATCCATTGGCAGAACACTCGTAATTCTGAGGATGTTGGATGTTTAATTCTTTCCTTACTAACTCTGCCTCCATTCCTGGTCCAGGGCCCCACCCCCATTGCAGCACTTTTGCTGCCTACGTTGGCTGAAATCAATCATTTTAGCACAGTCAAATATCGAGTCTGTGATTTCTTTGGTCAATGACGCAATTGTTCGTACACTTACCACTGAGCCACTGAGGAGATTGCAAGTGGGTTGTCAGTTCTCAAGTGGAGTACAATGGTTTGAGCTCACAATTGACAGGCTGCCAGGTTTCCAAATGTGCCTGGACTATTGAAGAGATACTAAATGCGGGAGTGACAAATTTTAGGGTACTATGGTATTCTATCTTGGATGTTTTGGGTGGAAAGAGAAAGGGAAAAAGAGACTGAAATAACTTGAAGAAACTATTAACACCCAGAGTGTTTTTTTTTGGTACAGGATTACTATTGAGGGCCCATTTTTAAGCATGACAGCATGGAAATTGTAAGACATCTGAAATAATATTTCAAATGAGATTTACACCTTTTCAGTGTACCAAACATATTTAAATTCTTAGATAAAAGCAAAATACTGCAGATGCTGGAAATCTGAAATAAAAACAGAAAATGCTGGAAAAACTCAGCAAGTCTGGCAGCATCTGTGGAGAGAGAAACAGAGTCAATGCTTCAGAGCTGAAGAGTTGTCATACATACTCAAAACGTTAACTGTTTCTCTCTCCACAGATGCTGCCAGACCTGCTGAATTTTTCCAGCATTTTCTGTTTTTTGTTTTTAAATTCTTCGTTATTGTATAAGTTCTGGATACCAGATATAAATTAAAATGTACAATCCAAACTGTAAAAATATTTGCTGAAAGCTGTGCGGCATGATAGCATGCTGTCTCATAACAGATGGCTATCTGTTATGCTACTCAGCTACGTAGACCAGGAGAATCACTATTTCATTCCTGTGTCTCTGATTAGCTGATCACAACTAAGTAGGGGCTTTACAGTTGGTTAGAATGTTAAATCGGGAAGAGTGAATCACCACAAGATTCCAGGAAATTGCACACATAGATAATATAAAACTGGTTTCGCTGCCTTGCTTCACATTGCCAATTAGCCTGATGATACTGGATTTGGGCATAACTACAGATAATGTCTGCTTTAGCTTATTTTCATTCTTCTGTTGAGAATTTAAAATGAACATCATTTATTTAGTATTCCTAAATTGAGAAACTTTGCAAAAGATATTCTCACTTCCCTTTCTGCCTTTGTAGTGTCCTTATCCATGTTCTTCCCATGACCGAGCATAAACGGACAACCTGTTTCAAGGTCTCTATCACAAGTGCCTTTAAAACAGCTGTTGGAAGGTATGCAGGAGTGGTCTGGTCAGAACTTGCTCTAGTATTTTTTTCCTATTCAGATTGGAGGGTGAGAGTTGTATTGGATATGTACACTTTCTTCTGGCCCTTTTCCCATAATTTGTTACTAAGATCTATGATTTGCATGAAAAAAAAATAGATGGGTTCTCCAAAGCAATGAGAAAATGCTGGAATCTGTCTAATATGTAATTTGATGTATTCACTATGTGGAATTTGACATACATTTAACAGTGTGGGCAAGTGAAAAGGAATGCGATTGTGGTAGGGGACAATTATGGTCAAGAGGGTAGATTCTGCTCTCTGCAGGCACAATCGGGGATTCCACAGGTTGTGTTGCCCGCCTGTCGCTAAAGTTAAGGTCACTACTCATGATTGGAGAGCTTGGAGGGAGACGGTCCATTTGCCATGGTCCATGCAGAAACGAAAGATGTGAAATGAGGAATGAAGTCTGCTGAGAGCATGAGGAACTAGGGCCCAAGTTAAAATGCAGAACCATGTTGATAATGTTCTAGGGTTTGTTCACTTGCCCACACCTGAACTGTGCGCAAATTGGAATAGGACCTGACAGATTAAAAGGATAAATGCTTGGCTGAAAGAGTGATCTAGGAAACAGAGCTTTGATTCATTGGACACTAGTACCAGTCCAGTGAAAAGGGGGAAATGTAGTTGGGATGGGCTCCATTTAAACTAGGATGGAACCAGTATCCTGGTAAATTGAATAACTAGGGTGATAGGATTTTAAACTAATGAGGGTGGATAGATGAGAGGATTCAGAAACGAGTAAATTCAGAAGCACTTAGAGAAAAGTTAATGCTGTAGAATAAAGTAGTGAATTGGGTAAAGATAAGCAGTAAAGAGCAGAAAGGGACAGAGTGCTTAACAAATGTAATAGGGCATTGTTCATTAAGGTAGCATCAGGAAAAAATAGAAAAAATTTAAACCTGATGGCAATATATCTAAATGTGTAAAGCATTTGCAACAAAATAAATGAATTAATAGATAGAAACAAATTGGTTGATCTAATAGTAATTACAGAGAAATGGCTACAGAGTGATCAAGGTTAGGAACTGAATAGTCCAGGACACTTCACATTTAGAAGAGATAGGGAAAATGGAAAAGAAGTGGGAGTGAGTGGTATTACAGGATTGGGTTAAAAGCAGTAGAGAGCAAAAAATCTTAATTTGGAAAATCAAGATGTAGGATCAGTTTGGTCGGAACCAAGAAACCACAGGGGACAGAAAGCACTGGGAGCAGCTTATAGGTCTTGTAAATAGTTGTGATGTCATTGCAGAGTATAAATCTGGAAATTAGAGGTGTGTGCAACAAGGGTAATACAGTGATCATGAGGGACTTTAATCTTCATATAGACTCAATAGACCAAATTTACAGTAATAATGGGGTGGAGGATAAGTTCATAGATTGCATTCAAGATAGTTTTGTAGATCAGTCCGTAGGAACCAACCAGGGAACAGGATATTTCAGATCTAGTATTGTGCAATGAAGTATGGTTAATTATTGTAAAAGTATATCTGGGGAAGAGTGATCATAATATGAGCTTATATTGTTTTTGATAGTGACTGAAACTAAGCCTTAAATTGAACATGGCAAGCTATGTAGATATTAATAGGTGGAAAAGAAGTGGTGAAAAGATATGATGATAGATGGGTAATAGTAAGCATTTTTAAAAAAAAAACATAATTTTGTAACAAATATACATTCCCTTAAGGAATAAAAACCCTATGGGAAAAGTAGCCCAACTGCGGCTAATGAGAAGTTAACGGTAGTATCACATTAAAGGAAGAGGGTTATAATGTTGCCAAAAAGAGTAGGAAACCTGAGGATTTAGGAAGTTTTTAGAATTCAGCAAAAGATGACCAAACAATTGGTACAGAAAATGAAATATGACAGTAAACTGGAAAGAGACATGAAATTATTTTGTGAAAGTTTCTATGGATATATAACAATGAGGAAATTAGCAAAAGTAAGCATCATTCCCTTGAGAGACAGACAGCAGAATAAGGAAATGGCAGAGATATTAAACAAATACTTTGTATCTGTCTTCAGTAAAAGACACAAACAACGTTCTGTAAATAGTGGGGAACCAAGGATCTAGTGAGAATGAGGAACTTTAAGAAATTAGTAAAGGAATAGGACTGGAGAAATTAAGGGACTTAAAGCTGCCCTGGTCCTGACCTATAACCTAGAGCTATAAAAGGTGGTTATGGAGATGGGTGCATTGGCTTTCATCAAAATTCCCTAGATTTTAGAATGCTACCTTCAATTCTGCAGGGACCAAACATAGACCTGCTACTGAAAAGGAGGGAGGAAGAAAATTGGGGAAAAAACAACTATAGTCCAGATAGCCTGACATCAGTAGTAGGGAAAATGCTAATTTTTGTTTTCTGAAGGACCACTAAATCATACCTTTAATTAGGAAGGCAAATGGAATGTTGGCCTTTATTGCAAGGGGAATAGAGTATAAAAATAGGGAAGTTTTGCTACAGCTGTAATGACATTGGTGAGACCGCACCTGGAGCTCTGTGTATAAGTTTGGTCTGCTTGCTTAAGGAGGGATATACTTGTATTAAAAGGAGAGAGTACAAAGGAGATTCACAAGAATGATTCCAGGGATAAAGAGCTGTAGCTATGGGGATAGATTGGAGATGTTGGGACTGTTTTCCTTGGAGAAAAGAAGGCTGCATAGGGACTTGAGGGATATGGACAGGGTAAATAGTGAGAAACTGTTCCCACTCGAGAGCATCAAAAACTAGAGGGCACGGATTCAAAACACTTGGTAAAAGGAGTAATAGTGAAGAAAAAACTTTTTTCACCGAGGATGGTTGGAGCCTAGAACGAACTTCCTGAGAGGGGTGGTGGAGGCAGGTTCAATTGAGGTATTCAAAAGCAAATTGGATTGCTATCTGAAAAGGGAGAGTGTGCAAGGTTAAGGGAATAAGGCAGGGGAGTAGGACAAGATAGAATGCTCTTTTAGAGAGCCATTGCAGACTCGATGGGCCGAATGGCCACCTTTTGCACTGTAAAGATTCTGAAAGCAGTTCAGAGAAAGTTCACTAAGCTGTTCTTCTGATGAAGGGGTTGTTTTATGAGGAAAGGTTGAACAGGTTGGGCCTACACCCATTGGAGTTTAGAAGAATGAGAGGTGAATTTATTGAAAGATATAAGATTCTGAGGGGGCTTGACAGGGTAGTTGCTGAGAGGATGTTTCCCCTCATGGGGGAAAAATAGAACTAGATAGTACTATTTAAAGAAAATGTGTCTCCAATTTAGAATGGAAATAAGGAGGAATTTCTTCTCTCAAAGCATAGTTAGCCTTTGGAATCCTCTTCTACAGAGAGCAGTGGAGACTGGGTCATGGAATACATTCAAAGCTCAGACAGATTTTTGATCTACAATAGAGTTAAGGGTTATCAAGGGCAGGCAGGAAAGTGGAATTAAGGCCACAATCAGGTCAGCCATAACTGGCAGAATGGGCCGACAGATGAAATTTAGTACAGAGAAGTATGAGGTGATGTATTTTGAGAGGAGGAATAGGGAAAGGCAATATAGACCCAATGGCATAATTTAAGGTTGCACAGGTACAGAGGATGGGGATGCATGCGCATAGATCTTTGAAGATGGCAGGACATATTGAGAAAAGAGTTAGCAAAGCATAAAGGCTCTTGAACTTCATGAATAGAGGTATTGAGTAAAAAGCAGCAAAGTTATACTGAACCTTAATGTTCTGGTTAAGCCACAACTTGAGTAGTTCTGGTCACTACACTATGAAGGATGTAGGGGTCTTGAGAGACTGCAGAGGAGATTTATTAAAATGGTTCCAAGGATGAGGGATTTTAATTACATCAGGTTGAACCTGAGGTGGTTCTCTTTGGAGCAAAGGAGAGTGAGGAGAGATCAGATAGTGGTGTCAAGATTACAGCAAGTTTAGCCAAGAAAGCAAAAAAAACTGTTCCCTTAGCTGATGGTAAAGGACTAGGGAACACAGATTTAAGGTTTTGGGTACAAGATTGGCGGGGGGGGGATGTGAGAGGGCACTTTTTTATGCATAGTTGATAATGACCTGGAACTAAGAGTGTAATGGAAGCAATGATTTCAAAAGGAAATTAGATGAGCACTTGAAGGAAATAAACTTGCAGGGCTACAGGTATAGAGAGTGGGGAGGTGGGACTGACTAGATTACTCAAAGTCAGCAGGAACTTGTTAGGCTGAATGGCCTGCTGTGCTAAAGATAGGCATTAGTAGATCTTTGGATACTAATGAATTGAGGGGTATGTGGGGAGTTTGGAAAGGCGAAGTTGAGATGCAAGTTCAGCTGCTAAATGATGGAGCTGGTTCGAAGGATCAAATGGCCTACCCTTGCACTATTTCTTTCCTCCTAAGTTGGTGGGGCAAATTTTATAAATAAGGACAATTTATGGAGCGCAATCTCTAAAATACTTTGGGATCAGATGGACTAGAAAATTAAAGCCTAGAATTTGCAACTGTAATGATGGCAAAACTGTCATTACTAGTCACTACTGTATACAAAGGAGCACAACTTCTGGCATCTGCATGTGCATACTTAAATGTGGAAATTTGGTATTTGCCATCAGTGATATCCTGTCGCTCCACAGGGTGTGCTGTTGCAGTCTTCACAGGTGAAAACACTGCAAACATTGATTGAATGTGAACATTTGTACACTATTGTTGCTGAAATGTTAAGCCTTATTGAATGAGGTGTATGTAACTGAGTTTTACAGCATACTAAAAATGCGCTGAACAACTTCTCTCGCCATGAAAATTTATAAGCTTGAAGTCTCAATCCCCCAGGTTAACATTTTAAAAATTGCAGATTTAAAAAATATAATATTTAATGCTTGTTTTGCTATTTCAACTTCTTTAACCCTGTAATCCATGCTCTAGTCTTTATTTCGCTTTCTGTGCAATGACGAAAATGTGAATTATTTGCTCTGCCTTTTACTTATTGTTTTGTTATTTGTGAGAATTCAATCTGATTAGCTGATCAGCCTGGCTTTCCTGTTTTGGACACAACAGATCCCCTATAAACAGCACCAAATTCAAATGACAGCAGAATAAATAAAATATTTTTTAGAGTTGTTTAATCTTTGTGGGGCGCTGTTTTAGAGGTCACTGGCAGGCACCATTTCTTTTATCACTGACCAATAATTTGACTTAGTCACTGTAAATCAGTGGTCCTGATCAATACATAGTGGAAAACAGCAAACTGAAGTTGATGTACTCTGATTTTTGCATTTCAGCTGACTTTGGTGTTGCAGCAAAAATAACTGCTACTATGGCCAAAAGGAAGTCCTTCATTGGAACCCCATACTGGTAATAAAATCATTTGTATTGAGTGTTATGGCAACTTCTTAGTCAATGGTCACAGTCTGTCCTGTTGTAGAAATAAAGATGACGAAGACGTACAACAAATCCAGAAGTGAGGTGGTTGAGTAACATCCATCTCTTAATGCTATTTAACTCTCAAAAGTTTTACATAATTTGAACTGTAATACATCATAATCTTCTATACCTAATCCGCCTTAATACAAATACACTGCCTCCAACTGTTAATGCTGTAATGTGACCTTTAGGTGAGAGTCATTTACGTCACATAAGGAGGCCATTCAGCCCATCAAGTCCATGCTGATTCCATGGAGCAGTTCATCCAGTCACATTTCCCTGCTTGATCCTCAAAGTCTTGCAAGTTTATTTCCTTCAAGCACCTATCCAATTTCCTTTTGAAATCAAAAAACAAAAAAACTGCGGATGCTGGAAATCCAAAACAAAAATAGAATTACCTGGAAAAACTCAGCAGGTCTGGCAGCATCGGCGGAGAAGAAAAGAGTTGACGTTTCGAGTCCTCGTGACCCTTCAACAGAACTTGAGTTCGAGTCCAAGAAAGAGTTGAAATATAAGCTGGTTTAAGGTGTGTGGGGGGGGCGGAGAGAGAGAGAGAAGTGGAGGGGGTTGGTGTGGTTGTAGGGACAAACAAGCAGTGATAGAAGCAGATCATCAAAAGATTGTTGGTGACGTCTTTTGATGATCTGCTTCTATCGCTGCTTGTTTGTCCCTACAACCACACCAACCCCCTCCACTTCTCTCTCTCTCTCCGCCCCCCCCACACACCTTAAACCAGCTTATATTTCAACTCTTTCTTGGACTCGAACTCAAGTTCTGTTGAAGGGTCACGAGGACCCGAAACGTCAACTCTTTTCTTCTCCGCCGATGCTGCCAGACCTGCTGAGTTTTTCCAGGTAATTCTGTTTTTGTTTTCCTTTTGAAATCATTGTTTCTGCTTCCACTATTCTCGTGGGCAATGAGTTCCAGGATATTACCACTCAGGGTGTAACTTTCTCACATTCCCCCTGCATCTTTTCCCCAAACCTTAAATATCTGTCTCCTAGTCCTTGTACCATCAGTTAATGGGAACAGCTTTTCTTTGTCTACATTACTAAACCTGTCATAATCTTGTACACTTTGATCAAATCTCCCTTGCTCCAAAGAGAACATCACAACCTTTCCAATCTGACCTTGTAACTAATCCCTGAAAGCACTGTGGTAAATCTCCCCTGCACCCTGTCGAGGACCTTCACGCCTTGCCTAAAATGTGACCAGAGCGGGATGCAGCAGTCTAGCTGGGGACTGACTAGAGCTTTATAAAGGTTCAGCATAACTTCCCTACTTCTGTACCCTATGTCACTATTTATGAAGCCCAAGATCCCATATACTTTGCTAACCACTCTGTAAGTATGTTCTGCCTTCAATACACATATATCCCCACATGCTTCAGTTCCTGTGCACGCTTTAGGATTGTGCCATTAAGGCTATATTGCCTCTCCCTAGTCCTCCTGCCAAAATGCATTGCAATTCTCTGTATTAAGTTCCATCTGCCACTTGTCTGTTCAATCTGCTAACCTATCTATGTCCTGTTGCAGGCAATTCATCTCATCCTCATTGTCTGCCACTCCAAGTTTGGTATTGCAAGATTTTGAAATTTTGCTCCATATTCCAGTATCTAAGTCATTTATATAAGCAAAAAGAGCACGGACCCTCTGGGAACACCACTGCTTACCAAAACTCCATTCTGAAGAACAGCCTTTTTGTTGTTGTTGTCTGTCCTTAAGCCAGTTTTTATCCAATTGGACACTGACCCTCCTATTATATAGGACTTCATTTTTTAAAATTGGTCTCTTATGTGGTACCTTGTCAAATGCTTTCTTAAATTTCATGTAGACAACATCCCTGTTACTTCATCGCAGATTCAGTTAGATTAATCAGGCACAATCTTCCTTTTACAAATCCGTTACATGCTTCTGACTTCTAATAAATCAGTTATTTTATGTATTGCATCTTTGTGCCCTCTTGAAGTTTACAGTTGCAGAAATGTTTTCCACCATGCATATGGAACTAAACTGGCGTATTTAAAATATACATCACTTACACTGCAGTCATAGATATTTGTGCACAAAAAAGTACTTCCAAGTGAAAATTAAACTTAATTTACAATTTCAACCAGAATTGAAATCCTTTGTCCCAGTATTCAAAGTTGACCAGATCCATAAAATTAATAGATTAGTGAAATTTTATACATTATACATTTAATCTACTGTAAATGTGCCAAAGTGCAGAAATGAGACTATAATATTGTATTTGTCGTATTCCTCAGACTTTTATTGTAGGAAAAATATCCTACACTATACATATTGGATGATAGGGAACCATTAGCAAGGTTCAATTTACATTTATAAACTGAGTGAGCTATCCGTGGATAATGTACTTTGAATAAATCAGTTAGGTTATATGTCTGTAACTCAGTTGAACATATATTAGTTGTTTCATGTTGCATTTTTGAGTACACTTAAAATAAATTTCACAACCCACTAATTCACAATAGTTGTGTCTTTCATAGTTTTCATTCACTATGATAATATGCACATTTCTATAAATATATAAAAGTAACATGATAGCTGACTCCCAACCTGCAAATTATTTATGTTGTTGAAATCTGTTTTTTGAGTCTGAGGGCAATATTTGCTTTTATAGGATGGCTCCTGAAGTTGCTGCAGTGGAGAAGAACGGTGGATACAACCAACTCTGTGACATCTGGGCAGTTGGAATTACTGCAATCGAACTGGCAGAACTGCAGCCTCCAATGTTTGATTTGCACCCTATGAGGTATTTTAATTTTCAGACTGCCGGTAGTTCTCTGGAAATGACGAATTCCTTGAGTTGGTGAGGCTTTAAGTTTTCAGATCTTGCTCTGTGGCTCTGGAACAAACCTAACAAAACTACTCTGAAAGGAACTGTTTTATTGCTATAATGCCAAAAAAAGACCAGAAAAACATATTCCGGTCCTTTAGCAGAAAAGCATGGGAATATCAGTTTTTGCTCTGTTGCATTGCCCTTTCTCAGAACCATAATATGGTTCCATTGTTCCCACCTTCCACCCCCTCAGCCTCCACATTTAACAGATCATCCTCGGCCATTTCTGTAACCTCCAGAATAATACCACCATCAAAACATCTTCCCCTTTCAAATGTCTAAAGGGGCCATTTCTTCTGACATCCAGGTCAACTCTTCCATTCTCCCAACACTTGGGCTCCCTTCCCTTGGCACCTTTTATTGCAAGCACAGGAAATTTAACATCAGCTGTTTCACTCCCTCCTTTTTTCCATCGTCCATGGCCCCAAATACTCCTTTCAGTTGAAATCACGATTAACGTCTACTACTTATAATTTAGCATACTGATTCATCGCTCACAATGTAGTCTCATCTAGCTTGGAAATACCAAACAGATTGTATTTGCTTTGAGCACCTCGGTTCAGTCCACTTCCAATTGCTTCTTGATTCAATTCTCTGCCCTACCTCCCATTCTGACACCTCAGTCCTCTGCCTCCATCATTGTTCCAGTGAAGTTCAATGGAAGTTTCAGGAACAGCACCTCATCTTTGGATTAGGCACTTGACAGCAACAGTGCTGAATTCAATAATTTCAGATCATAATTACTGCTCCCATTTTTTTCAGACTTATTCTGGTCATGATTCTGCTGTTGCCACCTACAGCTTTTCTGGACCCATCTTTTGATTTGTTTTTTGCTTAATCCATTGCCATCCCCTTTTGCTTTGCACCATCGCCCCAGTTGTCATTTACTCACCTGCTGAAATCCTCATTCATGCCCTCATTACTTCTCAACTCACTTATTTTAATGCACTCTTGGCTGGCCTCTCAAATTCCACTGTCTAAACTTGAGGTCATCCAAAACACTGCTGCTATGTCTTAACTTGCAGCAAGTCTTGTTTCACTATCCCCTTGCATTTGCTGACCTACATTGGCTCTTGTTCAAGCAATATCAATTTTAGCTGTTCGCTAAAAGATAAATGTTGACCATCACACCAGGAGAACTCCTCTGCTGCTCTTGGAATACAGCCTTTTACATATGTCTGAGAGGGCCAACAGGGTGTCAGTTTAATGTCTCATCCAAAGGTAGCACTTCCAAAAAGTACAGTACTCCTTCAGGACAGCATTGATGTTCCAGCCTAGTGTTATGTGTTCAAGTCTATGGAGTGGGTCTTGAACACACAATCTTCTGCTTCTGAGGAGGGATTGCTCCCACTGAACAACAGCTGATCCTTAAATCAGTAATAAAACTAATATGATCCTTATGTATTTCTGCTCCTGAGTACGTAGGTTTGAACTCCGACTCCCAAGGTATCATGCTAATCAGCATCTTAGTGGAGCCAAGTTTATGATCTCAATTTCTATCATTTTCAAATTTAGTAACTATTACCTTGTGCAACATGTAAAAATAATAACCCTATGTACTATTGGGAGAGAATTTATTATGAAACTAATTTTATACATTTTTTTGCCCTGTTTTTTTTTTTCTTTATTCTAATTTCTTACTGCAACCTTTCAACCAAGGTATCAGCCTTGGTTTAGTGGAGGCACTTTTGCATCTGAATTAGTAAGTCATGGATTCATGTCCACAGCCCAGAGACTAGGCTGGCACTTCAGTTCTTAGGGAGAGCTGCACTATTGGAGGTGCTATCTTTCAGTTGAGATGTTAAACTGAGATCCTCCTCAAGTAAGTGGGTGGTACTACCAAATCTAGACCCCTCCCCCCCAGTTATCCAGAAGCATACAGGCCAAGATAAAGCAGAAAATTTATGCCACAAAAGACTTACTACTGTAGAAAGCCTAGAGGAGTATAGAAAGTACAGGGGTGAAGTAAAAAAAGGAAATTAGGAAAGTAAAGAGAGAATACAAAAAATTGACAGGTAAAATCAAAGAAAATTCTAAGATGATTTACCAGTACATTAAGAGCAAGAGAATAACTAAGGAAAGGATAGGGCATATCAGAGATGTACATGGTAACTTGTGGGTTGATGCAGAAGATGTGGGCAGAGTTTCTCAAATAGTACTTCATCTGTCTTCACTAAGAAGAGGGTTGATGCAGACATTCTAGTTAAAGAGGAGGAGTGTGAAATATTAGATCCAATAAGCATAGTGAGGGAGGAAGTACTGTAGGGACTGGCATCCTAGGAGGTAGATAAATCACCAGAGCCGGATGGATTGTATCCCAGGCTGTTGAAGGAAACCAGGGAGGAAATATTGGATGCTCTGAGGATCATTTTCCAACCCTCACTAGATACTGGCAAGGTTCCAGAGGATTGGAGTTCTGAGAATGTTGTACCATTATTTAAAAAGGGCACGAGGAATAGGCCAGAAAATTATAGGCCGGTCAGCATGACTTTGGTGGTAGGCAAATTATTGGAAATGAGACAGGATAAACTGTCACTTAGAAAGGCATGGATTGATTAGGGATAGTCAACATGGTTTTTTTAGGGGAAGATCATGTCTTACTAACTTAATAGAATTTTTTGAGGAAGTAACAAGGAGGATTATTGAAGGTAGTGCAGTGGAATGTTGTCTACATGGATTTCAGTAAGGCATTTGACAAGGTCCCACATGGCAGATTGGTAAGGTAAGTGAGATGTTCTGGAATACAAGGGAAGGTGGCAGGTTGGATCCAAAATTGGCTCAGTGCGAGGAAACAGAGTCATGGTCAATGGATGTTTTTGCAAATGGAAGACAGTTTCCAGTGGTGTTCCACAAGGTTCAGTGTTGGATCCCTAGCTGTTTGTTGTATATACTAATGATTTAGACTTGCATTTGGGAAGCATGATTGGGAAATTTGCAGATGACACACAAATTGGCCATGTAGTTGATAGTGAAGAGGATAGCTATAGATTCCAGAATGATATCAGAATGGGTGGAGAAGTGGCAAACGGAATTCAACCTGGAAAAGTGTGAGGTAGTGCATTTGGGGAGGGCAAACAAAGCAAGGAAATTCTCAATAAACAGGAAGCTGTTGAGAGGGTTGAGGAAGTGGTGTGCTTGTCTGCAGGCCCTTAAAGGTGGCAGGACAGGTGAACAAGGTGACTAAGAAAGCATGTGGAATGCTTTCCTTTATTGGGTGAGGTATTGAATACAAAAGCAGGGATGGAACTGTGGAAAACGCTGGTTAGGCCACAGCTGGAATTTTGTGTACAGTTCTGATCACCACATTACAGGAAGGACATAATTGCTCTGGAGAGAGTGCAGAGGAGAATACAAGAATGTTGCCAGGGCTTGAAAATTGCAGCTATGAGGAGAAATTGGATAGGCTAGGGTTGTTTTCCTTAGAACAGACGAGGCCAAGGGGTGACCTAATTGAGGTGTACAAAATTATGAAGGGCCTAGATAGGGTAGACAGGAAAGACTTGTTCCCCCTGGCTGAGGGGTCAATTACCAGGGGGCATCAATTTAAGGTGATTGGTTGAAGAATTAGAGGGGACATAAGGAAACGCTTTTTCACCTAGAGGATGGTGGATGTCTGGAATTCACTGCCTAAGTTAGTGGTTGAGGCTGAAACGCTCATCTCATTTGAAAAGTACCTGGATCTACATCTGAAGTGCTGTAACCTGTAAGGCTATGGACCAGGTGATGGAAAGTGGGATTAAAATGAGTGGCTAGTTTTTTTTTTCTCTTTTTGGCCAGCGCAGATAGGCTGAATGGCCCCTTTCTGCGTCGTAACGTTTCTAAGTAAGTGCACAAGATTCCATGGCATAAATGCTGGCATGGACTGGTTGGGCCAAGTGGGCTGTTTCTGTGCTTTATATCCCACATAATGGTGTTATTAAAAGAAGAGTAAGGGAGTTCTTTTCAGCCTGGCCAATCATTATCCTTCATTCAATGTGAATAAAACATTATCTGGTCATTTCAGTGCAAATTGACAATAAATTTCCCTACATTACAACAGTATTTCATTAGCTGTAAAGTGCTTTAGAGTATCCCGAAGTCCTATAAATACAAGTTTTTATTTTTTTTACTTTTTCTCTCCTGGAGTCCCACTATCTATTTTGGAGCTGGATGGAGCATTGAAAAACATGGCCTAAAATTCAAAACTAGATCCACAGGCTGTTTTTAGCTAATCCAGCCCAGAAGTGAAAAGATTGACATATTCTGTCAACCTTTTAAATCAAATTTCAACAGCGAATAATTTTATTGCTGCATAAATTACTTTTGTTACAAGCACCAAAAAGATGGTTGTGTCCAAAGTAAGTAACTCCAGTGTAATTCTTCTGATTCCTTGCTGACAGACAAGAGGGAAGTGCCCAAAATTAGTTTCACTTTTGGTTCAGGAATTAATTTGGCAGCTGGAATCAGGGGCCAGGAAGTGGACTGGTTTGAAAGATGGCTACAAATTGAAAAGCACTGGGTAGGAGTTGAGGGAAGTTTCTCAGTTGAAAAATCGGAACTGGTGTTCTGCTACATGATTCAGATGCAAAAATTGGAGGTGCGAGGTCAAAATTTGTAGATGATACCAAAGTGAAGGATGTAGCTAATAATGCAGAGGATGGCATCAAACTGCATGCTGACATAGTAAATGGCCAATAAAATTTAATATTGCAAACTATGACGTGTTCATTTGGTAGGACACCACTTATTCCTTGAAATGTATGAAGCTAGTTGGTGTAGAAGAGCAAAATTGATCTGGTAATACAGATATGTAAATAGTTAAAAGTTGAAAAGGCTATAAAGATTGCATGCAGAGGACTGGGCTTCATTTCTGGAGCAACTGAGACAAAAGTAAGTAATGTTAAATTTATATAGAATCTTGGTTGGACCACACTTGGAGCCCTGGCCTCCATACTACAGAAAGGATATTGATGCATTGGAGAAAATATGGGAAAAGAATTACAAGTATGTTACCAAGATTGGGAGGATGCAACTATCTGGTAAGATTGAACAGGTTGGGGCTATTTTGTTTGAGAAATAGACTGAGAGGAGACCTGAGAGGTGGCTCAAATCCAGTTGGGTGCATTTAGAGAAACTGTTTCCACTGAATGGATGACTCCAAAAAAGGAGGCATAAATAAAAGCCACAAACAGATCAAATAAAGAATTTAGAAAGAATACCCTTACATGGTGGTGAGAATGTGAAACTCCTTGCACCCTAGAGCATTGAAGCAAATAGCATTCATGCATTTAAGAAATACTTGATGCATTGATGAGGGATAAGGGAATAGAGGAATACGGGCAGATTGTGAAGAGGTAATTCGAGTAGCAGGAAGGTTCATGTGTGTAACTGTTGGTGTACGCCAGATGGGCTAAATGGCTTGTTTCTGTTTATAGATTCTGTGCCACAAACACAAGTTCTTCCAATATTTAATGATCAACTTTGCATCTTTTTTTTTACACATTACATTGTGACTCGTGTTTCTCCTCATAGGGCTTTGTTCTTGATGAGCAAGAGTGGATTTCAACCTCCTAAGTTGAAAGACAAAGTGAAATGGTGAGTATATGTACCTTTTGTGCCAGCTTACAGTTATTGCAAATTGATGCTGAGGACTGAGTTGAAACTAATCTAAATTTAATTCATATGATACGTACAAATGAAGGTGGCCATGGCTGCTTAGTTCATCTATCCAGAGCAACACCACATTTGCCCCATTGCAACAACCAATCATTTCATAAATGATTTCCAGTGTTTTGGCTTTCATCATTCTCTTCAGGAGTCCATACTATTTATTGATCATTCAGTTTGGAGAAGAGCTTCCTGAGATTAATTCTAAATTTTGTTTTTACTGGTTTGAACTTGTTGTCATCTTGAAGTTGTTTATATAGTGTTTTAGCTTTATCAAGTAAAGCAGGAGTTCTCAACTGTTGTGCTTCTGAGGATCCCCTCCCATGTTAGAAAAATTTCAGACTGTCTGTACTTAAGACATTTTTTGTTTAAAAATTAGCCATTAAATTAAGCAAATAAAGAACTATTTGTTTGATTGCTTTGTGAAACTTGTTGCTAGTACTGAGCAGCAAGGTAACTTACACAAGCACAGTTGCTTGGTGAATGCTCACTCTGGCTTGATACTTTGCTTTCATTGTTACCATTGCTGAAAATCCAGCTAAAGTTGCGCTAAATGTGGCCAACACTGTGCTGCAGAGGAAACAGTGCTGAGCTCATTAGAGCATTCACTCCAAACTGTCTTCAGTGACATTTCATTGAACTTGGATTAATCACATGGAAGCGAATAGAGATGAATTAAAAATAAATGTGAGATAAATACTGCTGTCGAAGTCAGTGACCATACAAAGGGCCTTTTTGATCACGTACAAATGGTGTCCAACAATAAGAACCTGAACTAGCTGCATACATCGTCCTTGTATCTTTGCGACTATTCCACTCATCTCAATATACTGTGGACAGTCAACTGGCAGAGCCCCGGTTGAGAATCACTGATCTCAAAGATCATTGTTAAACTTTCTCCTTTGCTCATTAATGCTGGATGTCAGCCTCTTGGCCCCTTTCTAAACTGCTTCCAGTGGTTAATTATCTTGGTGACAAGAACTGAGCAGAACGCTCGAGGTGTGAACTGACCAGACCACTGTACAGCTGCTGTCTCATCATCTTTTTTATTCATTTTGAGGAATATGGGCATTGTGTTAAGAGTAGCAATTATTGCCCCCCCCCCCCCAAGTTGCTCTCGAAGATGGTGGTGAGCTGCCTTTGTGAATAATACATCTGAGTAGCTTGCTAGAATATTTGAGGAGAGTCAACCACATTGCCAAACCTGGTAAGAATGCCACATTTCCTTCCCTACAGGACATTAGAGAACTGGGTAGGTTTTTTACCACAATCCAGTAGTTTCATGGTCACTGGATTCCTTATGTGCTGTGTGAAGAATTATGGGCCTCTTCCAAATTCATATTTAAATATCATTCATGGAATACATATTTTCCTCTTTTTTTTTTCCTTCCTTTGCAGTACTTTACATGTGTTTACATTAAATTTCATTTACTTTAGTTCTGCCTACTTACTACATCCAACTCCAACTGCAAATTGTGGAGAAGCAAGGATCTAATGAGAGTGAAGAACTTGAAATAATATTAGTAAAAGCAAAAGAACTGGGGAATTGATGGGACCAAAAGTTGACAAATTGCCTGGACCTGATGGCCTGTACTGCAGGTTTTAAAAGAGATGGCTGCAGAGATAGTGGGTGCATTGGTTTTTAGGTTCCAGAATTTCCAAGATCCCAGAGCAGTCTCCATGGATTGGAAGATACCAAATGTAATTCTGCTGTTCAGAAAGAAGGGAGAAAACAGGTGACCAAAAGCCATTTAGTCTCATATCAATTGTAGGAAAACTGCTATAATCTATTATTAACTATGTGGTAACTGGTCGCTTGTAAAAATTGCCAGTGGCTAGACGGAGTGGATATGGTTTAAAAATTGCCAGTGGCTAGACGGAGTGGATATGGTTTGATGAAAGGAAAATCATGTTTGACAAATCTATTTTGTGAGGGTGTAACTAGTCAGATAGATAAAGGGGAACCAGTGAATGTAGAATATTTGCATTTTCAGAAGGCATTCTCAATGGCAGTTAAGGATGGGAAATAAATGTTGGCCTAGCAAGCGACATCCACACCCAGTGAAAGAATAAAAAAAAAAGCCATCAAGATGCCACACAAGGTTGCACAAGATTGGGGCTCTTGGGATTTGGGGTAATATTGGCATAAATTGAAGACTGGTTAATAGACAGAACGAAGAGTAGGGTTAAATGGGTAAATGCAATGGCAGGGTGTAACTAGTAGGGTGCTGTAAAGATTTGTGCATGGGCACAGCAATTTGAAATATCCAATTTCCAATATCCAATGCTGACAATATAAAGCTAGGTGTGAAAGTATGAACAGAGGATGCAAATGGACTGGTTAAGTGATTCGGAAAGAAGGCAGATCGGCAGATGGAGTAAAACCTGGGGAAGTGTGAACTTAACAACTTTGATGGGAAGAATGGAAGAGCAGAATATTTTTTAAAAGGTGAGAGAGTATTCAGAGGGAATGAATTGGCCATGAAATACCGTGGGATGTCCTAATGATATGAAAAGCACCTTATAAATGCAGGTCCTTATCATACAGGAATTTATTAGATTTTTAGAAGTATAAATTTTGGAATCCTAATATCCTAAAGGGCAACAATGAGTATTACTATGGCAACTTCTCACTCAAAATATAATAGAACTTCAAATGCTGTGTATGTCAAGCATTTTTGATTTCTTCCTGCCCATCATGTTTAACTATGAACGTACCAATTAAGCACAATTGTAATTGAAGACCATCACAAACAACACTTGTTACTGATATTGTGAAGGGACCAAGATCTCACCCTGTATGTTTTTATAAAATAGATATAGATGTCCTCATGGCTATTTCTAAAATTTTAAAAACTGGATAAAGACTTTTTGAAATAGCTGAAGCCATGTCTGTCTGTGACCCTCAAACAAAAGGACCTTTCTGGCAGTTTCAGGGAAACTCGTACCTCATTATCTCTGAAGAGCTACTAACAACACCCCTGTGGGCTGCATAGACTAAATTCAAAAAGAACTATACAAAGACCATCTGAATTTCCTAACCCAGGTTGGCCAACCAGAGTCTATTCATCTTTTAGGAAAAACGACCCCGCAATCTTCCTTTCAATTCTTAATGGTTGGAACATTTAACCATCTTGGGAACCCAGACATGGGATGCACATCCCTTGTCAAAGATAATGTGGAGAGGTCGGAGTCATGGGGCATGAACCTCTAGCTGGTGGAGCCAATCATATTGCCTTGCTGGACTGCAAAGCTCACTGCTGTTTTACCATCCACAAGCTGCCTCACAGAAAAGGGGCTCTGCCCATATTGAATACACGGCCTCATATATGCTGTTTCTACTGGAACTTCTGTACCATCGCCTACAAGACTGATTTCATCTCTGCGTGCGTATCTCATCATGTGAAGTCAACTCCATTGCGAAAGTGAATTTTACAACACCGTTTTCTGCCTGCTGACCTCCATGAAGGAGTACCTCATTGGACTTTGATTCTGGACTCTGGCCCCACGTGAAACAATAATTCCTTTCTCTGTGGTCTTTGCCCCTGTAAATCTTGCTTTTCTCTATCCCTCTTTTACTGTATGAGTGCACAGGGGGCTATGTTGCAATCTTCCTCCCACATTTGAGCATGTGCAAATAAACTAACCCTTTGAGTTCATCCTATCTCGAGTTTGCTGTGGGGTTATTATAAAAAAATGGGTCACAACAAAACTGAGGGGTTGGGAAATACGTCGCTGCTTATAAAGGGGGAAAAAAAATCAAAAATGCCTTTCTATTTATGCATGAGTGGTGAGAGGAGAAATTAGTGTTGTTTAAATTAATCCCTCTCCTGTCCATAACAATATTCTAATTATCATTGAAAATGGTTGGATTTTTTTTCACAAACTGGTATAATACCCAAGTTCATTTTTTTCACTATTAGGAGCACAACGTTCCACACTTTTCTCAAAGTAGCATTGACAAAAAATCCAAAGAAGAGGCCAACAGCAGAGAAGCTACTGACTGTAAGTAAATTTTAGCTTCAATCGTAGTATTAATGGCAATTGAATTACCGGTGATTGAAATAAGAAACTAACATTTCCTCTGACCAAAGGAATATGCCTAATTTTAATGGCAGCATTGCATTTTTTTTAACAATTCCATATATATTTATCCACCTATAATATCAGGTAGAATTGGCTGGGCTGTTTGCTCCCCTCCCCAACCCCTGGGATATGCCACATTATTGATCTGAAGTACTTCATGCCGATGGCCTATGAATTTATTTAATTAAGGCTATTTGTATTCAAATGAGGCGGTGGCTGACAAAGTTGGGACATTAACCAAAACTGCAGTCTGCATTTGAAGTGGGAGTTACAGGAAAATATGGCCCTGATTGCTCCTTTCTCATCCCCTCTGCAAGTTGATCATGCTCCCTACAATCCTCTTGGTTTGAGGTTGGGGGGAAGAGGATTGGGTGGGATGGGGAGAAATGGAGTAAGGGGAGTGAGAGATGGGGCCAGGAAGAGAGATGGAAGGACACTAAGGGAAGGCTGAGGGTGGGTGAGGTAGTGTCCTCCTATTGACTATAAAATAGAAAATGCTGGAAATGCTCAGCAGGTCTGATAGCATTTGTGGAAAGAGAAGCAGAGTTAATGTTTTGAATCCTTGAGCTCTGAAGATGTCATACAGACTTGAAATGTTAACTTTGTTTCTTTCTCCACTGATGCTGTCAGACCTGAGTTTTTCCAGCATTTTGTTTTTTATTTCAAATTTCTAGCATCCACAATATTTTGCTTTTCTCCTACTGATTTTCTGTTAACTTGGACAAAATCATATTTCTCTTTTTTGTTCATTCATGGGGTGTGGGCTTTGTTGGCTGGGCCAGCATTTATTGCCCATCCCTGGTTGCCCTTGAGAAGGTGGTGGTGAGCTGCCTTCTTGAACCGCTGCAGTCCATGTGGTGTAGGTACACCCACAGTGCTGTTAGAGAGGGAGTTCCAGGATTTTGTCCCGACATTGAAGGAATGGCGATATATTTCTCAAGTCAGAACGGTGAGTGACTTGGGGGGGAACTTCCAGGTGGTGGTGTTCTCATCTATCTGCTACCCTTGTCCTTCTAGGTGGTAGTGGTTGTGGGTTTGGAAGGGGCTGTTGAAGGAGCCTTGGTGAATTCCTTGGTGTATATAAAAACCCGAATTTGACTTTCATATCTTTACTGAACAGTACTGAACAGCCTGCAAATTTCTTTGAAAGAGTATCCGATGTTATTTATAGGCAAATAGGAGACCAGTGTGCTGCACATCAAGGTCATACTAGCTAAAAATGTTAAGTGGCCAGGTAATCTTTTTAGTGGCAACAAGCTTTAGTCTTAAACAAGATGAAAGTTAGTTTATTTCAAAATACTACTGCTGAAAGTTACTTGGGTAAAAATGATATAAGCTATTAACTAGAATACAGATACAGAGATTAAAAGCAGATAAAGATAAAAAGATGCTTAAAGATGAGATTTCAAATCAGTCTCTGTGAGATATCACTGCGGCCCATTACTTAAGTTCCTTCTTTCTGAAGTGAACGGGTTGAAACTTGAGGTTTGGTTTAGCAGCTGTGATGGCTTCTGCAGTCAGCCGGTTAGTGCTTGTCTTTTTCAGGTGGATTCAGCAGGTCAAGCAGATTTTGGGAGAGAGGGAAGGTTTGTTGTTCCTCATTTGATCTGTGGTTATAGCAATTTAAGATTGCCTGGACTCTTTTAGCAGAGCAACGGTTGATTTCTCAATACCTTCTTCTTTGGCTCTTGGCAGTAAGTCCCTTTCTGTCTTCTGCCCTTTCAGAATCCATAGAGCTTTCACACCTTTTTAGGGGATGCAGTGGATATCCTTGAGAAGTCATTTGCCTTTAAATGATTCTTTGTAGCCAGCTCTAGAGATATAAGTCTGACCAGGATTGAATAATCACAAAGTGCCATGCTGTCCGTCCATACTTCCATTTTGAAAGAGGCTTTTAAATTCATTGTAAAGGGGTTTGAAAACAGAAATGTACCTTTAAGACCATTGTCCTTAAAAACTGTAATATCATAATCACACATTTGTGACAGTGGTGGTCAACCTTCTTGAGCCACTGCAGTTTTTATAATGGTGGCTCGACCACAGTGCAGTCAGGTAGGAAGTTCTAGTGATTTGACCCAGCGATGAGTAAGGAAAGATAATGCATCCAAACCGGGATGATGTGTCAATTGGAAGAGAATTTGGAAGTGGTGTTTCCATGCACCTGCTACCTTTGTTCTAGATGGTGAAGGTCGCAGGTTTAGGAGGTGCTGTTGATGAAGCCTTGCGAGTTGCTGCAGTGCATCCTGTTGATAATACACGATGCAATCATATTTTGTGGATAGTGAACGGATTGGATGGTGCTGGGTTGTCAGTCAGTCTGGGGTGGGAGTTTGATCAAGTGAGAGGAAACACTGTCGCCTTGAGCCCAAAGACAACTAGGATCAGGACACTGACCTGAAAAAAATAAATGATTTTGCTAAAAGGGATTGAGAGATCTACTTTTTCAATATCGTTATCCTTGGGTTTAGTTGTGGAACCATGGTGGGATTTAACTACAACTATTACTCTACATTGAGTTCCAAATTGTTAAGCTGCTTTATTTTACAGACAGTATCTGGCTTGGTATCACTAAAGGATTCTGTCTCTGGAATGATTGGGAAAGTGCAATCCTCCTTGGATACAGGGGTGATGACAGAGGACTGAAGAATTGCAAATTTTACACCTTTTGTTCGAAAAAGAGTGTAAGATAAAACTCGGCAACTATAGGCCAGTTGGTTTAACCACAGTGGTGGGAAAGCTTTTAGGAACAATAACTCTGTACAAAATTACCTGTTACTTGGACAAATGTAGATTAGCTAAGGAAAGCCAGCATGGATTTTTTTTAAGGGCAAATTGTGTTTAATTAATTTGATTGAATTTTTTGATAAGGTAACAGGGTTGATGAGAGTAATGTTGCAGTGTTACATGGACTTTCAAAAAGCTTTTGTCGGTAAAGTTGAAATAAAAGAGTCAGTGGAAGCATGGATACAAAATTGGCTGAGTGACAGGAACCAATAGTGAACAGCTGTATTTTGAACTAGAAGAATGTATATAGTGAGGTTTCCCAGGGGTCGATATTAGGAACACTGCTTTTGACCTATATCAATGACCTAGATTTGGGTTTGCAAGGCATAATTTCAAAATTTGCAGTTGACACAAACTTGGAAGTATTATGAACTGTGAAGGGGATGGAGATACTTCAATGAAGGGATAGACAGGCTGTTAAAATGCACGGACAAATGGCAGATGAAATTTAATGCAGAGAAGTGTGAATTGATACGTTTTGGTAGGAAAAATGAGGAGAGGCAAAATAAAATAAAGGGTACTATTCTAGACTTAGTGCAGGAGCAGTGGGACCTGGGGCCATATGTGCAGAAATTGTTGAAGGTGGCAGGGCAGGTTAAGAAAGTGGTTAATAAGACATCGGATCCTAGACTTTATAAATAGAGGCAAAAAGTGCAAAAACAAGGAACTTATGTTGAACCTTTATAAAACACCAGTCTATGTTGGGTTCAATTCTGGGCACGACACTTTTAGAAAGAATGTGAAAGCATGGGAGAGGACTCAGAAAAGAGGGATCGCATGAATATTTCCAAAGATGAGGAACGTCAGTGGGTATATAGGGAAACTAAAGTTGTTCTCCTTCGAGAAGAGTTGTTTTTGAGAGGAGTTTTCATGGAGTTGCTTAAAATTATGAGGGGTCCAGACAGTGTAGATGGGGAGAAACTATTCCCTTTAGCGAAGAGTCAAGAACTAATTTTAAGGTGAGGTACAAAAGAGCCAGAAGTGACATGAGAAAAAAACCTTTTTGCGCTGTGAGTGGTTAGAATCTGCAAATCACTGCCTGTTTGTGGTGGAGGCAGGATTCAGTTGTTGCTTTCAAAAGGGAATTGATAATTAACTGAAGAGAGAACTCTGCAAACTTTCTGGGGAAAAGGTGGGGAGTGAGATTAGCTGAGCTGCTGTTGCAGAGAGCCAACATGGACATGACAGGAGAATGGCCTACATTAGTGCTGTAAAAATTATGAGGGTACATGCAACAGATGTGATATCCAATTCTGGTTACAATGGGGATTCCTATTGTTACACCCCTGAATAGACCTGTCTGCTGCCTGTGTACTTGCACTAAATCCTTTTCACCTATCACCCGTTAAGAAATAGAGATAGTTTAAGTAAGTTGTATTTCTGGGTATTAGGAATAAGCAATAGCTTTGAGTTTGTTTGATGTATTTTTTTTTATTTGTGGGTTTAAAAAGGTGAAACCTGGGACCTACTTTCATTTTAGAGTGGAGACAGCAGGTCTAAGGCTTTGTTTGTTTGTGTGCCTGCATTGTAATGAGATTTTACAACTCTTGAAAGGAAGTTAAAACTAACACAAGACAGAAAAAAACCTGGGCTGTTGCGTAGCAACAGGGGTCTAGCAGAAGGACCCCCCCCCTATATACACACACACACACACACACACACACACACACACACACACACACACACACACACACACACACACACACACACACACACACACACACACACACACACACACACACACAGAAACCAAAAGCATTTTGAGTTCAGTTGGTCAGTGTGCTCTAAAGTTGAAAGATTTGCCAGCAGAAGCAGTGTAAGAGAGGGACAGATAGCAAGTTCCAAACTAAAGTTGAAACCAGCTGCCAAGAGATGCTGGACAGGTGGGAGCTGAAGGAAGCAGGCTTCCCCAAAGAACAGAATAAGAGGGGTCCCAAGAAGACCTTCTAGTCACAGGGAACGAACAGGAATCTGGAAAAGGTCCTGTTAAGTGAAGTTAAGAGTGAAGAGCAGAGAAAGGCTCAAAGCTTAAAGGGAGAAAGCTGCAGGATGCAGATTTAAAGCAACATTGGCTTGCGAGAAGCCAGAAGATCCAAGGGGACAGCCGAAGGCCTGCAACTCTTTACTATGGCCATGTGAAACAGTGGTGTTCTGTTGGCACAGCTGAGAATTTGAGAGAGAGGACGTGGAAGGAAGCTTGAATGCACATGGCTATCTGGGGGAGAGGAACATTGGAAGGAGAGGTCAAAACCCTGAAGAGGGACACTTGTGGAAGGTGCCTGAGAAGAAGCATCATTTGGGAGAAGATTCCAAAGCAAGTTCTTCAAGAGTGGGGAATGGAAACCCTCGTGTGAAAGACGGAGTTCAGAGAGGACTTTGGCTCACGGTGTAACAAGCGTCTGGGGGAAGTTGAGGAAAGATCCATAGCATCTGTTTGGGATGGCATCTGTCACTTGGTTTCAGAGTGTGGTTTGCTTGACCACAGGTCACCCTTTGGTTTACAAGGACTATGTACTTACTGTGAACATTAGAGTATAAGATAACTTTTGTAACTTGTGTTATCATTACGAATCTGTATATATCTGTAAAGCTGTAGTTGTGGGTGAAGGAGTATTGTAATATATTTCATCTTTCTTGTTGAATAAATATTTTATTCTTTTGTTAAAAGTTCATCAGCTGACCCCTGTGACTCTCTTCAGTAGCTACTCTCCATGTATCCAAACAAAAAATAAAAGTTAGGATCTATCAAACTAGGTTCCACCCTGGGATCTGACTTGGCCGGCGGTAACATCAGTTGGGATCATAACACACCCCTGATTATGCAACGCCTACATAAAATCCTCATTCTTGTTTCAAATTCCTCCACATATCGGCTCTCCCTAAATCTAGTCTCCTACAACCTTTTTTCTCATTTTAAGGTGCTTCTTAAAACCTACATCTTTGATCAAACCTTTGCTGATCTGCCCTAATATTTGCATATATAACTTGTCAAACTTTGTTTTATAATACTTTTGTAAAGTGTCTTGGAACATTGTATTGTGTTAAAGACACTATATAAACTCATGCTGTTGTACAATTAAATATCGGATCATTCAAGCATGGTTCCAAACAAAAGTCATTCAAAGTGATTACAAGAATGTCCAGCATTGTTATAGCTGAGAGGATATTCAAGGAGAGCTGAAACTTGTAATGGTTATTCTTTGCTATATTTACAATTTGGCAGAGCATTTTAAATCTTATCTGCTTTCTTCATCCCTTTTCTATCCTTTTTCCCCAACCACTGCCCTCACCCCCAAAACGGCCATCTATTACCTGTTCCATATTCTTTCACAGAGCACTGACACTTGTTCTGCTGTTCACACATTATGCTTTCTTACCTTTATGCCTCTATCAGTACCTTTTTTAGCCCTTACCATTAACACTCCCTTTGTCTTGTGTCCATGACATCTTTGTCAATCTCTCCTTAGTCCCCACCTATCATTGACCTTCTATCTAGCTTCACCTGCTCCTCCCCTCCTTAAATAGTGTGCCTTTTCTACTTCCCTTTAGCTCTGTAGAAGTCATATGGACTTGAACCTTAACTCTGTTTCTCTCTCTACAGATGCTATCAGACCTGCTGAGTTTCTCCAGCATTTTTTGTTTTCATTTTAAATTTTAGTAATAGTAATCCTGTAATAGTTAAATCTAAAATCCACAGAGGCATTTGATTATAAAATGCACTGTTTATATGTACACCAACCGTTACTCGTTATCCAGTTTTGAGAATTTATAATTGTATTTTTTTTGCTTCTTCAGCATTCATTTTTAGCACAGCCAATCTTGTCCAGATCATTAGCATTAGAGTTGTTGGACAAAGTCAATAATCCTGAAAATCACCATTTCAATGAGACAGATGATGACGACCTTGAGGTATGAAGTACCATGGTTTTGATTATTTGTTTTTCAAAGCTCCATCCTTATGCTTGGCTTGCTCTTAAACCAAGCACTTTAAATTGAAGAAGACCAAATATGATTATTAGATTAACTGAAAAAAGAGGACCTTGGGAAATAAGCCAAGGGCACCACATCAGAAGAGAAATCCAAGAAAGGACAACATTGTAAAATACACACAGTGTGGTGTCAAGTCAAATACAAGAAAGCCAAATGCAAACAACACAGTTAACTAAAGGCAAAATGAAGTTGGACTATGTTGCGCCCAAACCTGAAATGATAATTCGGCTGCTCAGTTGCCATTTATTAGGTAAATAGGCTATGTTTTACTGCTATTTAAATAAAGGACTCAAGACTGTTAATTACGTAGCATTCAATTGGTGGTATGTAGTAACAAAAGGGAGGGGTGTGGTAATGAAAGTTTACTGATCAGTGACCTCTGATGAAGGATGCTTTTGCCTAACCAGTGTAACAGGCTAAGGGCACATTGACATTATGTTTGTTTTAGTCTTCTGAGAAATTATATGTACAGAAGAGCATTTTTCTATTGTAATTTTCTCTTCCCTATTTTGTAGCCCCTCTCTGCTGTTCCTCATACCATTCGCTCCAATAATAAGAACACAAGGGCAGAAAGGACGCGATCAGAGATCAACTGTAAGTCTTTTGCCCATTGCTTGGATAATTATTTATGGAGTGTAGGCTGTGAACTATTCTTGCAGTACCAATAGACAATTTCGATATACTCTTGAGAGATGCTTTCAAAGCTTTTAACTGACTAACTGAAATCACTTGACATTGTAGTTTTTACAATAGTTAGTTTGGGTTTTGAACAAAAAGACAACTCAGTTTGTAGAAAAATATCAATTAGACACAGCTCAAATAAAAATGGATGTATAGAAATTACATTTGGAGGTACAGGGTGTGGCTAAAATGTATTGCTGATTGGTATTGGCTTTACTTTTTTACCTTACTATCATGTTTCAACACATGTAAACGATGTCAGTGGTGATTTTGCTTCTTTATTCTAGCTTCAGAAAAATGTGCATTTTCTATATCACCGTTCTTAAACTTTTATTGGACACACAGCAACATTTTGTACAAAGTAATTTGAACCCTCCCGGAAAGGACCAGGTGACAAAAATCTAAAATGTACTTCATCTGTACCTGAAATTTCCTATTGTGCATCCTTAATGTTATGCTGGATAACATCCTGGCTCTGTGCCTCCTTTTTTATTTCAGAAAATAGAAACTTTTGAGGCAGGTGCAACTGAAGCTAGCTTCACCTTAACACCTTATGACTTTGCATGATAAAACCCATACTTTTTTCTGTTAAAGTACATAATATTGCTCGTTGATGGAAGATTCTGTGAGGAAAAAGTAATCTCGAAATTAAGTCCTTTAACTGTCCATTTTTACAGCTGCACCTTGAGGGGCTATTGAAATCTAGTGTTAACAGATGAAGCAGACAACATTGTACAACAAAATTTCACTGACGTAATGGTTTTATTTTTGTTAGTTGTCATTTAGAAATTGTAATGACTAATTGCTGCTCAAGGTAGATCAATTTCTGACACTAACTCTCATATCTAGATTTATAGTTTAGTACATCCAGAACAGAATAATATGACTGTAGAAAGATCAGTCTTCATTGTTACTTGTTGTTAGAGCTTATTTGCTCCAGAATCTGTTTAATAAGCATTCAAACCTAATTTCTAACAATTAAAAATGTCACAGGTCATCTTTTCAATTTGCTCGCTCTGTATAGCCCTGAATTTTTATCTCTGGTTAAACTGAATTATTGACAGTATATTTCAGACAAAGGATCAAACTACACCTTGCAATGAAGTGCAGAGATAATGGTTTTGTGTGGAATTTGTCAAATTATGTAAACTTGATTTTTAAAATGGATACAATTACTGTCATGTCATGTGACCAGCTTTGTGTTTTACTTAATCATCCAATTAAATAAGGTTTTAACATATTGCTACTAACTAAGCATGGTTCAGTTGAGGGTAGTAGAATGAAGATCCAATAAAGATAATAGTAATGGATGGCTCTACTATTTGTGGGTTTGGTTAACTTGCAATTATATAGTTCCATTAACATTGTAAAATGTACAAAAATGCTTCGCAGGAGCATTATAAACAATATTTGACATTGAGCTGCATAAGGACAAGTGAGGTCAGAGATGCAGGTTTTAAGGAGCAGCTTAAATAAGAAAGATGGTGAGGTTTCGGGATGACTTCAGAGCTCTGAACCAAGGTAGCTGAACCAAGATTGGAGGAGCACAGAGATATTGAAAGGTCATAGGGTTGGGGGAGGCTTCAGAGATAAGGAGGGGCAAGGTCACAGAGCTTTGAACACAATGAAAATTTTAAAACAGGTGTATCCAGATCAGTAGGGTAGTGAGCAGAGGAGGTGATATGTGAACAGGACTTGTTTTGGGTGAGCTTGTGTTTATGGAGGTTTGAAAGTGGTAGACTGCCCAGGAGAGCACTCTAATAGTCAAGTCAAGAGGTAACAAAGGCATGGATGGGAGTTTCAGCAGCAGGTGAGCTGAGGCAGCGGCAGAAATAGGCAATGCTATGGAGGCGAATGGTGATGCTCTTGGTGAGAGCAGACAGGTTAGAAGCACATCTTGGGGTCAGACAGGGCACCAAGTTTGCAAATTCCCTGATTCAATCTCAGACAGCTGCCAGGAAGATGGATGGAATCACTGGCTAGGCAACGGAAGTTAGTGGTGGGGCCTGAAGATTTCGTTGTAAGAAATTCTTGCTCAACCCATTCCTGGCTGTTGGGCAAGCAATGTGGCAAATTGGACGTTGGAGGAGTTAAGAGATGGTGCTGCTAGTGGGCTAGGTTTTGCAAGCTTACATGTGAACTTGATATGTTTTCCAATGATACAGCTGAGAACGCAGACAAAAAGTAGGAGGGGTCCAAGGGTAGATTTTTAAAATTCATTCATGGGATGTGGGCATCACTGGCTTCGCCAGCATTTATTGCCCATCCCTAATTGTCCTTGAGAAGGTGGTGGTGATGAGCTGCCTTTCTGAACTGCTGCAGTCCATGTGGTTTAGGTACATCCACAGTGCTGATAGGGAGGGACTTCCAGGATTTTGATCCAGCGACAGTGAAGGAAGAGTGATATGTTTCCAAGTCAAGATGGTGAGTGGCTTGGAGGGGAACGTCCAGGTGGTGATGTCCCCATGTGTCTACCGCCCTGGTCCTTCTGGAAGGTAGTAGCCATGGGTTTGAAAGTTGCCATCTAAGGAGCCTTGGTGAGTCCCTGCAGTGCATCTTGTAGGTGGGACATTCTGCTTCCACTGTGTCGGTGGTGAGGAGAGTGAATGTTTGTGGATGGGGTGCCAATCAAGCGGTCTGCTTTGTCCTGGATGGTGTCAAGCTTCTTTAGTGTTGTTGGAGCTGCACTCATCCAGGCAAATGGAGAGTATTCTATCACACTCCTAACTTGTGCCTTGTAGAATGGTGGATATCTCTGGGGAGTCTGGAGGTCTGTCACTTGCCATAGGATTCCTAGCTTCTGATCTGTTCTTGTAGCCATGGTATTTATATGGCTAGTCCAGTTTAGTTTTGGTCAATGGTAGCCCCCCAGGATGTTGATAGTGGGAGATTCTGTGATGGTAATATCAATGAATGTCAAGGGGCGATGGCTAGATTCTCTCTTGTTGGAGATGGTCATTGCACGGCACTTGTGTGGCGCAAATGTTACTTGCCACTTGTCAGCCCAAGGATAGATCCTTGGGGGATTCCAGAGGTGGTGATGTTGGAACTGAAAGAGAAGCCATTGCAGCTGATGATCTAGTTCAACTGGATAGATAAAAATGGAACCAGTCGAGGGCAGTTCCACCTAGCTAGATGACGAAGGAGAGATATATGGAAGAGGGTGCTATGGTCAATTGTTGAAGGCTGTAGATCAGAGGTGGGCAACCTGTGGCTCATGGGCCACATGGGCCCATCAGGGTTCTGAGTGCAGCCTGTGAGAACTTTTTTTAACCATTGCCCATGCGCAGTGTTGCCAGATTCTGCTGGTTTCCGCCTGTGTAGGTTTTTCCTACTGGTATTACTAAAGTGATATTTCCAGCAGAGCAAGGGCACATGAAGTGAGGTGCGTGCTGATTGCACACAACATTGACTGTGACAGCCATGTGCTCCCTCTGCGTCCAATCATAGGACTGCTACAGTTCAATCAGCATGCCCTGCAAAATTCTACACAAGTGCAGTTAGTAAAATTACCCCATCCTGGGAGACTGTCTTGATTACGACGTCGGTGTACCTGGGAGATTCTGCTTTTTTATGTTACTTTTGCTGGTAATTTAATTTGCCCCTAATTATATAATGGATTAAAAACAAAAAACTGCGGATGCTGGAAATCCAAAGCAAAAACAAAAATACCTGTAAAAACTCAGCAGGTCTGGCAGCATCCGTGCAGAGGACCACAGTTAACGTTTCGAGTCCGAATAACCCTTCAACAGAACTAAGTAAAAATAGAAAAGAGGTGAAATATAAGTTGGTTTAAAGTGGGGGTGGGACAAGAAGAGCTGGATAGAGGGCCAGTGATAGGTGGAGATAACCAAAAGATGTCACAGACAAAAGGACAAAGAGGTGTTGAAGGTGGTGATATTATCTAAAGGAATGTGCTAATTAAGGGTAGAAAGCAGGATGAGTAAGGTACAGATTGCCCTAGTGGGGGTGGGGTGGGGGGAAGGGATCGAAATAGGCTAAAAGGTAGAGATAAAACAGTGGATGGAAATACTCAAAAATGATGGAAAAATAATGGAGGTAGGTGGGAAAAAAAAATCTATATAAATTATTGGAAAAAACAAAAAGGAGGGGGAAAATCGGAAATGGGGTGGGGATGGAGGAGAGTGTTCATGATCTAAAATTGTTGAACTCAATATTCAGTCCGGAAGGCTGTAAAGTGCCTAGTTGGAAGATGAGGTGCTGTTCCTCCAGTTTGCGTTAAGTTTCACTGGAATAATGCAGCAAGCCAAGGACGGACATGTGGGCATGAGAGCAGGGTGGAGCATTGAAATGGCAAGTGACAGGGAGGTCTGGATCATGCTTGCTGACAGACCGCAGGGGTTCTGCAAAGCGGTCACCCAGTCTGCGTTCGGTCTCTCCAAAGTAGAGGAAACCGCATTGGGAGCAACGAATGCAGTAGACTAAGTTGAGGGAAGTGCAAGTGAAATGCTACTTCACTTGAAAGGAGTGTTTGGGCCCTTGGACGGTGAGGAGAGGGGAAGTAAAGGGGCAGGTGTTGCACCTTCTGTGGTTGCGTGGGAAGGTGCCGTGGGAGGGGGTTGAGGTGTAGGGAGTGATGGAGGAGTGGACCAGGGTGTCCCAGAGGGAACGTTCCCTGCGGAATGCCGCTGGGTGGATGAAGGGAAGATGTGTTTGGTGGTGGCATCATGCTGGAGTTAGAATCAAATAGTACAGGGGAAGAAGTAGCCAAAAACATAAAATTGGTGATGAGGGTAGAATAGTAAAAGAGAGTTGGGAGCTGGATTATTTTGTTATTAAACAGAAAGGGAGGCCATTTTGTTTAATTTGCGACAAGGTGATATTCGACCTGTGGTCAATGTATTTAATCTTATTCATGGGGTCATGGTTAGTGTACATACCCAGTTTCAATCTTGTGGCCCAGTGAGATGGAGCGCCACTCATGCGGCCCACTTGCTAGCCTAGGTTGCCCATCACTGCTGTAGATGGGCCATGAAGGTTGCAGAAAAATGGATTATCATGGTCAGATTTGCATTGGATGACATTTATAACTTGAGAGCCTTTTCAGTTCTGTGGCATGGTCAGAAACCTGATTGGAATGGTTCAAGCATGAAGTTGTGGGAAAGGTGAGCATGGATTTGGTAGTTGGCAACACTTCAAGGATATGGAAAAGAAAAGGAGCTTAGAGATGGGATGGTAATTTGCAAGGGCAAGCAGGGTCAAGGTGTGTTCGGGTCTGAGCCAAAATTTTAGTTCAAGACCCAATCCAGGTCTGAACTCAAATTTTGATACTTCTGCATAACTTGGGTATTGGCAGAGGTGGATCTACTTCAGATGAGATATTAAACAAATGCTCATGTCCATCATTCCAATGAATATTCAAGCTCTCTTGAAACTATTCAAAGAGCAAGGAGTTCTGGTCAACATTCCATAATCAGCATCGCAAAAGAGTGTGGCATTCAGAACATTGCTGCTTGTGAATTAGTACTGTGCAAGATAGCTGCAACAGTTGGCTACATAACACACTGCTTTAAAGTAATTGATCAGATGTGCAGATCTTAAAATTTGATCAATTATTTGAGCTTTGCAATAACAACTCAAATGTAGTCTCCCATGTTAGTAGGGTATGAGGTAGTTTTGTGAGATTTGAGTGACAGCGCTCTTGCCCCTGACTCAAGATTATTACTTTAAGCTGGACCCCACAGAGGAACACATTTCAGGCTAGCACTTTTGTACAAATGTGTACTGTGCTGCATTGTCAAATGCACTGTCTTTCACATGGGATTTTAACTGAGGCATGCTTGCTAATAAGCAGGTAAAAGATCCCATGGCATTATTCAAGAGGAGTGCTGACCAGCATTTATCCCTCAACAACACTAAATTATCCGGTAATGTATGTCATCACTGTTTTTGTCTGCAAAAATGGCCTTTAAACTTTTAATAGCAACAGTGACTGCACTTCAAAGTACTTTGTTGCACTTCAGATATAACAGGTGCTACATAAATGTACGTTATTGGTAAGGATAGTGATTGATTGAGTTGTCGGTAGTTCCTTAATGAAGCCTGTTTGGTTAATTCACTGAATTTCTAGTAGACTTGAATGCAAAGCACAAAGATACACTGATTAGAATTCTATTTTCAGCCTTATTCAAACAAGAAACATGATGAGGAAAAAATGAAAGTGGGAGGAGGGGTTGGTGGGTGGTGGTGTTTTGATTCAATCTGGTACTGTTGGGGGTTAAAATACATTGTTGCAGCAGGGAGCTTTACTCTCTGTGACTCATACTTTGCAAGTTTACACTGCTGATTTTGAGGCATGGCAGTTAATGGAAAAATTATTTTTTTCAGTAGTCGTGTTACTAATATTGAGCACAAATTTTTAACACAGCTTCTCATGTATTTCGTCTTCAATACAGTTACTATTGGGGCTAATTGTAGCAATTATTTTGCAGTTGACAAAGTTCAGTTTGAATCTCCATTAAGAAAAGAAACTGAGGCTCATTGTGAAATGGTAAGTCTGAACTTTATCCTTTAGCTATTCAGAGATTCAATTAATTTAGCCTCTTGTAAATTATTACTAAATTACTGTAAGAACATAAAACAAAGTTTGTCATTTTGATCTTGAACAGTGAAAAGGAACCCTGCATACAAAGGAAATCCCTGGCATTATGAAAAATGTAAAACTTTGTTCTTTTTGTACATCACTACTCTTTACTTTAAGCCGTACATCACTCCAAGCTGATATTTTTGCATCTATCCCATGGGGCATGCACCCATCGATCAATCTCTTATGCAAGACTATGTCAGATACTTTTTTGAATCCAGATAGAGAACATTTACTACCTTATCCTCATCTATCAAATCTACAATGTCATTTGAGACCACCACTAAATTATGTTAGATTCAACTCGCCCCTTTGCTAAATCCATGTTGGCTTGATGCAATCAAAATATGTCTTTACAGATGATCCCTTCATCAGGCCATTTTCCCCACAGGATTGAGATTATGTTTTTAAGTTTGTAATTTGTCATCTATTGTTTAATTTGGGGCAACATTTTCACTTTTGCAATCGAACATACTGCACAACTGACATAAATTGGAACTGGAATACTGTAGAAAAGAGCTGGTTAGTTGCTCAATGTTGGAGCATGATCCTCTCCACTAGGAGCTAGACCTCAAATACTCGTGTTGTAGACAGTTGCTCTTGATCTTCTCTTAATAGCAGGTGATCTCATTATGTATCCCACAGATTAACTGTGGCCTGTGCAAGATTCTTTTCTAGTCTTTGAATTAAACACATCTTTTGTGTTTGGTGGATGCACTCATCCAGGAATTCACAATGTTTTTTTTTTTCTGTGCTGGTAAATCCCAGCTTGGGAGTTTTATTATACTGCTTGCAGCTAGAAATATTAGGGTGGCATGACCAATAGTGCTGGTGAAAATTTCCTATTAGAATAAAAAGTCCTAAATTATAGAAATTAAGGAAAAGAAAAACCAATGGGTGGTGGCGTATGGCAAGCAGAAAGCACCAAACAAAGTGTTAATGAAAATAGGTTTACTAGATTTTGGGTGCATGTTGTCAATTACTTGCATGTACTGGTTATTGGTTATAATTTTACCTAGTGGACCACTTAAAAGAAACTTTACTTTATTATAGGAACAATTGTGATTCTCTGTCCGTAAGCCCCAACCAATATTGGGAAATGTACAGGGTAATAAAAAGCAGGCACCATTTAATATAAGGAAGAAAAACTGAAAAGCTTGATAAAATACTGTACCTAATGTAGGAAATACTTCAAAACCATGTTTGCATGTAGGCTTTAACATTAGATTCTGCATTTAGTTCTTGAATTGCCCCTTATTAAACGAACCCAATTAATTAAGAAAACACGGTGCTGCATTGGGTAACAATTATTTAGCTCTTAGTTATCACAGACCAAGAAATGAGCAGTGCAATTGTATTAATAACACTATTTTCTAACTCTTAAGCATGGGAAGATAACCTTAGTGGAGTAATTGTCACAAAAAATAATAAATTTGATTTTGCATTTGCAGCGGTTCAACTTTAAGCTGGATTTACTTTGAGGCAGTTCGTTATTAAAATAGTTTAGCCTCAACTGGATGCAGCTTAATATAACAGTTAAGAGTTCTATTTTGGGGTTGAAATTGCATGTAGCATTTTTCATACAGCAAGGTAATTAGCAATCCTACAATTTGTGTTTTAGGAGTGGTCACCCTGACAAATCAAAGTTGAATCTTTGCTGCAGTGTCCTGGTTCTGTATCTCTAATATATTGTTTGCTACATTTAGGTTATGGTGCTCTGTAAGCCTTTCAAAATAATCGTTTGCTCTTGGTTGTTCAGGTTTTAACTTTTATATTATTTAATGGATACTGTATATTTCTTTGGCTTTAAAAGCTCATTTTAATAAGTCACAACTGATAAATTTCTGACTGAAATCGACACTCTTGTAGCTTCTGAACAAGCTTCTTTCTTTATCTATCTTACTCATAAACCTTAGTATTAGTCCAGCCTTTTTCTGAAAGCTTTTAAAACTGCTTCACTATACCTGTATACTGCAGTGAGCAGAAGAACATGGTTTATCTTGTATATCTATTTCAAATTTGGGCTTTGTTTTGTAATTGCTAGCAAACTTTCAATACTTTGATATCTTATTGTTGAGTTTCATAGTACAAACATCTGGATCCATGCTGACAGGATAATCTATTCAAACAGGTGTAGAATGATTCTATCCTGCAAACCTGTCAATCTTGAGGACTTTTGGAGCATAGAAGTCTCCAATGACCACTAAGGCCATACTTAGTTATTCCTTACGAAGAATTTCCTCCAATGTTAATGGTTGTAAACTATTGAAAGGTTGCTTTACTGTCCCTACCCTTCAGGGCATTAGCATTTCAAACCATAAACTTGACCTTTTTAAGAATCCCCAAATGGATCCTTAGTATACCAACTTTGGATAGTAAGGAAACCGTTCAACCATTAGAGAATGTACTGCCTAGGTTTCCATTAAATAACTTATGATTAACATTTGTGAAATTCAGTTTGACAAAATTGCTTAAATTATTTTTAATTGACTGTTTAAGGTTGGAAGCCAATTACCCAGTACTTCATTGTTTAACTGGGTCCTGTTGAACTTTATTTTCAGTTCTTTGTTCATATGCTATCATGATCTACTTTCCCTACATATCATATAAACCAGCTCATCTCAACAGCGATTGTGATTGTGTGGTGTTAGCAACAGGAGAATGTGCAAGACAAAATCAATTAATATAAGATGCAGTAAAGCAAAAAATTGAGTTTTTTTTTGGATTGCTAATGCTGTACAAAAATGTGTTTAAAAAAAATTCTGTTCAATATATTGCATAGGAGGTAACCAAAGAAACAGTATTTGGTTCATCATGGAGCCCATTTGCAGATGGAGGAAACAAGTAAGTAATGAGTAAATGGCAAGTATGTGGACGCTTCAAGCATCCATGTTTTGGAAATATTCATAATATTCATAGTAATACACATTTACGTGTTTGAACATTTGAATGCCACTTGTGTCCATGATTTTGCAAGCAATGAGTATTTTACATTAGACTACTTGCCCCATGTTTGTGGAGTGGTGCCCCTCAAGCTACATATAACCATTTGTGTCTCTAATGGAGAGAAATGCCTACGGTCCTTGTGGACTATGGCTAATTACTTAGGTAATGAGCAGTGTCAAGGCACAATGCAGAGGGAATAGTGCTGATGTGGAAAGCAGTGCAAGAGAACTCTGCATTGATCTGTTCCAGAGCATCATATTATATAACAGAATTTTTATAACAAAATTGCTGATAGTAAACTGTGTGGCAGATGACTTTTAATGTGGATGAATGTAAACATGCATATTGAAACAAAAAGCATGAAATTTTAATATAAAAGTCCATAAGCAAAGCTAGAAAATTACTCGTATGTTATTATTGGCCTTTCATGATCAGCATGAAGATGTTATCAACCATGCTAAGCTGGTACAAGGTTGCTTCTCAATAGCATTTGATTACAGGTAGACAAGTAATATTGTGTTGTTTTATAATAGAACAGCTTTTTGCAGTTCTGTTCCAGCACTTTTAAGTTGCCTCCACGGTGAAACAATGGTTTCTGTAAGCAGATCCAATTCCTACAAATCAAAACTTGCAATCCATATGCCATGAAAGGGATAGCGTGCCATGAGTAGGATAACATGCCACAGGATTAATAATTATCCCCTAAATACGGTATAACACACAAAAGAACATGTGCTCAAATCTATTTTGAAAGACAGTGCTAATACTATGACTGTTTAATTTAGGCTAAAATTGATCAGGCTTATTTACAAGTTGGATACCCAGAAGCAGAGGGATATGGTGAGAACTGATGCATCTACTTAAAAAGCAAAGGGTGGATCAGTTCAAAAAAGTTTAAAATGTCTTCTTAAACATGTATTTTACTCTGTTACATAATCTTCATGACTATTTTCATAGATTTGCTAATTTGGTGAGATTGAGGATGAGGCAATTTTTCTTTCCCTTTAGACAAAATCCAAGCATCAATTCCAGGAAATAAATTATGACCTTGTACTTGATGCGAGTTAAGTTGCTGTAGCAAATCTTATAATCCACAATAAGCCTTTCAGATAAGAAGTGTTAATTTTGAGGCATTGAATCACAGAATTGTAACAGCATGTCTGCACTCGCTCTCCGATCGAGCAATTCACCAAGAGCCATTCCCCCGCCTTCCCCCTGTAGCCCTGCATAATCTTCTTTTTCAGATAACTGTCTAATTCCTTTTTTTAATATTTCGATTGAACCTGCCTTAACCATGCTCTCAGGCAGTGCATTCTAGACCTTAACCTTGCTGCATGAAAAAGTTTTTCCTCGTGCCGCTTTTGCCAATTACTTTAAATTACCGACCTCTTGTTCTCGATCATTTCGTGAGTGGGAATAGTTTCTCCCTATCTACTCAATCTTGACCCCTCAAGCTTTTGAATACCTCAATCAATCTCCTCTCAGCCGTCTCCAAAGAAAACAAGTCCAACTTCTCCAAGCTACCTTCATTCCAGAAATTCCTGGAATAACTAAAGACATTGTGACATTTTCTTCCCGTTTCCTGACTATTTCTGTATTGGAACTTCCAATTTTCTTTCTCTGAAGTACATATTCCTGGTAAATTTATTATTCTAGTACTATTTTGGGTAATTTATTGGTAGCAAAAAATGAGCTCTGACTCTACCAACAATCAAGTTGACCACCTTCCTTTCCAGGTATCCTTGAGTTGACCATAAAGAAATTTGTCAAATCTACCCCAATCTTCACATAATATGAGTCAGTCTTCCAATAAACTTAATTTACTTCACCATAGAGAGCATTACAAGCAAAGATGATTTTCATTGAAACTTTGGTTAGTTCAAGACAGTTTCATGTATTGCCTACCGTATTGGTCAGAAAGGCTAAGGAAATCTTTTCCCAACAACAGATCTGAAATTCTTATTTGCTCTAAGAAAAGGATGAGGAAAGCCCTGTGTTTCAACCCTGGTCTATGCTAAGCCACTTGACCTCCAATACTGATTGATCTTTGTATGAAGGAAAGCTTCCTTAGACTGGTCCTAAATTTGTTTTCTACTAGTTGTGAACTTGTACCTTGCTTGTCCTTTTGCTAAATTTGAAGTTCTAGATTTACAGCACGCTGAGTGCATTTATATAGCACTTCAGATGATGATGATGCCAGGGGCATACAGATGAAGAGGGGGAAGCACCTTAACCTTGAGGGAGTGAAAATGGAGACATTGGGGTAACGAGCAGGATGCAAGATTAAAGAAAGAATAAACTTGAATTATATATCTTTCAATTTCTCTGGACCTTCCAAAGTGCTTTACAGCCAACTAATTATTTTTATAGGCAGTATTTGACAGTAATGACTGACTGCTGCACTGTTAGAAGTGCTAGCTCCATTGTTTACAGTTCAAGTTCACAGAAAACACCAAAATTGGGGGAGACCTTGAATCTGAGAAGTCACCCAGGAGCAGACAAAATCCATAAGTGATTGGAACAGTGGCAGATGAGTGTTAATAAGGACAAGTATAAAGATTATACACATAGGAAGAAAAAAAAATGTATATTTTTTAATGGTGTTAAACGTGAGAAGGAGCAGTTGAATTTAACTGTGTACTACAGCAGCTGGTGCATTAAAACAGTAAGAGGCAGTAAAGGATAGCTTTACTCCACAGTTGGTATCCTCCACTTTTAACATTACATAACTTAAGGTTACAATATTAAGCATATTAGAAGCACTCTTTCACATACATTTACAATAGTAATGACATTTGAGTATTAAAATGCGGCAGCTATTTTGCATGTGCAAGGCCTATCAAACAGATCTAACATAAAGATCAGATACAAAAACAGAATTACCTGGAAAAATTCAGCAGGTCTGGCAGCATCGGCGGAGAAGAAAAGAGTTGACGTTTCGAGTCTTCGTGACCTTTCAACAGAACTAGGTGAATCCAAGGAAAGGGGTTTTCACCTAGTTCTGTTGAAGGGTCATAAGGACTCAAAACGTCAACTCTTTTCTTCTCCACCGATGCTGCCAGACCTGCTGAGTTTTTCCAGGTAATTCTGTTTTTGTTTTGGATTTCCAGCATCCTAAGTTTTTTGTTTTTACAAAGACCACATAATCTGTTTTAGTGCTATTTTGAGGACTGCATAGGACAACGGGGAGTACTCCCCTGTTTTTCTTCATAGTGGAATATTTTATGTCCACCTGAGAGCAGATGGGGCCTCAGTTAAACTTCCCATCTAAAAGATGGCACTTCTAACAGTGCAGCAGTCAATCATTACTGTTATAGCAAGAAGTTGTTGGTGCAGGGACTTGCACTCGAGTGTTAACTGAAATATTGTATGATACTCCAATGTTGCTCTGTTGTCAGAACCAGATGTGATACTTGACGTATGATTTGATCAGAGCACTATACAATTGAACCAGGGCTTACTCCAACTTTTTAACTGTTTTGACTATATTGTTCAGCATATATACATTGCTTTGATTGCTTGGCACTGATAGGATATTTGGTCTCTTAGTCTAACTTCATAAATCTTTCTCAACTTCTCCTTTGCATGTTTAGCACCATGAAAAAAATATACATTTTCTTTCTTCCTATGTGCATAATCTTTATACTTGTCCTTATTAACACTCACCTGCCACTGTTCCAGTCACTTATGAATTTTGTCTGCTCTTGGATGACTTCTCAGATTCAAGGTCTCCCCCAATTTTGGTGTTTTCTGTGAACTTGAACTGTCAACCATGGGGCTGGATTACAGTAAGGAATCCTTACAGTAAACTTTGGACACACCAGTCAGCATTCCTTGGTGCCTGTTTTCTATTGATAGTGTAATAAACTGTTATAATTGGTTATTTTGAAACATTTGAGTATGTGAAAGAGTGCTTCTAATATGCTCAATATTGTAACCTTAAGTTATGTAATGTTAAAAGCGGAGGATACCAACTGTGGAGTAAAATTATCCTTTATCGCCTCTTACTGTTTTAATGCACCCAGCAGCTGTAGTACACAGTTAAATTCCAAGCATGGCAATCTGTTTCTTACAGCTCCTAGACATGAAGCACATCTTGTGCACCCTACTCTACAAACTCTTTCCCTCTTTTCTGTTCTGATTCCAAATGAGCCGCCTTAAATGTGTTGAGGAAGAATTGCAACAACGGTAACTCAATAGTTTAATCAGTAACTGCCATGCCTCCATCTACTGTAATGCATTTGTTTTGTGGTAGATACAGTGGTAGTTCTAGGGGTAAGTCAAGAAGACATTTTCTGATTTAAATAAGATTTCATCCCAATTGGTTGTATTGTGGCTGTAATGGTTTTTATTCTCCTGCTTCCAAATGACCTACCCAAAATCATCTTTCTGGAACCATCCTCAAGATATACGTGATTTGTATCAAAGAAATAATTTTTTCAATTTTTTTTAGTGAGATTTAATTGCATATGTATTGTCTGGTGCTGGTTTAAAAAAAATGGATTATGGCCATATCATGTCTTCCTTCTACTCCCCATATCTACTGAGAAATTTAGTAATAAAGAAATTGCCACAAAATAATAGAAAAGGAGGCATAAGTTATACTGAGTGGTAGAATGCAAGATTGTGGTGTCAATTTTTTGCTGGTGATCTCAGTATGTAGATTTTGAGTCGGCTGGGCTGTTGTGGGAGAGGGGCAATGAGAAGGTAAATTAAGGTAAGATTTGGTCATGGCACGATAGAATATCATTGTCAAGATGTCTACCATCTTTTTCATAAATGGGCTGACATTCTTAATTTCCTAATTAGCAGCTAGATTCTATGAAATTGTGGATTAGGGTGAAATTAAAATATAGGTTGTTACTCATCAACAAATTTGCAACTGAATTCCAAATTTTATTGTTAGGAGGGGAAAGAACAATGTTGTGCCTTCATCTGAGAACCTATGTTTACTCATTGTGAATTCATTCCAAACAATTTAAATGAAGTGCTGTACACAGATCTTAGTTTCCATTATACACCATATTTTAAATCAGTTGTTCAGTATATTTAAATTTTGATTTTTCACATGTATGTGAATATCGTGGTAGTGTGTACACGCTTTAGTAACTTCAAAGCATCTGTTCTCCATTAACCTAATTCTTTGCAAACTAATATGGTATGCTAATGCACTTTTTTAGGGGACACATAGCACACTTGGAAGAGAACTTTGAAGATGAACTGTAAGTCCCCTTGTTTTGTAGAGTGTTAAATTTACGTGAATTATGATGAATAGCTTAATGTTAACACCAATATATTTCCTCAAAACAATAAAACTTTTTTATATTACAAGTACAATGAAGTTGTTTAAATTATTGACTTAATATAAATTTATGAGAATGGCAAGCCTGTTCTTAGGAATGCTTCATGTTAGCGGTTGCATTACTTTGGCAAATCTTGAAACAAGACTGAAAATCATGCCTTTTCATAACCAGGTTATGAATATTGTAGAAAACGTTAATGCAGCCCAGTACCAGCATTTTGCTATACATCAGTGTAGTTGCACAGTCGTCTTGATGTTAGCTTATCTACTGTAGAATGGGGAATGAAAAATTGCACAGAATAGTTTCTGATGCTTTTGTGTAAGCATACATTGTAAACAATAGAATCACACTCATTGATGTTCATTGATGCAACATGTAACACTTTCAGCAGCACCTTCCAAACTCGTGACCCCTATCACCTAGAAGAACAAGGGCAGCAGGCACTTGGGAACACCACTTGCAAGTTCCCCTGCAAGTCAGATTATCCTGACTTGGAAATGCAATGCCTTCACTGTCGCTGAGTCAAAATCCTGGAACTCCCTCCCTAAAAACAGAGTATGTTCTCACTATATGGCCTGTAAGATTTCAAGAAGGTGGCTCAAGACCACCTTCTCAGGGGCATTTAGGGGTGGGCAATAAATGCTGGCCTGCCTGCGATACTTGTATCCTTTGAACAAATAAATTTTTTTTCAAAAATGAGAGACTGGTGGTCTCCCTGCCTTTGAATTACAGATTAGGGAGAGGATATAAGAAGGGACGATATAAATGTTTGATTTCCTACCAGTAGTTATCTCCAAACTATTTTTACTGAATTTGACTGGAGCTTGTGCAACTGAACTTTTGTTGCATGAAATGTTAAGATTATTTTTATATTGGCATTGTAACGTTTTATATTGCATTGTTTTTGAACTTTGTTAAACTGTTTGCATGTTTTCTATAAGGTCAACACTTAAACGAGTAGTTCCACCTCCTCTTCCACCAAAGGTGAGTTCTCTTTCAGTGGACTCCCTTGTTTGTCTTAATTTCATTTAAAAAAAATAAACTTGCAAGCTAACCTGTTTTAATATTGCATATAGTATTAAAGATGATTATGGGTAAGATGATTTGTGAATAATTGCTATAATTTGTCACGTTATGCCACCCATAAACAGACAGACTTTTGGAATTTATGAACTTGAAATTAACGCTGTGCCTGTGCCAAGCAACTGATGAAATCTTTAAATTTCCACTGTGGGAAGTTTAAAATCAAATTTTGTTGTTTAACTGTGCCTTTTAGGATAGCAATTTAAATCAGCTGAAATTTTATACTGCACCAGCTGTAGCATGGCTGCAGTCAAAATAAATCAACAGGCTGTTAAGCTGACACTTAAAAGGTACAGCTTGATGCATTTATCAATTGCTTAAGGACTATCATCATTACTATCCTCTATCAGCCATAGCAAAATTTCTTGTGATGAATCACTAGCCATGGTAGTTATCCATAAAGCATTTCCAATCAGAAGGAAAAAGTATGAGTCTTATGGAAACATTTGTTTACAGCGCTTCTGCGCAGACCCCTGAAACATCCTTGTTGGCTCACTGGTTAATTATAGTGGATTGACATCAGCAGGAACTTTCCTCAGCTTCTAACTTATCTAGATAAGTTTTTAGATAGACCAGATCGGTAATTAATTGTACAAAGGACTTTGAGATGTTTCAGCGAACCAACGGAAATATAAGTGCAGGTATTCCTTTGCTTCACAGAACAGGAAACTTTCTTTGACAGTCTGATGTAGATTTCTATTCCCCCCTCTTCTGCCTAACTGAGTTAGAAATTTATAAGTCCCTCTAAGAGTTGTAAGCGATATTACTGCCAAAGTAAAAACAACTTTTTTTAAGGCACCTTTGTTATTGATAGCTTTACCTTCACCGTTCCTGCAAACAAGCATAAGTGGGAATGACCGGGTTTAATTGACTGTACTTTTGGTTCCAACGGACTGAATGTGTATTGTGGGTTTATTTTTGACTGAATTCTTAATAATCTTTACTCTTGTTGAAAAGATGCAGTGGACAGAATTTTCAACTTCAGGAGCATAAAACAGGCGTTACTGAATTGGCTGCTTGTTATATATCACACCCAATTTTCCTTTCCACTGATTTCAATATATGTCCAATCTCTGAACGCCAGTTTTATGCCCCCACCAAGATTGAAAGTTCTGCCTGTTAATTCAAATTAAATTAGTTTTCTATATCACAATGCTTGATCAAATATTATTGTAATTACAGTTTTCCTATTTGGAATTGTATTTGAATATGAAAATGAACCAGCTAAAACTATTTCTTCTTATTAAGACCAATTTATACTGTTTCAGCCAAGGGTGCATAGTGCTTCTGATATTCCAGATGAAGAGAGGTCACAGACGGTCAAGAGGCAACCTTGTACAGAAAATGGACCATCAGCTGTGCCAAGAAGACAGAGTACTCCAACATCACTGTACCAATCAGAGATTCTTGAAACATCCCTTCCCAGTAGCCTTAGTAGCCCTGGATTGCTTGATATCAGAGCTAATGAGATAGGTAATGAAGTTAAATGTGGAATGGGAGTTCGCTATACTGAAGACTGTAGAGCTGCTTACATAATTTATCACTCAATATCTTAAATCTCCAAGGCCACACAGACAAGAAAGATACTTCCTGTTATTCCCCATTATATAAATGGAGTTTAGCTTATCTGAATTGATTGAGCTATCTGGAGTGAGCATTCCTGGCATTGCTTGAAATCAGTATTAATGCCATCTTTTGGAACAAGTGAACTAAAATGGAGACTGTCTCTGACATACGTCTGAAGAGAATATGACTCTTAATGGTACTATGCACAAGAAGCTTGTGTACTTTCTCCTAGGTGGGTGGTAGGAATGTTGTGCATATCATTTGCTAGGTTACCACACAAAGAAGATATCACATGGGAACATTTTCCTTTACATTTGGGTCATATTGATTCTATATACTAATACTGCACTGATAACCCATTGGATCAGTAGATTCTTGGGTGCTGTGCATGGTGTGGAGTTCAGAGAGTAAAACCAATTGCTGTTTGGAGAAATTTGAGATGCTGATTTGCACCACTTCTTTAGAGAACCAGTGGGTGCCTAAACCCACAGTGTGTGGGTCTATGAATATGTTGAATAAAGTTCTGGAATCCAGTACACTTGACTTACACTATAATGTCATTTCTTCAGGTGTCAAGCTCTTGAACCCCCTAAATTTTTAGCATTTTCGAATGGAAATTCTGTTCAGGGTTTCATAACAGCTGGGACCTAGTAATATTTCTGTTATACAACAGAGCCTAGTGTGACTGACAGCTAATTGAAATGAGTGTTACCCACAGAGTTTTCTCTCCCTAGTAAGAAACAGTATAATTCAAATGCATTGAAATTAAGAATAAACTAACACGTTTGAGTTAGGATAGCTATGAAAACAATGGTGTATTTTGTCAGAGTATATAGGGTAGAAAGACCAAAGTCAATATTGTAATATAATTAATATGGCACGAAGAGCATGTCTGATAGGTCCAAAGCTCACTTCTCAAATCAATGTAAATTTAAACATCCCATGCTGTTCTGCGATTGTCCCATAATGCAACTTCTCTGGCTATGCAAGGCTGCTTTTGTGGCTCTTGATCTTGACCAATCCATCCTCCTTATGTCCCCAATAACCTCAATGCCCTTTCCCCAAAGTTCGGGGACTTCTGATGTAAAATATCTAACAGTATAATGGAACTAGAAACTTTGATATTTGTGATTTGAGAGGGAGTAAGCAGTAAAATTATCCTTCAAAAAGTATTTTTTAAGAGATTGCTGTCAGTCAATAACTCTAGGGTTGATCTGTTGCATTAAGCATTGAAACATCAACACCAATAGAAATTTCTAGAGATATTATAATACTTAGTTATTTAAATAGCTTGTAAGAAATGAATATGAATGGTGTTAAGTTGAAGATGGGTGTCCGTGCCATGGAGCTTTATGGGACAGAAACGAAATTTAACTTTATTATATTTTACAAAGATATTGTGTAGTGTCTATGGAGCAGACATCAGCTGATGTTGTTATGCTCAGCCATTATCCACAGTGCTTAAACAAAGATGAAGTCAGTTTCCAAGCCTCCAGGCCCACATAATTGATACAGGACAAAACCAGAATTGGAAAAAGTCCATATAGAACTGGGTTGCCTGTGCTTCTTCAAGGGCTGAATCTCCAGGGCTTGCTGTGGGTTAGAACCATGGAACCATAGAAAAGTTAGTGCAGAAAGAGGTCATTCAGCCCATCATGTCTGTGCCAGCCAAAAAGAGAAAAAAGAAACTAGCCACCCACTTTCCATCACCTGGTCCATAACCTTGCAGGTTACAGCCCTTCAGATGTGGATCCAGTTACTTTTTAAATGAGTTGAGTGTTTCAGCCTCAACCTCCAACTTAGTGAATTCCAGATGCCCACCACCCTGTAGGTGAAAAAGCTTTTCCTCATGTCCCCTCTAATCCTTCTACCAATCACCTTTAATCGATGCCCCCTGGTAATTGGCCCCTCAGCCAGGGGAAACGAGTCTTTCTTGTCTACCCTATCTAGGCCCCTCATAATTTTGTACACCTCAATTAGACTACCCCTTAGCCACCTTTGTTCTAGGGAAACCAACCCTCGCCTATCCAATCTCTCCTCATTGTTGCAAGTTTCAAATCCTGGCAACATTCTTGTAAATCTCCTCTCCCCAGAGCAATTATGTCCTTCCTGTAATGTGACCAGAACGGTACGCACAATTCCAGCTGTGGCCTAATCAGCATTTTATACAGTTCCATCATTACATCCCTGCTTTTGTATTCAGTTATTCAGTACCTTGCCTAATAAAGGAAAGCATTCCATATGCTTTCTTGACCACCTTGTCCACCTGCCCTGCCACCTTCAAGGACCTGTGGACATGCACAACAAGGTCTCTCACTTCCTCAACCCCTCTCAACTTCCCATTTATTGAGTTTTCCCTTGCTTTGTTTGCCCCCCACCACCGCCCCCCCCCCCCCCCCCCCCCCCCCCCAAAATAATTACCTCACACTTCTGTGGATTGAATTCCATTTGCCGTTTCTCTACCCACTCAATCAAACCATAGCTGTTGTTCTGAAGTCAACAGCTATCCTCTTCACTATCAACTACATGGCCAATTTTTGTGCCATCTGCAAATTTTACAATAATGCTTCCCACATTTAGGTCTAAATCATTAGTATATACAACAAGCAACAATGGCCCAAACACTGAGCCCTGTGAAACAGCACTGGAAACCATTTTCCATTCGCAAAAACATCCATCGACCATTACCCTTTGTTTCCTGTCACTGAGCTAATCTTTGGATCCAACCTGCCACTTTCCCCTGTATCCCATGAGATCTCACTTTCCTGACCAATCTGCCATGTGCGACCTTGTCAAATGCCTTACTGAAATCTATGTAGACAACCTCCACTGCACTATCTTCATCAATCTTCCTCATTACTTGCTCGAAAAATTCTATTAAATTAGTAATGACATGATCTCCCCCTAAGAAAACCATGCTTCCTATCCATGTTCAATCCATGACTTTGTAAGTGACAATTTATCCTGTCTCAGAATTGTTTCCAATAATTTGCCCACCACCGAAGTCAGGCTGATGGGCCTATAATCTTCTGGCCTATCCCTCGCATCCTTTTTAAATGGTACAACGCTCGCAAACCTCCAACCCTCTGGGACCTCACCTGTCTAGTGAGGATTGGAAAATGACTCTCAGAGCATCCACTATTTCCTCCCTGGCTTCCTTCAGCAGCCTGGGAAACGATCCACCTGGCTTTGGTGATTTATCCATCTTCAAGGATGCCAGTCCCTCCAGTACTCCCTCTCTCATTAGCTTATTGTATCTAATATTTCACACTCCTTTTTAACTAGAATGTCTATATTATCCCTCTCCTTAGTGAAGACTTAGTGAGAACCCTGCCCACATCTTCTGCATCAACCCACAAGTTACCATGTACATCTCTGATAGGCCCTATCTTTTCCTTAGTTATTTGTTGTTTGTGCACCTGTATGTTGGCATTACTAAGAGCAGTAGTCCATGATTTTTTGCATTGCAATGATTTCTAGGTTGCTGGAATTGTAACCTGTCACCAGTAGCCCACTTTGAATAGAGTAAAGCAGTTTCTTAATTTAAACTTTTTTGTTCTTTGCATTCATATATTGATTTAGATTTAGAAACAGGATAGTTTAAAAACATCAATAATTTAGCGATTTTTAGATGTAACTTGTATGTCATATCTGCAAAATATATTTTGATAAAATGCCTTGATCATGAGATGGTTTTTCTAATATATGGTTTAATAACATTTTCAAGCTGTAGCTGTAATTTTTTGCATTATTCATCATACTAGAGGGTACTGATTCAAAATAATTGGCAAAAGGAGTAAATGTGATGTTGAAATTTTTTTTCACCCACTGGGTGGTCTGAGTCTGGAACAAACTTCCTGAAAGGGTGGTGGAAGCAGGTTTGATTGAAGAATTGAAAAGGGAATTGGATTGCTACCTGAAAAGAGAATGTGCAACGTTATGGGGATAAGGCAGAGGAGTAGGAATAGGTGGAATCCTCTTTCAGAGAGCCAGTGCAGACTCAATGGGCCAAATGACCACCTTCTGCACTGTAAAGATACTGTGAGTTATGTGTAAATATTAGTAATGGCTGTGTGCATTAATTGCCTTGAGAATGTGGAGTTGAGGCACTCTGCTTTCATGTGTGGAGTTGGTTCTGCATAAATTTACATTGCAGTTGTCTTTGGAAAGATTGATGCCGTAACATGCTTTGTATATGTTCAGGTTTTGCAGGAGGCTCTTCAATCCTAACTGGTGAAAATTCTGAGCATCCTCCAGCATTACCTCGAAGAAAAGAAAAGAGAGATTTTCCTGTATGTTGCTCTTTAATTGTTAAAATCATTTGAATAAATATATTTCTTGCAGTCATATTTAGATGTCTGAGTTATGGCTATTACTTTTTATACTAGAAATGTATCCCAGGTTTCACATCAATTTTTTAAGGATTTTTGCTGTTTCAATAGAAGTTGCTGCGATTTTCACGTTGTAACATATTGGCATTGCATAAGTAAAGAACACAAATTCCGATTTGCTCCTTACAAGAATAATTCATGGTATATCAGAATACAAATATGTTTCTTAAACTTCCACCTCTTGCCAAATATTTGGATCAGATGGAGTGATGTGCGCAAGAGGGCACCTATTACATTTGTTGATGTACTATTAATATCCTTACAAACCAGGAGCCCAGATGTCCTGGAATCTCCAACTACAAACTGTTTACTCTTCCATATATAAAATGGTAGCCTCGATGGAGAACAGATGTTTGAGTCAAGTGATTATACTGTACTATGTTTGTCTTGATGCCTATTGAATTGTGTTATAATTGCGTAACTTCAAATTTGAACATTAAAAAGTTAAATTATTTTTCTGTAGAAGCCAGCAATCAATGGCCTTCCTCCAACTCCAAAAGTCCATGTAAGTAAATTTTTTGAAGGCATAATTCCCAGTCTCTAATATACTGAAAAAAAAGTACTTAATGCATTTGTCTGAATTTATCCCTCTATTTCTTTAGTGGAATTATGGTATTAATATAAGTTGGCTAATGACTCTGCTATGGCATAATTTATGTTGATTCGAGGCCCTTTTTTTTGAATGCTTGTTATAATCACCAAGATAAAGCATTTCATCACTGGGGAGAGCAGCACCTATCAATGTCAGCCTCAAGCAGCTGTAGAGTCAAACTCCACAGTCTGCCAGAGTAATCTGTCTTCATCTCAAGATCATCCCTCATTTCTATCAATATTCATTGTTCTCTCACCCCCCCCCCCCCCCCACCGCCCCCACAAATTCTTATGGCTCCTTTGACCAAAATTGCCAGTTAATGCCAAATAATGCTTTGTTTTGTGCTGTAGCCCATGTCTACTATGATTTGAATTGATACTGTCCTAACTCATTTTGCAAAGGCCCTTTACACCCATCTGTTTACACATGGTTGGAGCTACTAGTGAATTGAGAATGTGCTACCGCACAATACCATTGAATTCACGCAATTTTCTCCATCTCTATCCGGAAGGAGATGACTCATGCCGAGTATAATTTTATGCACCTTCCAGTACCTCATTCCTGTGATAACTTTCACCAATGAGCCAAAACTCTGAGTAACTGTCAGCTGAATAGGAGGCATCAAAACTGTCGTCATGCCATCATCCCATACATACTTAGAGGTAGAGGTATTGGATACTGAGCAAGAGTGGTGTCTGGCTGGCTTTCTTCAGACAAGTTTTGCAAATTATTTCCAAGGGTTAGCATAACTTTTTTTTCTGCCCCCAACCCCTCACCTTATCTCCACAGATAACAGCAATTTTTGCTTATTTGTGGAGTTTGAATTTGTTCCATAAATGAAAATAACCACAGCCAGTAATTAAACATTGATTATAGAACTTCACTCAAATGCTAAATGATGGTTCTGTCCTGGAGGTTACTTTTCAAATATAAACATGTTTAATCTTAAGTGCATTTATTTTATTTCTTTAAGGAAAGTTTTTTTCAGTTTTTGCAATATTGAGTAAATTTTTGAATGTTGAAATTCTTCAAATATAGATGGGAGCCTGCTTTACAAAGGTATTTGATGGATGTCCTTTGAAGATAAGTTGTGCTACATCTTGGATACACCCTGAGACAAAGGGTAATGCTAGCTAATCAGGAATTGTTTTTACACTGAGACCATTTACAAAAAGTTGTGAAGATTTATTTTAGTAAAGTGTTAACTTTGGCTTTGTTTTCCTTTAAATTAGACCAGTACTTAATCTTTGGAACTGAAGAAGGCATTTATACGTTAAATCTGAATGAACTGCATGAAGCTTCAATGGAGCAAGTAAGCAATTTGAGTATTACAGCTGGATTACATCTGATCTCTCTTGAGAAGGAAGAGGGGTTAGAAGTATAGCACTGAACTTTAGGAGTATATTTTGAAGAATGGGATAATGACTATACAACTCCTTTATTCAAGTTTAGTTGAATAACTTTAAAAACTCAAATGTTTCCAATTGATACTAATACAAATATGTTTTCCCAGCTTTTTCCCAGGAGATGTACTTGGCTGTATGTTATCAATAACATTTTAATGTCTTTATCAGGTACGTATTCAATTGGTCATCTCTTAAGAATAGCATGAAATAAAATTTCAAAAATGAAGTTCATGTCATTTCAGGTCAATAAATAATACAAAACGCGGGAAAGCAAGATTTGTAGATGCACTTTAATTCCGTTTGTCCATGTTCCCATGAAAATGAAGATCAATTTAGCTGATGTGACAGATTTTGATCTTTAAATTTCCTGTGTTATCACCAATTGGTAAAATGTTGCATGCCATGTGCAAAATTGATATTTAAATCTATAGGTTTTAATGTGCCTTTGTTATTGGTACCATCTGGGAGGCCTGAGTCATTCTGGTACTCTATAATCATCAGCTTTCCAATTGCAGTCCACTTACTTTGCTAGCAGTAGTTCTTGGGTGTCTCCTTGTGGGCCATCAGCAGCTCTCAGGAATGCTGTGCAGCTATGAGGAATTGTACATTTTTAAATAAATTGTAAATTAACCATTTTATTGGTGGTCACTTGTTGGGCCGCATGTTTGGAAACTCTGAGCAGAGCAGACCTGGCATCTGTCATGCTCAACAGTTCAACTTGACAAAAGAATCCTAAAATGGGCATGGAGGTCCCCAAAAATGGCCATATCCAATATCTGGTCAAACTTTCTTGAGACAAAGGGTGGGTTTTATGGCTGTGTCACAGCAGGCCAGGCCCCTAAAATGTGGCGAGCTGTTCAAAAGTCCATTGACTTTGGTGGGACTGTAAAATTCGTCCATCGTACGTTAGCCCCTGAAGTTGGCCCTTTTGGCCATTTTATGCCACAAGCCTTCTCTCTCAACTAGATGTATATATCTATGTGCTCACTTTCTTTTAATTTATTTTAAAATATACACAGTGAATTGGATTGTAACCTTACTTCTGGGCTATATTGATTTTTTTTTTATTGAGGGAAGATTAAAACACTAATCTTGACATTTCTTCAGCACAAACATGACAATAATACTGAAATTTATTGAGAAGGTTGGGAAAGACTTAGAAGCACTAAAGACACTTTAGATTGACCTTGCAATTGATTCTTTCATACAATTTTTGAACAAATTACAGCTTTTCTTTCTGCCCCTTCAGTAGCTCTGTTGGTGTATGTATATCTTGTAAAACAGTAGAAATCCATACAGAGCAGAACTCCAATATGCACTGTAAGGTTGATACCACTTGTATCTAGTTCAGGGCAGCAGTGAAAACTTTGATGCCTGGGATAATTGAGGGGGGAAAAAATCAGAACATCTGAAGCTAATAGTTATCCAGTGACTTCTTTTGGAATGTATGCATGTTTAGGCTTGTAAGTAAACAAATTGCTTCAAGAATGACCACTTGGTTGAGAATTGAAAGTCTATTTTTCCTTTTGAGCCATACTCACCTTTAAGACAAAAGATATAAGAATCGTAATTGGGAATAAGTTATTGATAATTTTCCAACATAAACAGATTCTTAATGTGAATCCTTCATTAATAAAAGTTCATTTTCTGGCAGGAGACACTGGACAGAAATGAGAAGCCTTGTTTCTCCCACTCCCTTTTTTTAAAAACCAATCCTATTGCTGCCCTTAAACCCAAGAACTCTGAAATCAGTTGTATTCTTTCTACTGCTTCACCCTCTGACATCAGTTCACTCTGCGTGGACCAGGGATCAAACCTGGGATCTTTGCATGTGATGGTATTATCTATGTTGTGCAATTGGAAATGCCCAGCAATCTTGCCTTTGCACACTACCTAGCCATCAGTTATAGAATAGCAGAGCACTGGGAGAATGTCATGAAGCAATACATATGTGAAATAGTAAAGTGGGAAAAATTCACTGGATAAATTGGATTGGAATGGCAAATTATAGCATGGTGCCAATTGGCATTTGACCATTTGTTTCCGTTTAGATGGATACCATATAAAATACACCTTATTAAAATATATATATATATATATATATATATATATATATATATATATATATGTATGTGTGTGTATATTGTTTGTGTGTGTGTGTATATGACATATATGTATGTGTGTATATATAATATATACACATACACCCACAAACACGTGTGTGTATATGCTGTGAAGTTCTAATATCAAGTATCCTTTGGAGATTTGAGTCTATTATATTTTTTGTGTCATATTAAACAGGTGGGAGGAAGGTGAAAATGTTAACTTGACTAATTTACGATATGAATAGTTTTATAATCTATCTTTATGACCATATAAAACATGGGTTGTCATTTGCACTGAATGTAGATTTAACTGAAATAATGCTTGTGTTTTTCCTTTCATTTACTGTTTGTAATAGCTGCTTAACTAAACACGTGTGTGAAATTAATCAAACCTCTTTTATATTCTCCTTCTCTCATAATGGCTTCACTTTGTATCCAAATTGCACTGATCGCTGCGCGCAGAAGGTAAAAACAATTTAAGAATTTTCAGCCTTCACTGTATTTGTGCATGCTTTTATATGAAACCTTACCTGCTTATGTATCAAGTGCGATATTAAAATGCAAGCCTACAGCTTCGTGCCTTTTTCTAAAGCAGTCCTATGTTTGCCAAGTACCAAAACCTGGTCTCAAAAATAACAACTTAATGTGATATGCTCCTATCCTGTCACCTAAATATATTCAACTTCCTTATACTCCTGACATTTTGTTTATCTTTTACATCTTCTTTCACCTCTGCGTTTATTTTCAGTTAAATTTGATTCTTGCTACAAGGCTGGATTTTCAAATGTCTGTTACTGTTCTCGAACTTTACTTCTGTGTTCTATGCTAATTGTCTGGAGGATTTTGTAAACTTCTGTTTTTGCTGCAGAAGTCTCAACAGAACTTTTATTTTCCACTGTTAATGCCTGCTAAACTCCACTTTAAAATCCGTGACCTGATACAGTGTGCTTGATTTAAACCCTCCTGCTGTCAGTATATTTAATCACTACATCCCTGTTATATTGCTGTACTTCATTCCAACATAATATCAGTGTCAACAGCAGATCTATTCCTATTATCTGTGGAGTTTCAGCAGCAAACATCTTAATTCAAGAAGATGTAATTACAGTATTATATCTGTCATTCAGAAACTATTATCTGTTTTGCAAACCTCCAGTTTTCTAGTGTTAAGTAAATTCCCTGAAATGTTTGATTCACAGTCTATGTTTCAATGTATTTTTTTTTTTATTAATTTACAAGACGTGGACATTGGTAATGGCAGAATTTCTTGCCCAACCCTAATTGCCCTCAAGAAGGTGGTAGTGAGCTGTCACCTTGAACCACTGTAGTCAGTGTGTTTAAGGTACTCGAGTGCTGTTAGGGAGCATCTGACTCAGCAATAATGGAAGTCAGAGTGGTATGAGATTTGGATGGGCAATGGTGGTGTTCCTATGTGCCCATTGCCCTTCCCCTTCTAAGTAGTAAAGTTTGTAGTGTTATGATCCTTGACCAGGTCCCCAAGTTTTTGATATGAACTGGTTGGGACCAATAACATTTTGTTTCGAGTAGACAAGGTTTGAGATTCAAGATACTTGCTAAGAGAATAAAGCCACAAGATTCCACGGGTTTTGAACAAAAGTAAACTTTACTATACGAGGTCAGAAAGATTAACTGTACGAGGTCAGAAAGATGAAACAATTTACAAGATCTATCTTATGCTCTAACATTCAGGGTTAATGTGAGGAACATGTAAATTAGCAGGCAAATCGATCAAACACACTGCACTGCACAATGTGGCAGATGCGTCCAAGTTCCATGGATTTCTCAACAACCCACCCAGACGCTTATAAACACCGAGTCATCCAATCTCGCTGAAATTCTGCCTCCCTCATGAGGGGCTCCAAACTTTTCATTTTCGAAGATCAAACCTCTGAATTCCCTCAGAGCTGCTCCAACTCGTACTTCAACAACTGCACACCTCCCAGTGTTTCAGTCTCATTTCCTGAGACTCCTGGATTTCTTTGGTTGAGTGGTCTGCACTCCAGTCCCTATTTACTGGCACAATTTCAGCTCTTTAATAGCTGGATGCTTCACTGCGCAACACCGTCCTTGGATTTCACCAAGCTCCAATCCCCCCAGCTACACCAAGCTATAAATGGCTCCCAGGGCTTCTTCTGCACCTTAACCCTTTTCAGCATGGAGCCAGTGACCCTCTGCCACCTTCTCAGTGCCCCAGGACTTCTCCTGAGCCCTAACTGCACAAAGCCAGCATACAGCAATGCTTTTGCTGCTGGGAGCCTGCTAATATCAGCACCTTTTCACTATGGCCTTTTCTCCTGCTGCAGAACACTCACTACCCCAGCAAACAAAGATCAGTTGAAACCCTAGAACATTATGAGTTCCACCCATCTCCATGATGATGTAGCCTTCCAGGGAATGCTTTTAAATTGATTGTAGCTTTAACTCCCAAAACAAAACAACTCTCTGGGCTGCATTTCTTTGCAAGCAGTGCAGACACTTTGTCTCTAGTTCTCCAGCCAAGTAAGCCCACCTGCTGTTTTATGAACTTGCCCTTCTAGCTGTTAACCTGTTCCAACCTTTTAACGCACGAACACAAGAAATAGGAGCAGAAGTAGGCCACATGACCCATCAGGCCTGCTCCATTATTCAATATGATATTGGTCAATCTTGGGCTTCAACTCCACCTTCCTGTCTGCTCCCCATTAAGTGTGCTAGTTTCCAGGCTGTTTCGGTTGCACTTATCCCATTTCCTATTGTTAATTTTAATCTTCCCAGAGCTAAAAATCACCTCCAAAATATCACCGAGTCATGAACTAGGTATTTATAACAGCAGGTTTAGAAGATGCAGTTGCAGAGCTTTGATAAGTTGCTGCAGTGCATCTTGTACATGGCACAACACGGCTTGTGTGTACACCATGTACAGTACATAGGATGAAAATCTTTGCCTTGTCCTGAATGTTATCAAATTTCTGGAATATTGTTGGAGTTGCACTCATACAGACAAATGGAGTATTCCATCACGTTCCTGACTTGTGCCTTGTAGATGCAGACAAGTGTTTGTGAAATTAGGTGAGTCACTAACTGCAAAATATTCAGTCTCTGACCTCTCGTAGCTACAGTATATATGTGGCTAGCCCCAGTTCAGTTTCCGTTAACGGTAACCTTTGTCTACCCCCGTTTCTGCACTGTAGGATGTTGATGGTAGGGGATTTAGCAGTGGTAATGCCATTCATTGTCATGGGGAGATGGTTAGGCTGTCTTGTTGGAGATGGTCATTGCCATGCACTCTGTGGCGTGATGAAACATGCCACTTATCAGCCCAAGCCTAGTCTTTTGCCACAGCTTACTGCATGGAGTACAGAATGTTTCATTATCTGAGGAGTTGTGAATGGAACTGAATATTGTGCAGACCTTCCCATTTCTTATGATGGGGTCGGGGGAGGTCATTGATGAAACAACTAAAAATGGTTGAATCTAGCATACAGCTTTGAGCAGCTTCTGCATTAATGTCCTGTGGCTGAGGTGATTGGTCTCCAACAACCTCAATCATTATCTCTTGTGCTCCATCATGGCTGTCACCACTCACCAAATGTGACTCCACCCAGTGGGAAGTTTTCTCCCTGATCCCCATTTACTTCATTTATTAGGGTTTCTTGATGCCGCACATGGTCATCAACCTGAAACGTTAACTCTATATTTCTCTCTCCACAGATGCTGCCAGACCTGCTGAATATTTCCAGCATTTTCTGTTTTTACAATAAATCTTTTGCTGTGTGCAGTATGCTCAGCCATTTCTTGCATGTGGCATGAATCAAATTGGCTGAAGAATGTATCTGTTATAATAGGGACTTAAAGACCAGGTTGAGATGGGTCATCTGCCTGGCACTTCTGGCCAAAAATAACTGCAAATGGAGTCTTTTGCATTCAGTCTGGGCTTTACCATAGTTGAGGTTGGGGGTGTTCATGGAATCACCTCTCCCATTAACCGTTTAATTGATCACCCCCATTCACAACTGGATGTGGCAGGAGTGCATATTATTCATTTGTGGAAAATGAGTATCACTGACAAGGCTAGTATTTATTGCCCATTCTAAGTGCCTTTGAGAAGGCGGTGCTATGCTGCTCTTTTGATTCATAGCAGTCCATTTGGTGTAGATGCACTTAGTGCTGTTAGGGAGGGAGTTACAGGATTTTGACCCAGCTACAGTGAAGGAGCAGCAATTTACTTCCAAGTCAGGATGATGTACAAGGTGGGGGGGAATTTTCAGGTGGTGATGTTCTTGAATGTATGTTACTCATTCCTCTTGGTGGTAGAGGTTGTGGGATCACTGAAGACCTATTCTCTGGAATTAAAATGCTGTTTTCATTGTTTGGCATGCATATTGTAGCTTATATCAGGTTGAATCTCATTTCCAAGTACACCTGGTGCTGCTGCTGGCAGCTCTCCTACCCTGCTCATTAAACCAGAATTAGCCACTTGGCTTGATGGTAATGGTGGAGCAAGGATTATGCCGTGTCGTGAGATTACCTAACAGTGGTGGAATACAATTTTGCTGATGCTGCTGATTTCTCAACAGTGCCTCATAGATGTCCAGTTTTGAGCTGCTAGATCTGTTCTGAATCTATCCTATTTAGCACAGCAATGGTGTCACTCAACATGAGGTTGTCCTCATTATGAAGACAGAACTTTATCTCCACAAGAACTGTGCAGTGGCCACTCCTACAAATACTGTATTTGACCCCTGGATCTGTGACGGGTAGATTGGTGAGGACCATTGTCAGATTTTTCCCCGTGTTGGTATTTTCACCGCTTGCGGTTGAGTAAGTAGTGGTGTTACCAAGCCACTCTTGGTAATGGATGTTGAGTACATTCTTGCTACCCTTGTTCTTTTTCCAATTGGTAGTAATAATCATTATCTGAGGGAGGGCAGGAAGCACGAGATGCTGATGTTTGACTTGTTACCATGGGTTGGTGTCAATATTGAGGATTTCCAGGGCCGCTTCCTCAAATATTCTGGTTTGCTGCCACCTCTGGTAGGTTTGTCCTGCAGGTGGGAATGACTTAGAAGGAATGTGATGGGAGAGTCTAGAATGTTGGCTGATGGGTGATTCTGTTAGGCTGTTGCTTGACTAATCTGTGGGACAGCAGGTCCTCAATTTTGTAGGGTGAACTGGGCTGGATGAGCCTTTTTAGTATGCCAATCCAATGTCCAGGTCGATTTATGCTGATTTAATTAGTTTTTGTAACAATTTGATTATTGCTAGGCTATTTCACTGAGCAGTTAAGAGTCACCCCATTTGATGTGGATCTAGAGTTGCATATAAGCCAGACCACATATGAACAGCAGGTTTTGTTTCTGAAAGGGCATTAGAGAACTAGCTGGGTTTTTACAATAACCCAGTAGTTTCAGTCACCATTACTGATATGAACAGGTGAATTAAGAGCAGGAGTAGGCCACTTGGCCCTTTGAACCTGCTCTGCCATTCAATAAAATCATGGCTGATCTGATTGTAACCTCAACTCCACATTCTCACCTACCCCTGATAATCTTTCACGCCCTTGTTCATCAAGATTCTATCTAGCTCTACCTTCAGAATATTCAAAGATGCCGCTTCTACCGCCTTTTGAGAAAGAGAGTTCCAAAGACTCTCAACCCTCAGAAAAAAATTCTCCTCTGTCTTAAATGGTTGACCCCTTATTTTTAAACTGTAACCCCTAGTTCTAGATTCTCCCACAATAAGAAATATCCTTTCCACATAAACCCTGTCAAGACCCTTCAGGATCTTATATGTTTCAATCAAGTCGCCTCTTAGTCTTCTAAGCTCCAGCAGATAGAAGCCTAGCTTGTCTAACCTTTTCCCAAGTATCAGTCTAGCAAACCTTCTCTGAAATGCTTCTAGCGCATTTACATCCCTCTTTAAATAAGGAGACCAATACTGTACGCAGTATTCCAGATGTGGTCGCACCAATGCCCTGTATACTGAAGCATAACCTCTCTACTTTTGTGTTCAATTCCCCTCACGATAAATGACAACATTCTATTAGCTTTCCTAATTACTTGCTGTACCTGCAGACTAACCTTTTGCGATTCATGCACTAGAACCTAGGACACCCAGACCCCTCTGCATCTCAGAACTTTGCAGTCTCTCATTGTTTAGATAATATGCTTTTTGTTTTATTTTTCCTGCCAAAATAGACAATTTCACATTTTCCCACATTATACTCCATTTGCCAGATCTTTGCCCACTCACTTAACCAACTTTTTTGATTCCAGTTTTTTTTGATTAACTGAGCTCATTCACCCATCCCCATTGTGGGATTTGAACTCTCATCTCTGGGTTACTAGTCCAGTAACATAGTGACTGTGCTATTGTACCCAGTTAGATTGTTATGCTTAAAAATTTGCCTATCCAGGCATTAGTTAAAACAATAGTGTAGACAGGAAAGGCCTTTAGGGCCCAACAAGCCTTTTTCTGTCCTCTTGCAGATCAACCCATCTACACACTTTCTCAACAATCCTTCAGTCCTTTTGGAAGTTTGTCTGATAGACTCTCAAATTTATGCCTAATTCAATGACCAATCATATTAACTTACACTGATTCAATTTCTCTTTGATAAATTTCCAAATTTTTAACTGGTACACCCTGGTATCTGCACCCTTTATATAGTGAACAATTGGCTTTGATCGGGTTGCTGACCCTTCTCATAGTCTTGAAAATTTCTTTTAAAGAATCTAGACATGTCCCTCATTAGAAACCAAGCCCAACTTAATTAACATTACCTCATAATGTAAATCTTAATGGTCAGAATTATCCTAGTTGCTCATTTCTCTACTTTCTTGGGGGCTGTAATATCTTTTTAGTGATTTAGGTGAACAAGACTGCATAGAGTATTGGAAACAGGGTCTGTAGTGTCTCGGACATTAACAGTGCAATCCCTAGATTTGTACTCTATCCTCATGCTTTTGCAATTGAGTACCATGCTTTTGATATGTAGCTAAGCACTGCTGATAGTTTCATAGATTTATTCAATATAACACGAGCTCATGGGTAACACTTTTTTCTGTTTGGTTTCTTGCTCCATTGCTATTTTTAAGTTTATTGCACTACTTCAGTTAAATGTGTACTTGATATGATGAAAGATACATTGAACAAAGAGTAAGATCAAGCAGATGTAATCTATCCTGAACCATCTGTACTTGTTCGTGAGCATACTAATCGCCACAGATGTAAAATTTCATTCATCTTTTTAATAGATTTTAATCATTTCTTGCAATATACCATTCACAAGTAATTCAGATTAAAGCAAAAAGGCTTGAAATCGGATTCCTTATCAACATAGTTGCTAACACTCCAGGATTTCCCAAAGCCCCCAGCAAGCAAGGGTGAACATTTTTACGCGGCGAGTTGTAATGACCTGGAGCTCGCTGCCTACAAGGGTGATGGAAGTGGAGAGGGTCAATGATTTTAACGGGAAATTGGATGGGTTCTTAAGGGGAAATAAACTTTCAGGGCTACGGGAATGGGGGTGGTGGAGAATGGGAATGACTAGATTGCTCTACAGTGAGCCAGCATGGACTCAACGAGCCAAATGGTATCCTGTGTCATATGACCTTACGATTTATGACTATGGCAGTGACTTACATCAGGAAAAAACCCAGTGAATATAGTGATATTAATAAATAAATGCAAAGTGCTGGAAAACTTGACAGATTCCGAATAAGAGTCATATTGGATTTGAAACATTAACTCTCTCTCTCTCTCTCTCCACAAATGCTGCCAGACCTGAGTTTTTCCAGCACTTTGTTTTATTTCAGATGTTCACCAACTACAGTACTGTTTTCTATCTAAAAACAAACATGCAACAGACAATTAATACATCTTCTTGTGTTAAAAGCATTGCAAAAGTTTATTTTTCAAAAAGCTTAAGTTTTAGAATTTCCAAATCATGATATTTTCTAATGTATATTTATCATACTACATGGCTCAAAAGTTGGGTTAGTTTATGTACATAAATCATTTGGCATACAGTAGCTTTTAGTTTTGATGTATGTAATCAAATGGACAATTCAAAGCACCAATTTACATTTTAGTAGTGCCTTTAATGTACAGGAATCATCCCAAGGCCCTTAAGAGATATAATCTGACAAAAATGGTTGACTACATGGAGGAGGCGGCAGGGGGTAGTAGTAGGGTGGTTAAGGAGGGCTTGAAGAAGGAGGAAAAATGTAAAAATGCAGTCGGGTTTAACGAGGAAATTTCAGAATCATTGGGCCATGATGGCTGAGGCCATGGATACCAATGCTAGAGAGATGGGAATTGGGGCAGATGCACAAGAGGACAGAGTCTGAGGAATAAAAGATGTGGGAGTGGGAAGGAGTTGCTGTCTGTTGGGCTGGAGGAGATTGGAGGGATTTAAATTGGAGGTACGGGAAAACCAGGCGTCAGTGTAGTATATGGGTGATTGTGAGACAGAATTCAAACATACTGTTTGAATAATGGTCTAAATAGGAGAGAGGAGCCATGGGATCTCCAGGTAAACAAACCACTAAAAGTAGTAACACAGGTTAATTAGGCCATTTTTTGGACGTAAAAGCAACTTCTGGGCGTATTTCTAGAGTGATAGAATTAAAAAGCTGAGAACTTACATTAAATTTGTGTGCAGTACTGATCTCCAAAACATGAAAAGGACATGGAAGCATTGGGGAAGGTACAAAAAAAGATTTAGAAGATTGATACCAGAATGGAGGGTATATTTATCAGGAAATGGCAGAACAGGCTGGCTTTTTTCTCTAGGAAAGAGAAGGAAGAGAGGTAATCTGATAGAAATTGTGATAATTGAGTTTTGATAGGGTAGACGTAGACAAAATGTTTTCACTTGGGGAATCCAAAATTAGAGGTTGCAAATATAAGGTAGTCACTAATAAATCTGATCAGGAGTTCAAGAGAAACTTCTTTCTGTGGCATGTTCCACATTCTTACCACTCTTTGGATAAAACAGTAGCTGGACAAATAGCATAGATGTATTTTAGATAAATGGATGTCAGTTATGTGGAGGGGGAAGGAAGGATAGAGGAATGAAGGGATCGAGTGTGGCAGGGCAGGGGGAGGGGCTTTGTTGGTGGTGGCGGCGATGGTGAAATTGCAAGTTCTTAGGCTTGATCCAGGCACCAGCCAAAATGCAAGTGAAGGATACATGAAATTCAGATCATGTGGCCAAGGCAAAAATTAAGAGGGACATATCCTTGTCATAAACAGAGGAGATCATTTTGGTGTTCAAAACTGAAGTTTGAGGCCTTGTGGTGGGATAAAGTTGAGGATATTAGTAAGATGGAGTCTGTTCGGTGCATCAACGAACCAGTGTATAGGATCAGAATAATTGTGGTGAGTAGATTTCAATTGTCAGTCTTTGACTTTTTTCATATTTCTCTGCAATTGCAGGCAAAACTTTTCAGCTTTATTCACACAACCTGGTTGCCTTATTTGAACAGGCAAAGAAACCAGGGTTAGCATCCCATATTCAAACACACCGTTTTCCTGACAAGATAATACCCAGGTAAGGAAACTGCATTTTGTAGAATTGAGTTCCATTTAAGATCCTGCAGTGCCTTGTGCTATTTTAATATGGAACAATGTAAAATATATTTTCTTTATTCTGCATCCTTATTCCATGTTTTTATAGTCCAGTCCTCTTCTAAATAGTTCCAGGTATACGTATCATTGATATTGGTGCTGGCATATGACCTGCAAGTAAATGTCGCCTGACCTGAGACTGTATCTGACAAAAACAGAAAATACACAAAAATGAAGCAGATCAGACAGGAAAAAATGTTTCAGGTGTGCAGATTCTTAATCAAAACTTCTGACTGAGATGTTCATGTATGATGGAAGATCATACCAATGAACAGCATTTAAAAAGAAACTGAAGGAGGCAAATACAAACATATACAGGAGAGCTACTAGAATGGCTGTAAATGCTTAAGCAGAAAACAGGCAGAAGTGATTAGTGGAAGGCATAATGAGAGAAATAAACATTAATTGTCCATACAGACAAGTTCAAGGTACTAAATATTGGAAGTAAAATCTGATATTAACCTGCACCATGAGCCATAACTCATGAGTATCTTATAAAATGACTGTAAAACAGAACTGAAATCTACTTTGTATGTTGTTTCCAGGAGGTTTGCTTTAACAACAAAGATTCCAGAAACGAAAGGTTGCCATAAATGTTGCATTGGTACGTAAAGTTTACTTGGAGCATGGTAATTGTTAACTATACAAAGCTGTATTTTTTAAACATCTCCTTAAGAATATGAATGTGACTATTTTTGTGCATCTGATCATGCACCACATGTTTGTCAATGCTATTCTGATCTGGTTGCTGGGAGATGTGTAAAAATGGTCCTTCAATCTTACCCCACTTCCTTTGGCTGGGGGATGCCAAATAAGTGCAGCTAAGATCAGGAACCAGAAGTGTCGGAATGATGAAATCCACCTCTGCACATCTTTCTCTTAAAAATGCCTGATATTTTTAGGAAGCACAGCAGATTAGATACAGACCTTGCACCGCATATGGGAATATTAAAAACAAAAACAGAATTACCTAGAAAAACTCAGCAGGTCTGGCAGCATCGGCGGAGAAGAAAAGAGTTGACGTTTCGAGTCCTCATGACCCTTCAACAGAACTGAGTGAATATTAGGAGAGGGGTGAAATATAAGCTGGTTTAAGGTGAGGGGGGGTTGTGGTTGTAGGGATAAGCAAGCAGTGATAGGAGCAGATAATCAAAAGATGTCACAGACAAAGGAACAAAGAGGTGTTGAAGGTGGTGATATCTAAACAAATGTGCTAATTAAGAATGGATGGCAGGGTACTCAAGGTACAGCTGTAATGGGGGTGGGGTGGAAAGACTAGCAGGGCATAAAAGATTTAAAAATAATGGAAATAGATGGGAAAAGAAAAATCTATATAAATTATTGCAAAAAACAAAAGGAAGGGGGAAGAAACAGAAAGGGGGTGGGGATGGAGGAGGGAGTTCAAGATCTAAAGTTGTTGAATTCAATATTCAGTCCGGAAGGCTGTAAAGTGCCTAGTCGGAAGATGAGGTGCTATTCCTCCAGTTTGCGTTGGGCTTCACTGGAATAATGCAACAAACCAAGGTCAGACATGTGGGCAAGAGAGCAGGGTGGAATGTTAAAATGGCAAGCGACAGGGAGGTTTGGGTCTTTCTTGCAAACAGACCGCAGGTGTTCTGCAAAGCGGTCGCCCAGTTTACGTTTGGTCTCTCCAATGTAGAAGAGACTGCATTGGGAGCAACGAATGCAGTAGACTAAGTTGGGGGAAATTCAAGTGAAATGCTGCTTCACTTGAAAGGAGTGTTTGGGCCCTTGGACGGTGAGGAGAGAGGAAGTGAAGGGGCAGATGTTGCATCTTTTGCGTGGGCATGGGGAAGTGCCATAGGTGGGGGTTGAGGAGTAGGGGGTGATGGAGGAGTGGACCAGGGTGTCCCGGAGGGAACGATCCCTACGGAATGCCGCCGGGGTGATGAAGGGAAGATGCGTTTGGTGGTGGCATCATGCTGGAGTTGGCGGAAATGGTGGAGGATGGTCCTTTGAATGCGGAGTCTGGTGGGGTGGTAAGTGAGGACAAGGAGGACCCTATCATGTTTCTGGGTGGGAGGAGATGGCATGAGGGTGGGTGCGCGGGAGATGGGCTGGGCACAGTTGAGGGCCCTGTCAACAAATGGTTGGTACAAGAAAATTGAATTTAACGTGTGTATATGAAAGGAAGTTCCCATCATTTTGCAAGAGTGTTCTTTTTGTTTTTTTAAAAGTTTATTAACATGTTGCCATTGATCTCTGTTTACTAATTGTAGTGCGAAATCCAAACACTGGATACAAATACCTCTGTGGGGCGCTACAGTCCGGTATTGTCTTACTTCAGTGGTATGAGCCAATGCAAAAGTTCATGTTGATCAAGGTCAGTGTTTGTTTTAAATGATCTATTATGTATCTGTTATTACTTTAGCACTTTTAGATTATAAATGTTAAACAGCAATAACTTGTTGGACCTAAATGTTGAATACTTAAAGTATATACCCATGTTTAAATGTAATGCAAACATAAAGCTGTAGATCTTGGGTGTTGGTGTATTTTTCATGTTCAGTTACCTATTCAACTTGAAACTGTACCTTTTTCTACTTAACCTTATAAAACAATCTTCAGCCAGAAGTGCTGAGTAACTGAACCATCTCAGCCTCCTCCTGAGATCCTCAGCATTACAGATGCTAGTCTTCAGCCAATTCAATCACTCCATGCGACATGAAGAAAGGGCTGATTGCATTGGATACAGTAAAGGTTGTGGGCCTGAACAACATTCAGGCTATAGTGCTGAAAACATGCTCCAGACCTAGCCGTGCCTATAGCCAAGTTGTACAGTACAGCTATAACACTGGGAGCTACCTGATGGTGCAAAATTACCCTGATATGTCCTGTTCACAAAAAGCCCAATAAATCTAAACCAACCTGAAGTTTAACTTGATCAGCCACATAAACACTGTGATTTCAAGGTCAGACTCACCACTTGACTCCCCAAAGATTTTTCATGGCTCAGAAGTCAGGAATGTAATGAACTACTCTCCACTTAATGAACTACTCTCTACTTGCAAAGATGGGTGCAGCTCCAACAGTGCTGAAGTAGGTTTACTATCCGCTTGAGGTCACTCAATCCACCACTTTAAACATTCACTCCAGCAGGCACATAGGCACACCACCTGCAGGTTCCCCTCCAAGTTACTCATCATCTTGACTTGGAGCTATATCATTGTCGCTAAGTAAGAAACCCTACTTAACTTCTTACTTAACAGGTCTGTGCATGTACCTACATAATACAGAATGCAGTTGTTCAAGAAAATGGCTTCCCACCATCTCCTCAAAGGCAATTAGAGATAAGCAATAAATGTCAATAATGCCCACATCCCATGAATGAATAAAATAACAGTTTCAAATGCGTGGTGTAACATTAATTTTAGCTTCTCAAAATATGGATAACGATTTTTCTTTCTTCCAGCATTTTGACTTTCCACTCCCAGATCCTCTAAAAGTGTTTGAAATGCTTGTGGTACCTGAGCAAGAATACCCAATGGTCTGTGTAGCTATCAGCAAAGGCAGTGAACCCAACCAAGTAGTTCAGTTTCAGACAATAAACCTGAACTCTTCTTCCTCATGGTTTACAGAAGATAGTTCAGGTATGCCATTTGTTAATAGATTGTCACAATTTTGTAATAATTAGTCATTCATGGGTATACTGCAAGACAGTTTAAAGCTTACTTAGTACATAAGATCCAATGATTAAAGAATTAAATGGAAAGCAAGTTATACCGGCTTGTTGACCATGCAGATTTAGCCATTAGATAATTGTATGCAGGTTTTGATTACAATTACTATTGCAATACTATATTTTTCCATCTAAATAATTAGCATCAGACTCAGTACTAAATTAGCTTTGCACTGTTGTTCAGTGTACCTTATGAATGATTAGGCACTGGAAAAATAGTTTTCTGTTATGTACAGATCCAGTAGAAACTTTAAACTGAGGATAATTTAGCTAAAAGATCTGTCTGCCTAAAAACATTAAATGTTTACAATTTCATAAAAACATCGCTAGTCATATATGCATTTTATTGCTGTAGCTTGTTGCCAGTTGGATACCATCCATGTAACCCAGTTGGAAAAGGATACTGTTCTTGTCTGCATGGATCGTGAGTATCTGTCAAATTTTTATATATACCTTTTTAGCAGCATGTGTATTTTTGTTTAAAACTAATAATATGAGACAACTTAATTTGTGCTTTTAGTATGCTTCCACCCATAAACTCCTCACCAGTAGCGTACTTACCCCTTCCTTTCATTAAATGTAATGTCTACTGTTTTATGATAGGTTGCAGTGAAACATTGAATATTTTGACAATTTTTTATATGGTTAAGTTGTTGGGCACAGATATTTCACTTATTTGGCACTTGAAAAGGTCAGTGGAGTTTAGGTTCATGAGAAGCACACCTTCCAATCAGTGAACTATTAGGTCAGTGATCAAAAACAGGGATATTTGATTTAGATACATATCACAGAATTTTTACAGCGTAGGAGGAGGGTGTTTGGTTCATCGTGTCTACACCAGCTCTCCGAATGAGCAGTTTACTCATTTATGTTCTCCCGTCTTCTGTCCATAACTTTGCACATTGTTCCTTTTCAACTAGTAGTCTAGTTCCCTTTTGAATACCTTGATTGAACCTGCCTTCACCACATTCTCAGGCAGTGCATTCCAGACTTTAACCACTTGCTCTGTGAAAAAGTTTTTTTCTCACATCACTTTTGCATCTTTTGCAAATTACTTTAAGTTTGTGCCCTCTTGTTCTGGATGCTTTCACAAGCGGGAACAGTTTCTGCCTATCTAGTCTGTTAAGACCCCTCATAATTTTGAATACCTCTATCAAGTCTCCTCTTGGCCATCTTTTCTCCAAGGAAAACAGTTCTAACTTTTCCAATCTATCTTTAAAACTGAAGTTCTTCATCCTTGGAATTATTTTGTGAATCTTTTCTGCACTCTCTCCAATGCATTCACATATTCCCCGCTTTCCATACTGAGGCTGCACTAGTCTCTTATACAAGCTCAACATAACCTCCTTGCTATTGTATACTATGCCCCAATTAATAAAGCCTAGGATACTGTTTGCTTTTTTAACCACTCTGTCAACCTGTCCTGTCACCTTCAATGTCCGTCCCCGCCCCACCTCACACACTCGCTCGCGCGCTCTCTCTCTCGTGCGTGCACTCGGTCTCTCGCGTATGCCCTCTCTCGCGCAGTCCAAAATAGATTTTAAATTTTAAAAGAGCAAGGCAGCAAATTACCACAGTATCCACTTGTCAGTGGAATTTCAAAAGGCTTTCTCCAACTTTTGTTACTGGACACAGCAGACTTTTGCAAACATGGCTGGAGGCTTCTCCAAGGCTGTTTCATGCACACCTGCTAGATCTTACATGGCCCCCTAACGGAGCCTTTCATTCTCCTTTGTGTATGTTTCTCTCTCTTTAATATGTAAATTCCATTGTTCCATATGTCATTGGAACTTTACCTTTCATAATATAAAAATCTTTCATGTTGCCAATATTGTCAGTAACCTTTGGGAAAAATAAACACATTGCTTAACTTTGCTTATCTGGTTAGTTATAAACATCCTAACATCCCTTTGAAATCCAAACAACCCTTTCACTATCTAAAAATGCAAATTCCCTTCACACCTTACATGCTAAGACCCCATTCATGTTTACCCGCTATCATTTGAAGTACATTTCTACACCTGACCTCTTTTGATAATTTTGAGGTTGCAGTCTACCTTACTCCAAATGTAATTAAAGCATAAAGAACCATCTATGCTCACACCCATAAACCTACTTAACAGTCATATTCTGGTTTACTTTAATTATACTTTCATAACTGTGTGTGTGTCTCAGTCTCTCCCCCCTCTGTGTCTCAGTTCCTCACCTCCCTCTGTCTCAGTTTCTCTCCCCCCTCACCTGTCTCTCCTCCCCCCCCACCTCTCAAACCCCTCGCCCACCCTTCTGTGTCTGTACATGAAAGCTTCCTAACAAAGGCTATTCAGTTAAGACAATTACCTTCAGTCTAATACTGGATTCTAATACTGATCTCCATGTTGGTTTCCTATGGCAATCCTCAACCTGTGACAATTATTTTAGTCTCTTCTGGGTTCTTATGGCAACCTCCAACCCATGACAATTACCCATTGACTGGAATGTTCCACACAAGTGCTAAGATCCTAGCAAATCACCTGAGATGCATGCTATCTCTTGGCAAGTGCAAAGACCCTAGTGATGCTCCCCTATTTTTCTACCCATTTTGCAGGCAGCTTTCACAACATTCAGCCCAAGTCTGTGCACTATTGTCAACACAACTAATAACTTCTAACCAAATATTTGCAATTCTTGACCAATGGGAAGATTGCTTCTTGTTCCCCTAAAACAAACTAACCTTAACATGTACCCTTTACTTGGTAGCCCTCAGGCTATCTTTCTAGCCAATCAGTATTGTAGCCTGGTGTTCTGTTTGCTGCTAATGCTAGACTTACTGGAGCTTAAATGTGCCCTTTTTAGAACGTCACATATTCTTTCTAAAAGCTCCAGTACAATATTTTAGCACTTAGGGATGCCAACTTAAAGATTTCTTAACATTCCAATAGTACAAATAAATTAAGGATTCCCATCCCTCAGCTTGTGTACAGTACAATTTGATAACTGAAGCTTTATCAATTACACAAATGTGTCAACGAGGTGAAGTATAACAGTTTCCAATACATGTACAATGCAGGCGATTTGTAAAACAAATTAAATCATGTTTTTCTTCATGTACTAAATGGTTGCGGGAGAGGGGTGGCAAATGCATCCTCTTCTGGTACTCTTGTCAGTAGCACCTTGGAATCTTCTAAACTGAGTCTACAATGAGAATTGCCATCTCTATAACATTCTACAATGTTATGTGCCCAAGCAAATTTAAATGAAAATACTGTCTTTCCTCTAAATTTCAATAATTTCTTTTGCCCACTGTAGAGTATGTTATCTACTCAACTGCCAAAAGTATCATTATGGACATCTATGGTGCAGTAACCTGAGTCAAAATACACCCTAAATCTCAGTAATTACTTGCATGTCCAAATATTTTAGGCAATATTCTAAAACTGTAAAGATGTAATTTGAGACCTTTACTAGATTATAGAAAGAACTCACTGTGATGTTCATAGCTGTCCAGTAATTTACAGGACCTAAATAGAAAGTTCTGGAACAAAAAACAGTACTGTTCAATGGGGTAGGTAGGACGGTCTGTATTATTTGGCACAGTTCATAGCAGTGCTTAAATTTTATTACAAGTTACAATATATTGATAAAATGTTTGAAGGACAGCTTAAATCAGATTATTTTTTTTAAAAATCAAGGGAATTTGACAACCTGACAATTTGTGAAACTCAATATAACAGGGATACTATTGAAGCTGTCACTCTTAAGCAATTAATCTAGGATGGCTTGGGAACATGATTCATAAAAGTAATTTGTCAAAAAAGTTCAAGGTGGAGCTTTCTACATGATGGATTTTTGTTCTTTCTACATGATGGATTTTTGCTCTTGCACTTCTGTAATACACTTTTATAACTGAAGTTTTGTAATTATCCATTTTTTTTCCTGAAATAGAATATGTCAAGATTGTAAATCTACATGGTAAATTGAAATCGAGCAAAAAACTGGCATCGGAGCTAAGTTTTGATTTTTGCATCGCATCAGTAGGTAGGTAAATTAGGTTTGATACTTAAACTGTAATTTTTAAGGTAAATTTATAACAGTAAAATCTATTTCGCTGGCTTTCAGAATGCAAAACTGTTTTAAGGTGGGCTGCTAGATTGGGCAGGTAGAGGTCAAATGAAACTTAATGCAAGGAAATTTGAGGTGATGTATTTTTGAAGGAAGAATGAGAGGGTGTGTATGCTAAATGATAAAACATTCAAAAGAATAGAGGTTTCAGGGCATTAGATATCCAAATCTTCAAAAGTGTTAAAGCTATTTAAACAAAAACAAATGAGAGCCTATATTTTATAAATGGGATGCAGAGTACAAAATCAAAGAGGTGAAACTAATCCAATGCATATCAGTTAGGCTGCAGTTACAATATTTATAAAGAAGCATCTTGTGGAGGCAGAGGGTGCTGAAGAACTAATTTACATCTGCCTTCACTGGAGAATAGAATGCTGCCAATTCACCAGTAAAAGAAGGGGGTTGCAGTGATATAGGATAAGAAAAAAATAAAAGGACTAATAGTAGAAATGTCACCCAGTCGGGAAGGATGTATCCTCAATTGCTGAGATAGGGTGGAAATTGAAGAGGCTCTGGTCACAAGTTGTAATCCTCCTTAGATATGGGGGTGGTGCAAGAGGACTTGCAAATATTAACAGCCTATTCAAAAACAGGAGATGGATAAACCCAGAAATCACAGACTAGTCAACCAGGTGGTGGGGAAATCTTAAATAACAATCTGGGACAAAATTAATTGGCACTTGGAAAATTATGGGCAAATAAATGAAAATCAGCATGGATTGTTAAAGACAAATCGTGTTTGACAACTTGATTGATCTTTGAAGTGACAAAGGGTTGAAGAGAATAGTGCAGCTGATGTTGTCTTTATGGATATTCAAAATATATTTGACAAAGTATCACATAGATTTGTAAACAAAATTAAAGTCCAAGATTTAAATGGACTATGGCAGCATAGGTGCAAAATTGGCCAGAAGCAGAGAGTAGGGGTGAAACGTTTTTTCTCAGATTAGAGGAAATTATACAATGGTATTCCCCAGGGGTTGGTTTTAGGACGATTGTTTTTTTTATATATTAGTGACATGGATTAGGTATACAGGGCATAATTTGAAAGCTTGCCAATGACACTCAATTCAGAAATGTAGTAAACAATGAAGAGGTTAGTAACAGACTTCCAGAGGACATGGATAGACTGCAGAAATAGGCAGACACGTGGCAAATAAATTAATGCAGCATGAAGTGGTGCATTTTGGTAGGAAGAATGAGGAGAGGCAGTCTAAACTAAATGGGACAATTTTAAAGGGCATGCAGGAAAAGAGTGAGCTTGGTGTTTACATAAACAAATCTTTGAAGGTAGCCGGACAAGTTTTTGGCTTTATAGTAGAGGCATGGGATTTACAAAGCAAGGATTTTTTTTAAAACACATGTTGGGTCCCGGCTGGGGTATTGTGTTCAATTCTGAGCAGCACGAGTTAGGGAGGATGTTAAGGCCTTGGATATGATGCAAAAGAGGTTTACTGGGATGGTACCAGGAATGAGGAACTATAGTTATGTGGGGAGACTAGAGAAGCTGGAACTGTTTTCCTTGGAAAAGAGCAGGTAAAGTGATTTAATAGAGGTATACAAAACCATTTACAGCTCTCACAAGTAAGGAGAAACTGTTCACAGTGGCAGAAGGATTGCAAATTATTTTGCTGGTGACTTAGTAACTAGAGGGCTTAAATTTCACATCATCAAAAGAATGAAGGGACAATTCTTTTCCAGGGTTGTTAGTTAGGACATGAATTATCCTTCCAGAAACAGTGATGGAAGCAAGATGCCCACAATAGCTTTTAAAATAAGTGGAGAAAGATTTGAAAATGAATAGCTTATGGGTGTAAGAGAAAATAAATAGCACAAAATGAATATCAAATTATGACCTCTTGTGCCATAAAATTTCTATGATTTTAAAATGTTTATTTGAAAATCAGACATTCAAAAATATTGAATATAGAATATTTATGAATAAGATTGTCAGTAGCCAAAAAAAACATATTGGTGTGTGAATGTTTTTTCAATTGTAGTGCAATTATCCAAAGTTTCAAATGTGTATTTTAGAATGATAAAAGTAACCTTAACTAGATATTAAGTAGATTCAAATGTGCAAAATGTAGTTTATGCTAATATGCATTTCTTTCCCACCTCCCACTCCAACACCTTTGCAGTGTGTCTTCAGGACAGTATTCTGGCTTTCTGGAAGCATGGTATGCAGGGCAAAAGCTTTAAGTCAAATGAAGTAAGTCCACTGTAATTACTTCCACAGCTGACAAATAGTTGATGATTGTTAATAGCAGCTCCTGTTTTGATTTGACTTCTGTCTCTCTTGGGGGGAAACAAATCTCTTCATCGATTTGTTTTCCCTCCCCACTTTTTGTATAAACATTGACTCTTACCCCTCTGGCACATTCCCCAAGTTGCTCAGGTGAGAACAGTAAATGGGATTTGAAAAATTAGCTCTCTTGGGGCAATTAACACTAAGACAGACATGATGGCCTAAATAGGGTCTCCTATACTACAAAGTCTGCAAATTTTCCCTGTGAACATCATTTGAGTTCTGAATAATGGAGATCATGGCCAAACCCAACACTGTCCTTGTCCAATATCAGTATGTGCGCACATTTTTCATTCCTATTGCAGGTTATTTGCTTTATTAGTACCAGCAGCCTTTTGTCAGAACTTTCCCATTAGTTATTTGGTGTACATATTACATAAAGATAGATTAGGATCTTATTTTGTAGATCTTGAAAAATACAGATTTTTTTGTGCACAGCAAACGTTTGTCCAAATAGGATTAGTCAGCACAAAGGGTTTTCATAAAGTAGTGTTAGTGGAGTATACAAATGAATTGATGAAATATAAACAAATAACAGGTACCTTGGTAACAACAAATGGAATGTTAGTATCTGATTCAGAGGACTGTTTATAAATGGGCTGTAATGTAACTGCTTCTTTAGGGCTCGCATTTGGAATTTTAACAAAGTATGCAGTAGATTTTAACATTGCAATATGCATTAGCTTATTTATCATTGACTTGGGTTGCATGATCCAAAATTTTAAACTGCCAGACTTAACTATACTTCAGATTAGAATAAATCCTGTGCTCTGCACATAGGTCAAGATGTAATGATGTTGGACAAAGGCATAGCCAGACTGCGTCACCTACTTGGGCATTGTCTACTGCAATCATTTTCAAACTGGTGCATTTCTGAGGGCCCTGTCCTACCTTTGTTCTTGCACCAGATTTTTCTATGATCTATGTCCCTTGTCCCTTCGCTGGACAGAATTTCGAGCTAAGTTGTAGCTCTTCAAATGGCAACGGTATTTCAGTACTGTGGCCACTCAGAAATGTGTGAACTAAGGTAGTGAGTGTTAGTATTTCTTAATACACCAAAACGATCTTCAGAATCTCGGGTACATAATTCGTATTTCAAACTGAGTTTTGCACTGTTGAACTGCAGAAAACTAAGTAACAAAATTCATCCAAAATGAAATCCGGCATTACTGGAACAAAATGACTTTTAAATCACTGCAGCATTACTGAACAAAAACAATAGCAATTAGTTCACATTTAAGATTGGTAGAAACAATAGCATTTGGTTTCCAATTATGTATTTATAAAGCTTGCGATTATATATGTCATCTGGCGCAGTTAAACAAATAATGCAAGTTTCTACATTTACTGCATGTTGTACAATTTGCTGTTCAAGTACTACAATTTTGCATGAAAACCTCAAAAATATTGAGGTTGTAGGTTTCTGAGCAGACCTGAATGATGATAATTCACTTGCCTTCCTCATGGCACAATTATGATGTTATTTTGGGGCTTATATATTTCAAGGCTCTGTGTGCATCCTTTACATTGGATTTGTTTTGTCACCATTTTAAGGATCACTTTAACTATTGAAATTTAGAAATGTAATCAATTTCTTGCTAAACTTTTCAAATCAGGTTACCCAGGAGATATCCGATAAAAGCAGAGTCTTTCATCTCTTAGGATCTGATAGGTAAGAAGAAGCCATTATTTATTTAGCTAATTACAAACATATTGGTGTTTGTACAACTGAGCTAGTGCACATATAAAATCTTGATGTAATTGACAACTATGTTAAACACTTCCATTCCTGATACTTATACCAAGGCCCAAGAGGAAAGTATACCGTATAACATTCTCCTATGCATTTTACCCTCGTGTTTGTGAGCATGACCTCTGAAGATCCACTAGTTACTGGCAGCTTTTCTAATTTCAAAAGATATTTATACTGTTAATTCCCTAACCCGAAAAGTGGCCAACATGAAAAATGTTTAATTTAATTCCAGTATTTTTGTAAGTTGAATAATCATGACTAACTGCAGATCCATATTATCTGTGAAACTATCACCACTAGCCAAAACTGTTGATTTGTTTTTGAAGAACAAGTAGGGAAAAAATGTGTACTTCAGAATACGTCACCAGTAATTCCTGAATGGCCGAATTTGAATAATTCTAAAATGATATTGCTGTTTTCCGTTGGTTACATACATAGTAAATTTGTAGTGCTTATTACAAAATTTCCCAAACTCCAGTTTGTTCTGTAAATTCACATATCATTGTTTATGCCTTCACTTGAATCTTTCAAGCTCTTGCATTTTTTCAACTGCAGAGATACCAATATGGGAATTTAATCTTGTGTAAATAGTGGTTATCATAAAAGACAGCTACACTGCTCACTCGCCACCAACATTCCCATGAAGCTGCTTGGCCCAGGTCTTGTTGCGTTTGAATGTCTTGTCTGCAAGTGGCCATACAAGAAAAATTAAACATACTGCTCATTAAAAGATCTGGCTACACACAACAAAAATTTTACAGGGATCTTTGCTCACCAGCCCTATGCATTCTCCTTGCATTGGAACAATTGCATTCTTCATAAGTGTGCACAGTGGATAGAATAAATAGAACACAATAGAATCTATAATTTACTGCCAGAAAGTTGTTTAAGGTGCTTGCCTAGCAACTACCAGCATAGTACCTATTTTGCGTGATTTACAAGTTCACTTACATTTGTTCTAGTTGCTGTAAACCTTCAAATTAACTACTATTTTGAGTTCTTCAATGAATTCATTCTATTTACATATTAGAATCCTGCTTCTTGAAAGCTTTTGCAGATTAATTTTAAAAAGTCTGAAATTTGGTAAAGGCAAACATTTTGATAGCTTTGATATAGATAATTTGCATGAGATAATGTGGATCTATTTAATAATAGCTCATCAATATGTGAAAACTGATATCCTCCGAGATTGAAACTGCTGGTTAGTTTTTTTGTTTGCACCCTGTCTAGAGTCCTTTGTGCTAAGGCAGTGTCTGGGTCAACAGGATCTGAGCTTCTCCCAATGTTACTCAGCCAGCCATTTGTAGATGTTGAGTACAGCCTAAGTCTACCTGACCTCTCTTTCTCTGCTCATTCTCATTTAGCCTTCCTGATGAAGCTCCTCGCCCTTCCAGACATCATGATATAACCTGGCATCCAGGCATTCTGCTTTTCTATAAATCTTATGTTGCATATGTCCACTTTCATGCACACCCTGCAAAGTGAGGAGGCTATTCAAGTGACAGGAAGGGATAGAGAGAACAAATCTAAGAGTAAACCATCAGATAAGGCTACAGATTAAAAAAAATAAAAGAACAAAGCTAAAAGTTCTGTATCTGATTGGACGTAGCATTCCAAACAAAACACATAACTGATAGCGCAAATAGAAATAAATAATTATGACCTGAAAGCCATGGCAGAGATATGGCTGCAGGATGACATAAGATTGGGACCTGAATATTGAAGGCTACATGATATTTAGGAAGGAGAGGAAGCTAGGAAAAGGTGGAGGGGCAGCTCTGTTAATTAATGATCGTGTTGGCACATTACATAGAAACTAGGAGCAGGAGTAGGCCATTTGGCCCTTTGAGCCTGCTCCGCCATTCATTATGATGATGGCTGATCATCCAACTCAATAGCCTGCTCCCGCTTTCTCCCCATACCCTTTGATCCCTTTCGCCCCAAGAGCCATATCTAACTTCTTCATGAAAGCATACAATGTTCTGGTCTCAACTACTTTCTGTGGTAACGAATTCCACAGGCTCACCACTCTCTGAGTGAAGAAATTTCTCCTCATCTCAGTCCTAAATGGTCTACCCCATATCCTCAGACTGTGACCCTTGATTCTGGACTCCCCCAACATCGGGAACGTCCTTCCTGCATCTACCCTGTCTAGTCCGGTTAGAATTTTATAGGTTTCTCTGAGATCCCCTGTCATTCTTCTGAACTCCAGAGAATATAATCCTAATCGACTCAATCACTCCTCATATGTCAGTCCTGCCATCCCAGGAATCAGTCAGATCAACCTTCGCTGCACTCTGGCTATAGCAAGTCCATCCTTCCTCAGATAAGGAGACCAAAACTGCGCACACTATTCCAGGTGTGGTCTCACCAACGTCCTGTACAATTGCAGCATGACATCCCTGTTCCTGTACTCGAATCTTCTGGCTATGAAGGCCAACATACCATTGTCCATGATGCTACCTTCAAAAACAGTTCCTCTGACATGTCCTCCTTCTTCCTAACCGAGGTTTTCAACCCTCGGTCGTTGACAGGCCCCCCAACCATGTCCGGCCCATCTCCTGCGCATCCGCCCTCACGCCTTCTCCTCCCTCCCAGAAACATGATAGGGTCCCCCTTGTCCTCACTTATCACCCCACCAGCCTCCGCATTCAAAGGATCATCCTCCGCCATTTCCGCCAACTCCAGCATGATGCCACCACCAAACACATCTTCCCTTCACCCCCCTTATCGGCATTCCGTAGGGATCGCTCCCTCCGGGACACCCTGGACCACTCCTCCATCACCCCCTACTCCTCAACCCCCTCCTATGGCACCACTCCATGCCCACGCAAAAGATGCAACACCTGCCCCTTCACTTCCTTTCTCCTCACCGTCCAAGGACCCAAACACTCCTTTCAAGTGAAGCAGCATTTCACTTGCATTTCCCCCAACTTAGTCTACTGCATTTGTTGCTCCCAATGTGGTCTCCTCTACATTGGAGAGACCAAACGTAAACTGGGCGACCGCTTTGCAGAACACCTGCGGTCTGTCCGCAAGAATGACCCAAACCTCCCTGTTGCTTGCCATTTTAACACTCCACCCTGTTCTCTTGCCCACATGTCTGTCCTTGGCTTGCTGCATTGTTCCAGTGAAGCCCAACGCAAACTGGAGGAACAACATCTCATCTTCCGACTAGGCACTTTACAGCCTTCCGGACTGAATATTGAATTCAACAATTTTAGGTCGTGAGCTCCCTCCCCCATCCCCACCCCCTTTCTGTTTCCCCTTTCCTTTTTTTTCCAATAAATTATAAAGATTTTCCTTTTCCCACCTATTTCCATTATAAAAAAAAACACCCCCACTAGATCTATACCTTGAGTGCCCTACCATCCATTCTTAATTAGCACATTCGTTTAGATAATATCACCAACTTTAACTTTAACACCTATGTGTTCTATTGTACTATTGTCGTTGACATCTTTTGATGATCTGCTTCTTTCACTGCTTGTTTGTCCCTACAACCACACCCCCTCTCCACCTCTCTTTCTCTCTATCTCTCCGCCCCCCACACACACACCTTAAACCAGCTTATATTTCAACTCTTTCTTGGACTCGAACTCAAGTTCTGTCGAAGGGTCATGAGGACTCGAAACGTCAACTCTTTTCTTCTCCGCCGATGCTGCCAGACCTGCTGAGTTTTTCCAGGTAATTCTGTTTTTGTTTTGGATTTCCAGCATCCGCAGTTTTTTTGTTTTTATACCATTGTCTTTACCACCTGCTGCACCTGCATGCTTACCTTCATTGACTGGTGTACAAGGACACCCAGGTCTCATTGCACATTCCCCTCTCTCAATTTATAGCCATCCAGATAATCTGTCTTCCTACCAAAATGGATAACCTCACATTTATCCACATTCTACTGCATCAGTCATGCATTTGCCCATTCATCCAGCTTGTCCAAATCACACTGAAGCATCTCTGCATCCTCCTCACAGCTCACCCTCCCACCCAGCTTTGTGTCACCTGCAAATTTGGAGATATTACATTTAATTCCCTCATTGAAATCATTAATATATATTGTGAATAACTGGGGTCCCAGCACCGATCCCTGCAGTACCCCACTAGTCAATGCAATTGCCTTTCGGAAAAAGAGCCATTTATTCCTACTCTTTGTTTCCTGTCTGCCAACCAGTTTTCTATCCATCTCAATACACTACCCCCAATCCCATGCACTTTAATTTTACACGCCAATCTCTTATGTGGGACTTTGTAAAAAGCCTTCTGAAAGTTCAAATAAACCACACCTACCGGCTCCCCCTCATCAATTCTACTAGTTACAGCCTTGAAAAATTACAGTAGATTTGTCAAGCATGATTTCCCTTTCATAAATCCATGCTGACTCTGTCTGATTCTGCCCCTGTTTTCCATGTGCTCAGCTATTAAATCTTTTATAAAGGACTCAAAATTTTCACCACTATCGACGTCAGGCTGGCTGGCCTATAATTCCCTGTTTTCTTTCTGCCTCCCGTTTTAAATAGTGGGGTTACATTAGCTACCCTCCAATCTGTAGGAACTGTTCCAGAGTCTATAGAATCTCGGAAGATGACCACCAATGCATCCACTATTTCTAGGGCCACTTCCTTAAGTACTCTGGGATGTAGATTATCAGGCCCTGGGGATTTATCGGCCTTCAATCCCATCAATTTCCCCAACACCATTTCCCTACTAATACGGATTTCTTTCAGTTCCTCCCTCTCACTAAACTCTGTGTTCCCCAACATTTCTGGTATGTTATTAGTGTCCTCCTTTGTAAAGACAGAACCAAAGTATATATTTAGTTGGTCAGCCATTTCTTTGTTCCTCATTATAAATTCCCGTTTCTGACTGTAAGGGACCTACATTTGCCTTCACCAATCTTTTTCTCTTCACATACCTATAGAAGCTTTTACAGTCAGCTTTTATGTTCCCTGCAAGTTTACTCTCGTACTCTATTTTCCCCTTCTTAATCAATCCCTTGGCCCTCCTTTGCTGAATTCTCAACTGCTCCCAATCCTCAGGTCTGTTATTTTTTTCTGGCCAATTTGTATGCCTTTTCCTTGCATCTAATACTATCTCTAATTTCCCTTGTAAGCCATGGTTTGGCCACCTTTCCTGTTTTACTTTTGTGCCAGACAGGAATAAACACCCATGCGCTCTTTGAATGTTTGCCATTGAATATCCACCGTCATCCCTTTAAGTAACGTTTCCCAATCCATCATAGCCGACTTGCACCTCATACCATCGTAGTTTCCTTTATTAAGATTCAGGATCCAAGTCTCAGAATCAACTACGTCACTCTCCATCTTGATGAAGAATTCTATCATATTATGGTTGCTCATCCCCAAGGGGCCTCGCACAATTAGATTGCCAATTATTCCTTTCTCATTACACAATACCCAGTCGAGGATGTCCTGTTCTCTCATTGGTTCCTCAATGTATTGGTCCAGAAAAACATCCCGTATTCACTCCAGGAATTCCTCCTCTACGGTATTGTTACTAATTTGATTTGCCCAATCTCTATGCATATTAAAGTCATCCATAATTACAGATGTTCCTTTATTACATGCGTCTCTAATTTCCTGTTTAATGCCATTCCCAACATCACCACTACAGTTTGGGGGTCTATATACAACCTCCACTAACATTTTTTTGCCCCTTAGTGTTTCTCAGCTCTACCCATACAGATTCCACATCAAAGAACAAAGAAAAGTACAGCACAGGAACAGGCCCTTCGGCCCTCCAAGCCTGCGCCGATCATATTGCCCGTCAACTAAAACATTTTGCACTTCCGGGGTCTGTATCCCTCTATTCCCATCCTATTCGTGTATTTGTCAAGCTGCTTCTTAAACACCACTATCGTACCTGCTTCCACCACCTCCTCTGGGAACGAATTCCAGACACTCACTACCCTCTCTTGTTGGAGCTAATATCTTTCCTCACTATTGCGTTAATTTCCTCTTTAACCAGCAATGCAACTCCACCACCTTTTCCTTTTTGTCGGTCCTTCCTAAATACTGAATACCCCTGGATGTTCAGTTCCTATCCCTGGTCACTCTGCAGCCATGTCTCCGTAATCCTGACTATACCATACATCTATTTGCGCAGTTAATTCATCCACTTTATTGCGAATGCTCCTCGCATTAAGGCACAAAGCCTTAAGGCTTGTCTTTTTAACATTACTTGTCCCATTCCCGTTATTTTTTACTGAGGCCCTGTTTGATTCTTGCCCTTGATTTCTCTGATTATCACTTTTCTTATTCTGCTTTCTGTCTTTTGTTCTTGTCTTTGATTCCCCTTCCCCTGACTCTGTACATAGGTTCCCATCCCCCTGCCATTTTAGTTTAAACCCTCCCCAATCACTCGAGCAAATCTATCAGTCCCAGTCCTGCCCAGGTGTAACCTGTCCGGTTTGTACTGGTCCCACCTCCCCCAGAACCGGTCCCAATGCCCCAGGAATCTGAAACCCTCCCCTTCACACTATCTCTTCAGCCACGTATTCATCTGATATATCCTGCTATTTCTACTCTGACCAGCACGTGGCACTGGTAGTAATCCTGAGATCACTACCTTTTGAGGTCGTACTTTTCAACTTACTTCCTAACTCCTTATTCTGCTTTTCTGCTTTTAGGACCTCAGCCTTTTTTTTTTACCTGTGTCGTTTAGTACCAATGTGTACCACGACCACTGGCTGTTCACCCTCCCCCTTCAGAATGTCCTCTAGCCGATCTGAGACGTCCTTGACCCTAGCACCAGGGAGGCAACATATCATCCTGGAATCTTGTTTGCAGCCACAGAAATGCCTATCTATTCCCCTATAACTATTGCATTCCCACACTTTTCACTCCTCCCCTGTGCAGCAGAGCCAACCGCGGTGCAACGAATTTGGCTGTTGCTGCTTTCGCCTGAGAGGCCATTCCCCCCAAAAGTATCCAAAGTGGTATATCTGTTTTGCAGGTGAATAGCCACAGGAGATTCCTGCACTGCCTGCCTATTCCTCTTGCTTTGCCTGGTGGTCACCCATTCCCTTCCTGCCTGTGGACTCTTAGCTTGCGATGTGACTACCTCTCTATACATGCTATCCACGATACTCTCCGCTATGTGGATGCTCCAGTGTCCCCAGCCACCATTCCAGCTCCAAAACCCAGACTTCCAGGAGCTGCAGCTAGAGATACTTCCCGCACATATGCTGGTCCCCGGCACTGGAAATGTGCCCGGCTTCCCACATAGAGCAGAAGGAGCACACCACAGCTTTAAGCTCTCCTGCCATGACTTAGCCCTTTAAATTAAATTAAACCTTTTGGAAGATACTTAATATGAATTACTCCCGAGCCCTTCTTCCCTGCTCCTCGTTGTTACAGAATATAGCCCCAAAAACGATGAACTACAAAATAAGACCTTAAAAACTATAAACAATAAAAGTAGTAAATGCTTACCCGACCATACTCACGGTACTCAAAGGATTACCTCGTTCCCTCCTCACCGAACTCCTTCAGTCACCCCTGCTCTCCCAGCTTCTCTTCAACTCCCGATTCCTCTCATGTTTCTCTTCAACTCCCGGCTCCTCTCGCGCTCCTCTTCAATTCGCGGCTCCTCTCGCGCTCCTCTTCAATTCGCGGCTCCTCTCGCGCTCCTCTTCAATTCGCGGCTCCTCTCGCGCTCCTCTTCAATTCGCGGCTCCTCTCGCGCTCCTCTTCAATTCGCGGCTCCTCTCGCGCTCCTCTTCAATTCGCGGCTCCTCTCGCGCTCCTCTTCAATTCGCGGCTCCTCTCGCGCTCCTCTTCAATTCGCGGCTCCTCTCGCGCTCCTCTTCAATTCGCGGCTCCTCTCGCGCTCCTCTTCAATTCGCGGCTCCTCTCGCGCTCCTCTTCAATTCGCGGCTCCTCTCGCGCTCCTCTTCAATTCGCGGCTCCTCTCGCGCTCCTCTTCAATTCGCGGCTCCTCTCGCGCTCCTCTTCAATTCGCGGCTCCTCTCGCGCTCCTCTTCAATTCGCGGCTCCTCTCGCGCTCCTCTTCAATTCGCGGCTCCTCTCGCGCTCCTCTTCAATTCGCGGCTCCTCTCGCGCTCCTCTTCAATTCGCGGCTCCTCTCGCGCTCCTCTTCAATTCGCGGCTCCTCTCGCGCTCCTCTTCAATTCGCGGCTCCTCTCGCGCTCCTCTTCAATTCGCGGCTCCTCTCGCGCTCCTCTTCAATTCGCGGCTCCTCTCGCGCTCCTCTTCAATTCGCGGCTCCTCTCGCGCTCCTCTTCAATTCGCGGCTCCTCTCGCGCTCCTCTTCAATTCGCGGCTCCTCTCGCGCTCCTCTTCAATTCGCGGCTCCTCTCGCGCTCCTCTTCAATTCGCGGCTCCTCTCGCGCTCCTCTTCAATTCGCGGCTCCTCTCGCGCTCCTCTTCAATTCGCGGCTCCTCTCGCGCTCCTCTTCAATTCGCGGCTCCTCTCGCGCTCCTCTTCAATTCGCGGCTCCTCTCGCGCTCCTCTTCAATTCGCGGCTCCTCTCGCGCTCCTCTTCAATTCGCGGCTCCTCTCGCGCTCCTCTTCAATTCGCGGCTCCTCTCGCGCTCCTCTTCAATTCGCGGCTCCTCTCGCGCTCCTCTTCAATTCGCGACTCCTCTCGCGCTCCTCTTCAATTCGCGACTCCTCTCGCGCTCCTCTTCAATTCGCGACACGTCTCGCGCTCCTCTTCAATTCGCGACTCCTCTCGCGCTCCTTTTCAATTCGCGACTCCTCTGGTGGAGGGAGTGAATGTTTTGTGAATGGGGTGCCAATCAAGCGACTGCTTTGCCTGAATGGGTTCAAGAATCATGACTGTTGGCACTGCACTCATCCAGGCAAGTGGAGAGGATTCCATCACACTCCTGACTTGTGTCTTGTAGATGGCGATTTACTTGCCACAGGATTTCCCAGCCTCTGATCCACTCTTGTAGCCACGGGTATGTATGTGGCTAGTCCAGTTCAGTTTCTGGTCAATGGTAACCCCCCAGGATGTTGATAGTGGGGGATTCAGTGATGGTAATGCTGTTGAATGTCAAGGGGCAATGGTTAGGTTTTCTCTTGTTGGAAGTGTCATTGCCTGGCACTTTTGTGGCACAAATGTTACTTGCCATTTGTCAGCCCAAGTCTGTTGTCCTGATCTTAGTGCATTTGGACATGGACAGCTTCAGCATCTGAGGAGCTGCGAATGGCGTTGAACATTGTGCAATCATCAGCGAACATCCCCACTTTTGACCTTATGATGGAAGGAAGGTCATTGATGAAGCAGCTGAAGTTGGTTGGGCCTAGGCTACTACACTGAAGAACTCTTGCAGTGATGTCCAGGAACTGAGATGATTGACTTCCAACAACCACAACCATCATCTTTTTGTGCTAGGTATGACCCCAACCAACGGAGAGTTTTCCCCCTGATTTCCATTGACTCCATATTTGCTCGGGCTTCTTCATGCCACACTCTGCCCTTGACATCAAGGCAACATTTGACAGTCACTCTCATCTCACCTCGAGTTCAGGCCTTTTGGCCAGATTTGAACCAAGGCCTAATGAGATCAAGAGCTGAATGACTCTGGTGGAACCCAAACTGAGCATCAGTGAGTAGGTTACTGCTAAGCAAATGCTGATTTATAGTACTGTGATGACCCCTTCCATCACTTTACTGATGATCGAGAGTAGACTGATGGAACGGTAATTGGCTGGGTTGTATTTGTCCTGCTTTGTGTACAGGACGTACCTGGGCAGTTTACACATTGACAGGTAGATGCCAGTGTTGTAGATGTACTGGAACAGCTTGGCTAGGGGTGTGGCAAGTTCTGGAGCCCAATTCTTCAGTACTATTGCCGGAATATGGTCCGGGCCCATAGACTTTGCAGTATCCAGTGCCTTCAGCTGTTTCTTGATGTCACGTGGAGTGAATCAAATTAGCTGAAGACTGGCATCTGTGGTGCTGGGGACCTCAGAAGAGGCCAATATGGATCATTCGCTTGGTACTTCTGGCAAGATTGTAGCAAATGCTTCAGCCTTATCTTTTGCACTGACATGCTGGGCTCCACCACTGCCATCATTGAGGATGGGGATATTTGCAGAGCTGCCTCCTCCCATGGGTTGTTTAGTTGTCCGTCACCATTCACGACTGGATGTGGCAGGGCTGCAGAGCTTAGATTTGATCTGTTGGTTGTGGAATCACTTAGCTCTGTCTGTCGCTTACTGCTCATGTCTTTTGGCATGCAAGTAGTCCTGTGTTGTAGCTTCAGGTTGACACCTCATTTTTGGGTAAGCGGTGCATTTCCTGGCATGCCCTCCTGCACTCTTCATTAAACCAGGGTTGATCCCCTGGCTTGGTGGTAATGATAGAGTGAGGGATATGATGGGCCATGAGGTTACAGATTGTGGTTGAGTACAATTCTGCTGCTGCTGATGGTCACAGCACCTCATGTTGCCCAGTCTTGAGTTGCTTCATCTGTTTGAAACCTATTCCATTTAGCACGATGGTAGTGCCATACAACACGATGGAAGGTATCCTCAGTGTGAAGATGGGACTTTGCCTCCGCAAGGACTGTACAGTAGTCACTTCTACCAGTACTGTCATGGACAGATGCATCTGTGGCAGGCAGGTCGATGAGGATGAGGTCAAATATGTTTTTCCCTCTTGGTGTTCTCGCCACCTGCCGCAAATGCAGTCTAGCTATGTCATTGACGACTCAACCAGCTTGGTCTGTAGTGGTGCTACCGAGCCACTCTTAATGATGGACAATAAAGTACCCCACCTGGAGAACATTCTGCTCCCATGCCACGCTCAGTGCTTCTGCTAAATGGTGTTCAACATGGAGGAGTATTGATTCATCAACTGAGGGGGTTGGGGTGGATGGAGGGTCTGGGGTGGTGGTATGTGCTAATCGGCAGATGGTTTCCTTGCCCATGTTTGACTTGATGCCATCAGACTTCATGGGGTCTGGAGTTGATGTTGAGGACTCACAGGGAACTCCCTCCTGACTGTATGCCACTGTGCCACCATCTCTGCTGGGTCTGTTCTGCCAGTGGGACAGGATATACCCAAGGATGGCGATGGTGGTGTCTGGAACATAGTCATACACTTGGAATCATACCTTGCAGGCAATCTCAGGCTGTTGCTTGCTTACTTACTTTCTTCCTAGGTAGTAGTGATCGTAGTATGTTTGAATTTTACAATCAGGTTGAGAGTGGGTCAAAGGTGAGTATTTTAAACTTAACTAAGGGCAATTATGAGGGCATGAAAGCAGAGCTAGCTAAAGTGAACTGGAAATTTAGGTTAAGGGTTAGGTCAATAGAGATCCAGTGGCAGACATTTGAGGGATATTGCAGAATACACAGAGGAGATGCATTCCATTGAGAGAGAAAAAATCCAAGGGAAGGACACACCAGTTGTGATTAACTAAAAAGTTAACAATAGCATCAAACTGAAAGAAAAAACATGTAAGTGCACAAACATGGGTGGTAGGTCAGAAGATTCAACAGATTTTTTAATAACAAAGGGTGACTAAAATATGAATAAGGAGGGAAGAATTAGAGTATGAGAGAAAGCTAGCTAGAAATATAAAGACATAGTAAGAGTTTCTATAGATATTTTAAGAAGAAAAGAGTCAACAAAGTGAGCCTGGAGAAAGTGACTCGGGGGAATTAATAATGGAAAATAAGCAAGTGACAGATGAATTGAACCAGGATTTTGCATCAGTCTTCACTATAGATAATACAAGTAACATCCCAGAAATAGCTGCAGATCAAGGAATGAAAGGGAGGGAGGAACTCAGGATAATTACAATCACCATGGAAGTGGTACTGAGAAAATTGTTGGAGCTGCGGGCTGACAAGTCACCAGGTGCCAATGGACTTCATTCTAGGGTCTTAAAAGAAATGGTTAGTGAGATAGTTGATGCGTTGGTTTTAATTTTCCAAAATTCCCTAGGTTTGGGGAAGGTTCCATTAGATTGGAAGATAGCAAATGTAACTTCTTTATTCAAAAAGTGAAGTTGAACTTTTGATTGATTGCAGCAATTATGTTTTATAAATGTTATTAGGTTTTACTGAAAAATACAAGGCATAGCTATCATGTTTATCTTTATTTATTGCAGGGTTGTCGTGCTAGAAAGTCGACCAACAGACAATCCTACAGCACACAGCAATCTCTATATCTTAGCTGGCCATGAAAACAGTTACTAAGCAACACAAAGAAACTTAATCAGAGTGACTGTTGATTGAAATGGGACAAACATAACCGCTTCCAACAATGAAGATTGAGTGTTGAGGAAAATATAAAACAAAATAGAAGTTCAGCAGTGGCTGCTGTGGCCTTTCTTTTTGTTGTACTTCTATATTTGATTCTATCATGGGGTAGATTATTAAGCAAAATAGTAAATTTAGTAGCTAGATGTGGCTTTATTAAAATATTCCGCCACTGTGTGGTTGGTCTGTCATATCAAATTTGCATTATAAAAGCCATGACTAATTGTTTTGTAAACCGTAGCAAAAGATCTAATTTCTAATCGTAAAAGCACAATAATTCATGCAAAATGAAAATGTACAGCAATCTTAAAGTGCCACACTTTCTCATACTTATTTCAGAACTTAAGAATGAAGGGGTTAAAGGGTTAATTGACTCTCATACCCCCGAATTCCAACATCACCTTCTTACACCTATACTTTTTTCAGAATATTGATTGGTGTGCTTTAAGCTTTTCTACTTTATAAATATTTTGCAAGAAAATTTGGTGTTTCATAGTGTTCTCCTGTTATATACTAAGTCTACTTTTAATACTAAATCTATGTTTTTGGAAATCTTCTCTTGCCTAATACTGCAACAATTTTATAGGATTTTTAATGCACCCACTGCAAGACTGTACAGCTTGAATATCTGTTATAGTATAGCGATAAACTGAATATTTAAATGTTTTATTTATTAATCTGCCAATTGTAAGAAAGGTAACTTACAGGGGAAAAATAGGGTAATTACACCATATTTAGTTAAATTTGTTTTATTGAAGCTTAAGGCCGTAAGGAAGGGGGAAAATGTCCCTTTTAGCTGATTGTATGTATAAGCATATTGTAGTATATGAATTGGAACTTAAGCTCTTACACTCTTTGTACAAAGGCACCATATAAGCACTTTCCTGTACTACTTTTAATTTGTAAGGCTTAGCAATTTAGTGGATTTATTCATACATTTTAATCTTTTCATATGCAATGTATAGTGAAGGTGTTTTTTACACACATAACATGCAGTAGTTATAGGAGTGCAATAAAATCAGTCAAAATTGTCAAACATTGTATAAATCAAAAAAAAATACATTTCTCTTCTGGCTATTTTAATCATAAATGTTGGGGAAATCATCCCACTTCAAATTTTCAGCTTTGAAATTGGAATATGGTTTATGATGCAAGCAGTGAATATCTTTAAGTCACCATTTTCAGTTTCTACCTCACCCTATGAATGGCATCTGTTTTCTATGTCTCCACTTCTTGAAGACCTTTCAGAAAATTTTACTTTATCCACATTCTTAAAATTAGTCTTGCATATTAAAGGCTGTTATTCAATAAAATAAACACTAATTGTAGCAAAAAAAACTTGAATTAATTCTAACTCTGTAATATTCATCTGTAAATAATGTAAAATAAAATGTTCAATGCATGGGTTCAAATTTGTGATAATTACCTTGTGAATGAGAGCTATTCTACTGATCTATTACAATATAACTTGCAGTAGAAAATTATAACTTTCTGTAGGAACTGCTTGGATTTCAATTTATTAAAAGTACTAGTCTTTTCTTTATCCTACCACCCCATTGCTTGAGCTGTGTGTAAAGTTTGTGTCAATGTTTGTATGTTGTTAATAGGGCTTGAGTGCTAACCCTAGTTTAAAATTACAAATTAATCAATATTTTTACAGAATATGGTTTTTACAAAATCTTAGTTTACGAAAATGTTTACTTACAGTTTCAGTATTCACAATGAGTCACGTAAAAATCAAATTGATATTGTTACCAATCCATCACATTGTATATTTTTCCTTAAAACAATTGTTTAAGAAATACACAGCCCTTTTAAAGTGTACCATTGTTTTAAAAATTATAAGTTTCCTTGGTGATTAAAAGAGTTCTGTTTAGTATGTAATTGTTCCCCTTGAGCCGCTGTAAGGAGCTAATTTGTAAATAACTCTATGCAAGACGCTGTGACACAGCAATTATCTTTTTACAGATTGATTCTTGTAATCAGAATTTGAGACAAATATTTACAGAAATGCCAGTTTTTTTCAGAATTTAATTTTGAAACCATTCATTATTGCTGCAAACTTAGAAACAGAAGCTAACTGAAAAGTTCATAATAGTTGGGATCACAATTCTTAATTTCCATCTCGCTACACAAGTGCTATGAATATACTTTTTTAAATTTTAAAAAAATAAAAAAAAATTGGAAATGGACAAAGGTTTATAGGACTTATGTACCTTCTGCTGCTTGTAAGGACTCATCGCCCCTTTTGGCGGTGAGTGTACATTGGAACACATGCCATAAAAACTGGCCTTGGCCAGATCAATTTAACATCTCCATGTCAGTGCTTGTTTTTGATCAACAATTGTGATCATATCTGGAAAAGTTGAATTGGTTAGTTCACACCAAGACAACAACAGCAAAATACCTGTGCAAAAGCAAGATACTGTGGATGCAGGAAATCTGAAATAAAACACAAAATGCTGGAAATACTCAGCAGGTCTGGCAGTATCTGTAGAGTCATAAGGCTATAACCACACAGAAGGAGACTATTTGGCCCATTGAGTCCATGCCAGCTCACACAATTCAAGTCAGTGCCATTCCTCCTCCCTGTAGTCCTGCAAGTTTTTTTGCCTCAAGTGCCCATCCAATTTCCTTTTGAAACCAATGACTGTCTCTGCTTCCACCAACCTTGCAGGCAGTGTGTTCCAGGTTATTGCTACTCATTGTGTAAAAATGTTCTTCCTCATTGCCTGGAGCATTGAGAGAAAACAGTTAACAAATCAGGTCTTTGACCTTCCATCAGAACTGGGAAAACTGAGAAGTGTGACAGATTTTGAGCAATTGGAAGGGGAGGATGAGAGAAAAAACAAAAGGGAAGGTTTATGACCAGGTGGAGGACAGGAGATTAATTACAAATGGTTTCATCGTGCAAAAGCAGTGGCAATGGACAAGAAACAAAAGAGATCTATAGGAGAAGCAAACGATAGGATCTTGAAAAGCTGCTGTCCAAAAGCAAAGGAAATAAAAGAAATGAGAAAAACATACCAGCGAAGAAAAACAGAATACAGTGGGTGGGGGCAGAGATCACAACTGCAAATTTTTAACTCATGTTAAGTCCAGAAAGCTGTAAAGTGCCCTTTGGAAAGATGAGATGCTGTTCCTTGAGCTCATTTTGGGCTTTGTTGGAACATTGTAAGAGACTAAGGATAGAAAGGTCAGTGGGAGAAAGGTGAAAAATTATAATGACAGATGATTGGAAGTTCAGATCACGCTTGTGAACTGAATGGAGCTGTTCCATAAAGTAGTCACCCAGACTACAAAAAACGTTTCCTCCTTTCAGATGTGTAGGATTACAAGCTTTATCGCTTTATCTCTTCATCTCAATACTCCCCTGGATCCTTTTCCCCTTCAATTCCCTCTGACCTTCCTCACCCCTTGTCTGTATTCATGATATTGTCAAACCTTTCTCTCTCTGACTCTGAATGATCTCTCCTTAGCAAAGGCTTCAGCTTCATCCCCATAAGCCCCCATCTCAAATTTCAAGCTCAGCACAAGACTGAGTTTGTCTTCCATCACCTATATGTCCACTTCTTTAGCCCAGAGTACCCCTTCACACAGCAGATCCTTTTACTCATCTCCAAAATTCTCTGTCAACCTGGACCCTCCCTCGGACCTCTTAACCCGTCTAAATCTTTTCATTGTCATGCTAGCAGTTCTTATCAGCAGACTCAATTTAGAGTGAGGGAGGCGCAGAAATTATCCTCCTCTGGCCTTGCAGCACTTTATTCTTTCAAATCCAACCCTAACATTGTCATCAAACCTGCTGACAAAGGTGGTAGTGGTGCTGTTTTGTGTACCACCCTCTCCCAAGCAGAAGCCAAACGCCAACTCTGATGCTTTCCCTTACCTCCCCCATTCTATGACCCATCACTGAACATCACGCCATTGTTTCCAGGACTGTCAATGACATCACCTTTCCATGGCCCCCAGCCTCGAACAGCCTGCTCTTACCTAGCCCAACCAGTCGCCCTCGAACACTACCCTCCTCCACCTGGCTGAAATTGTTCTTACATTGAACAACTTTTTCAACTTCACTCATTTCTTCCAAAAAGGTGTTGCTATGAGTACCTGCTTGGCTCCTAGCTGTACTTTTTTTGATATACAGTATATGGAATATTCCTCATTCCAGTACTACTCAGGCCCCCTTCCTCACCCCTTTTCCTGGTACATTGAAGAGCTATTTCCTGCTGTCCAAGAACTGGTAAATGTAATTGACTTTGCTTCCAATTTCCACCCTTCTGCTTTCACATGGTCTATCTCTGAGTCTTCCCTTCTTTGAAAGCCTATCCCCAGAAATGGAGACAGTGCAATCAACCAATATTTACCATAAGCCCACTGACTCCCACTGTTGACTGCACTTCCTTACACCCCACTTCCTGTAATCACACTCTTCCATTCTTTCACTTCCACTATCACATCTTTTTGGACAATGCAGCCTTCTATACTAGCACTTCTGATGACTTTCTCCTTAACTAAGGATTCTTCCACCTTTATCCTTCCTATTACATGCATTTCTGCTCTGGACTCTTCTCCTTTCTACTGGAACCACAATAGGATTCCCTTTGTCTTTAACTTCCACTCACCAGCTTCCACAATCAAGGGATCATCCTGTCATTTCTGCCATCTCCAGCATGATGCCACTGCCAAATGCAGCTTCCCTTCTCTTTCCAGCATTCAGAAAGGACTGTTTTCTCTGCAATTCCATGATTCATTCCTCAGCTATCACTAACACCCCTCCCTTCCCTACGCACCTTTCAGTGCAAATGTAGGAGATGCAATACCTGCCCTTTTGTCATCTCCTCACTGTCCAAACACACCTTCCACGTGAAAGTGATTTAATTGTACTTTCTATTTAGTATACTGTATTCACTGCTCACAATGTCGTGATCTCTATATTATACTATCAACATCCTAGGGATTACTATTGACCAGAAACTGAACTGGACTAGCCATATAAATACTGTGGCTACAAGAGCACATGCCTCCCCAAAGCCTGTCCATCATCTATAGGGCACAAGTCAGGAGTGTGATGGAATACTCTCCACTTGCCTGGATGAGTACAGCTGCACAACAGTCAAAAAGCTTGATGCCATCCAGTTCAAAGCAGCCTGCTTGATTGGCACCCCATCCCCAAACATTCACTTCCTCCACCACTGACGTACCGTGGTAGTAATGTGTACCATCTACAAGATGCACTGTAGAAACTCGCCAAGCCTCCTTAAGCAGCAACTTGCAAACCCACGGCCACTACCATTTAGAAGGACAAGGGCAGCAGATACATGAGAACACCACTACCTCAAAGTTCCCCTCCAGGCCACTCACTGTTCCTTCAATGTCACTGGGTCAAAATCTTGGAACTCCCTCCCTGACAGCACTGCAGATGTACCTACACCACATGGATTGCAACAGTTCAAGAAGGCAGCTCACCATGACTTTCTCAAGGGCAATTAGGGATGGGCAATAAATGCTGGCCTACCCAGTGATGTCCACATTCCATGAATGAATAAAAAAAATATTGGGGATACCAAAAGCAGACTGGGTGACTGTTTTGTGGAACACCTCTATTCAATTAGCAAGGCTGACGCCAAGCTTCTTGTCGCCTGTTTTAATTCTCCAATTTGCTCCAATTCTGATCTTTCTGTCCTTGACCTCCTGCAATGTTCCAATGAAGCTGAAGGAACAGCACCTCATTTTTCAGCTGGGCACCTTACAACTTTCTGGACTCAATGTTAAGTTCAGTTTTAGATCACCATCTCTGCACCCACTTTTTTTTCCTTTGATTTGATTTCTTTTCTCTCTCATTTCTACTTTGCTTTTGGACAACAGCTATTCAGGATCCTGCCATTCACATCTCCTATAGGCATCTTTTGTTTTTTCACTTGTCCCTTTACCCCACTCCCTTTGGCCTTGCATCATGATTTTAATCTCACCTGCCCTTCACCCATCATGGACCTTCCCTTTTGTTCTTCCCATCCTCCCCCCTTTCAGTAGCTCCAAATCTATTACATTTCTAACTTTTCCCGGTTCTGATGAAAGGTCACAGATCTGAAACATTGACTGCTATTCTCTCTGCAGATGCTGCCAGTCCTGCTGAGTATTTCCAGCATTTTGTTTTTATTGCTGTGAAATCTTTGCATCTGCTCCTGTTCCACAGCAGAAAGTATAGCATGAAAAACCATTTACACTTCTGATGAAAATGTGCTGGGAATGTCGCATGGCCACCTAATGCATTTGAACCCTCTGTTTCTTTTGAATATTATGTGCACCTGGTTAATTTCATAGCTACATTATCCAAAATTATATTGATTTAAGAAAATCAGGTCGTTATATGTAAGCTGTCAGGAAAATTACTTAAACTTATAAGTGGATTTAAGAACCAGAGAGAAATAGCTGTTGTGAATTAACAAACAATGAAAGTAGAAATTTGCCAAGTTCATGTCCCTCCTAAAGTGGACCTCTTTTTTTAATTTAAAGAAAATTGGCTTCAGCTTTGTTATATTTGCAACAAAACTTGGTGCTATGCAGATTGTATGTTTCTAGTTGCAGTGTGCATTGCTACTACCTGAGGTTAAGTTACGATATTTGAATGGGTTACAAGAACATGAGCTCAAAATTGTAATTTAAAATGGTAAAATCTTGGTGCAGGATCAAAAGCTGCAGCAGAAGTTACAACCCTTTCCAATATAAAAATGGAAGAAATCCCTATTGAGGATGCATCTAGTATTAAAATTGTATGGTGGAAAAAGCTACCCTTATGGTAACCATTTACATCAAAAATCAAATAAATACTCAGCGTAAAGCCTTCAATTCTTCCACCTGCCACTGTATAAATCGCATTCCACCCCGCAACCATTCTCATGTTCATTGAAATGGATCAGCATACCTCATTTGCCTTTGAGTTGAATAAAGTTATAAAGGACTTGTTTAAGCTGTCAAATGGGTTGGATCCCAAGAGAAAAAGAGAATTAATCTCCCCTGCCTTTAAGACTATTTATGCTGATGGCACTCCTGTTGCTTCAATGGATGAGTGCTCAGCAAGGAGATCTGTTGTTCACTGTCTAGGTTGGTGTCATCTCATTTGTGATAAATCAAACTTGATTTGCAAACCCAATTGCAGGTATTACACGATGTGTATATTTAAGAATATTTTAAAGACTGAATTAGATAGATTCTTGATTGACAAGGGAGTTAAATGGTATAGGAAGTAAGAAGGGAAGTGGAGTTAAGGCCACAATCAGATCAGCCATGATTTTATTGAATGATGGAGCAGGCTTAAGGGGGCTGCATGGCTGACTCCTGCTCCTAATTTGTATGTTTGTATCTAAGTCACTGCTGTGGGTGGGTGGGGGGAGGTGGAAGGGGGTGCAGGGTTTCAAATGTTGAGATTGCTTGATGACGGAGACTTCTCCATTTGGATCTGTCCAGGATTTTCTTTCCCCCCATGTAGTGGGTTCCAATTTACAGGCTTTGAGATTGACTTTCAGAATGTCATTCTTAAGTTTGGGATGTCCTGAGGTATCTGTCTCAGTTGTCTGTAGATTACTGCATTTGATGTGCAGGGATCATCCATTTGAACCATATGCCTGAAACAGCTGAGCTGAGCTCTGGTGAGCATGCTCTTGATATCAGGTATGTAGCACCTTGCAAGAACTTTGGTGTTATGGCACTTGATGTTGCAGATAGATGTTAAGCAGCAAAGGTGAAATGTATCTAATTGCTTTATGTGACACCAGTAGGTTATCCATATCTCAGCAATAAAGAAGCGATGGAAGAACACTGTCTATAGACTTTAATCTTTGTTTTGAAACAAACTCCATTCTCTCTCCAAAGCCTGTGAGTGAGCTTGTTGAATGCTGAGCTTGCTTTTGTCAGTGATGGGTGATTCCATTGTCCAACATGGTGTTATTAGAGAGGGTATTCCCACAATAGCAGAACTTACGAACTGAGTTGACTGTATTGTTGATTGTGATTGTGGGTCTTGGAGTTTGTGGCCTGTAGCAGGTTGGTACAAGATCCTTTTCTTTTTCAGACTTATTGTAAGGCTGAAGCATTTTGAGGCTTGGGAAAAGTGGTCAACAAGCAGCTGGATGTCCTCCAGAATGTGTGCTATGAGAGCACAGTCATTGGCAAAAAAGTGTTCACTCAGGACAGGAAGGGCTCTGAAGAAGAGTCGTTTGGACTCGAAACGTTAACTGTTTCTCTCTCCACAGATGCTGTCAGACCTGCTGAGTTTTTCCAGCAGTTTCTGTTTTTATTTGAGTTCATTCAGTATGCTTATGCTATCTGTATAAAATGATCACTTTTGGCCTCATACTAGCACCCAAAATGTTTATAAAGTATCTATTGTGCAGCTTTTCTCAGATTTTGACACCATTATATCATTGCTCTTCAAGATGCTATACAACATTATAAGTCTTAAGTTTATAAGAGAACAGTCTAAGAAAGATCAATCTTCCATAAGCCAGGTTTCAGATAATTTGAAAAGAAAAATGAAAAACATCATCGGACCAGCCAATGCTCACCATTAGATAGTGTGACTTTTTGCACCACCCTCTCTAACTGATAATTTCTAAGCTACAGGAGGAAAAACACTCTGGTCAGTTTTAGAGAAAATGGTAGGAAATTTCTATCTCCCGACAAGAGTTTCAATGCCTTTAACCCTCTAAATCTCTTAATTTCCCATTCATAAGAGCTTAAGAAATAAGAGCAAGAATCAACAGTTCAAAAGGATGGTGACTGATCTTCTACCTCAGTTCCACTTTCTGCATTATCCCAAATCCATTATTTCCCTGAGTACTCAAAAATCGATCAATTTCTACCTTGAATGTACTCAGCAACTGAGTATCCCGCAGCTCTCTGGAGTAGAGAATTCACAACCCTTTGAGTGACATAATTTCTGTTCATCTCAGTCCCTTTGTGTAAAAACTTCATGTGTGGCACCTTATCAAATGCTTTTTGAAAATCCAATTACGTGACATCTACTGGTTTCCCCCCTATTAGTTACAGCCTAAAAAAAACATAAATACATTTGTCAAACATTTCCCTTTCATAAATCCATGTTGACCTTGTCTAATCCTCTAATCCTAGTGATTTTCTAAGTGACCTGTTGCCACCGGCTGGCTGGATACCTGTTGCACTGTTATTCTGAAGGTGAGACGGCTCCGCCCCGAGTGGAGCGATTGACGGTTCAGCCGAGTTGTTGTTCACACTCTTGGGGTGGGGTGGGGGCGAAATCAACGGGTTGTTGTGGGGATAAGACTCTTCCGAGTGGGATTAAACACCGGACAAGGGAATCCGATATCGCCTGGGGCAAGGGCAACAGCAGCATTTTGCCGCTGGGTGAGGGACAGGGTCTGTGTCCAGAAGCGGGAGCATCTCTCCAGAGGCAGCGCTCCGGGGCGGGCAGCGGGAGCCGGAGGCGCTGCCCCCGAGGACTTGGCGACAGGTCCTGGGCAGCGGCGGCGCCACCGCCTTCTCCAATATTTCAGTCGGTCGCTCAGGGCTCGGGCTCGGACTCGGACGCGCCATTTTAGACCTTCGGCGTCGAGACTCAGGTGAAAACTGGCGGCAATTAGCAGCGGGGACCTGGCGGTATGGAGAAATACGACAGAATTGCCAAGATCGGCGAGGGCTCTTACGGTGTGGTGTTCAAGTGCAGGAATAAAGAGACCGGGCAAATAGTGGCGATTAAAAAGTTTGTGGAGTCGGAGGATGATCCGGTTATTAAGAAGATCGCGCTCCGGGAGATCCGGATGCTGAAGGTAATCCAGTCAGTGCTGGGGACTTTCCCATCATATTTAATACACAAATCTTTGTACAACAGAGAGTACGTGGCCGTGTTTTGTATAAATAACTGACAGCGTGTCATCATTTTTGCGTCGGACAAATTTTTTTCAGACGTTCAGGATTTGCCTGCACTTTGTGGCTTCGACCATTCCCGGGCGCTTTTTGTACGGGTTGGAAATCAAACTCGCTTCACTTCACCAAAATAAAATTCAGACCTCGCTGTGTGCAAGTGACAACCTTGTTGCTTCTGTTAAAGTAGCGATAAAACAGCTCGAATCTCTCGCTTTCTCTGGCCGGTATGAGAAGCGGGGAATCGGAGCTTGTTGTCATGATTGGAATTTGCGTTCGTTAAATTGTGTGGAATCGCTGAGCAACACGAGGAAATGCTCTAAGTTGCCGAGCCCAGCCAACGCCGGGCACTCCGAAACCTGGGATCTCCGTGCCTAGTTCCGTTATTGAATCATATTGCTGCTGGTCTCAGACTGTGATTGTCAATATAGCATTAGGAGATTGGTGCCAGTCACCTCTGAACGAAACGCTTTTAACCATTTCCAAATCAGCAGAATGTGATGTACATCGTGCTGATCTCACTGTCTGATGTTCCAATTCTCCGTTTTTCAGCTTCAAAAATCAAAACTGCTGCATGACATTGCTGTGCAGTACGTGACATATTATCATATGTGGCTAAATAACGCGAGCAAAACCATCTGCTTGCTGTTGTAATTTTTTTCTGTTCCAATCCTTTAACTGTAACCTGCTTTTGACGGTAAATTCTCTGTATTACATGTTTGAAATTTCCCAAGCGCTTCATAGCCGATCAACTGCTCCAGTCACTGTTGCAGGGAGTGGCGTGGTCAATTTGTGCACAGCAAGTATCCACAGCAGTGAGAGGAAATGACAAGATCTTGTTTTTAGATGTTGACTGAGAAATTAAGTATTGGCCAGAAGACCAGGAGAACTCCCCTGCTGTTATTCGAATAATGCCAATAGATCTTTTACATTCACCTGAGAGGACAGATGGGCCTTGGGTTAACATCTCATCTCAAAAGGGGGCAAGTGAAACATCCCCTCACTGCAGTGTTATCCTAGATTACGTGCTGAAATCTATGGAGTGGGGCTTGAACCCATGACCTGACTGAGATGAGAGCCTGACCACCGACATTTTTGGTGTTTGATGTATCCAAATAGTTGTCCTTCATATTTTAGAACTGCTACTCACACAGAATATTTGTGAGATCCAGGACTGAATGATGGAGGTGGATTTGTGGCAAAAATAAAATAACTGGGCTATGCTAACGTAACCTTGGAGGGAAAATCATTTCATTTCAAGCATGCCTTTTTGTGACACCCTCATGTCATCTGGATTAAACAGTTGATGAGTAAACCTAGTTATGCAGCACTGGACTTGGAAATCTGGGACTTCAAAGTAAGTCACAAGCTAATTTTTTTTCATGTTCTTCCATCATAGTGAGGGTAAATGGACGTTGTGTAGTTGACTAGGAAACTGAGAATCGAGTTTATAGCTGCTGCAAAAGATTACATGTAGACCATGCTCATGTATCCAGGGATTGTAGCCTATCATGACTGGGGTACAGAAAGGTAAAGAGAAGCTGCTGAAAGTGTACTGGCAAATGGTGGAACCACCAAACACTGTGTTCTTACATGCTTTCTTACATAGTGACATTTATGGGGATTTGCTGGTACCTACTGTCCACGTAGCTTTACCCAAACCAATGTTTCTCAAGCCTTTAAATGACCAATATGTGACTGACTTTACTGTAAGCAGGGAGTTTAAGCATGCTCTCCTTGGGCTCAAAGTGACTACATTGCATACCTGGCAATGGAGGTTTACAACCAAGTTAACCATCTGCAGCATACTCAGTGATTGAGTAACTGAGGCAGGCAAGTTCCCTGTACTTCAGGGCAAGTTTGACAATTGGGCTAATCATTGGAAGCAGGGATTCTTCCCATTTGGCTCCAGATAGCCCTGCAAGCCATTATCCTAATGTGAGTGTGGCTTTGGATGAGAAGTAGGAAATATAGAAGTATTCTGTGTTGATAGGCTGCACAATTTTACCTGCTTAAACTGTAGTAATATTCTATGTGGAATTGTGGATCCCTGAGCTTTGATTCTACCAACTTTGCCAAGCTTACTGGGCGTGGATAAATGGGGTTTTATCTCTCTCAGAGAGAGTTCCAGAAGAGGTAAATAGAAACACTAACTGTGTGGATTCCTCAGCACCTGTAGCTTTGTTTGGAGACTCCTAAATCTGACAGTTGGCTTGCACGCATAAAATAAAATCCTTTCATGGGTTCAACTCAACAGCTCCTAATGCTTGATGATTATGGAATTATATTTTATAAATAACTGCAATAAGTTGCTATAGATTCTGATCAAAAGTATTTCAAGTTGAAGAAATATTATTTGTCCTCTGCAGCTTAATTACTTAAGGAAAACATGTGGAATTATAGTAGATTGCAAACGATTCACAAATGTCCAGTAAGACATTATTTTAAATGTAATTAAAATACAAATGATATCAACATATATTTTACAGAAACAACTTTTTGAATAATTTATGTTATTCATTACTATCTTCCAATGACAGCCGTGGTGGGATTGAGCCAGGTATATCAAAGAAAGTTTCATTCCTTAGGGCTGACAAGTCAAGTGGTTGGCTATGACAACTATGTGTTTCTAAAGTTACCTGTGTTGCTACCGAAGAGCGTATGTGCATCCTACATAATGTGGTGATGCTCAAGGTCACTAAAGCAAGATAGAATTCAGAGAAAGGCTCCAAGGGATGATTCTCAGATGCAAGTTATTTGTCTGTGTGTGTGTGTGTGTGTGTGTGTGTGTGTGTGTGTGTGTGTGTGTGTGTGTGTGTGTGTGTGTGTGTGTGTGTGTGTGTGTGTGTGTGTGGGGGGGGGGGGGGTGGTAGAGAGAGAGACACAGCTGAATTTTATTTTAATTGAGAAAAGATTAAAGGAAGGAAGGCGAACATGAACCATGTCCTTAAAATTCTGAGAGGCACTGTTTGTGTGCTGTGTTATTTGAGACTAGAGATTAGAAGGTTTTTCATATTTGGCATGGACTTGTAGAATAAACTTCTAGCAAGAATAGCTGATGTTCTGCCAATTGTTTCACAAAAACTGGATGGTTGTTATTTGATCATCTGGGATGATCAAGCATATCATAATACTATTGCAAGTTGTTGCTTGTGGAGTCAATAAGCCAGGATTGAATTGCAATGATGTGGGAATCAAGTTGGCCGGATTACCTACAGAGATCAAAAAATATCCGAACAGATTAATTTTCTTGAAAGGTAAACAAATACGATTGAATCCAATGCATGGTGCAAGGAAGTATTGAGTGGACTGAATTACTTCCTCATTTACTTTTCTGTTTTTTTGTGTTCTAATTATATCACACCGCTTAATGATTTAATTTCCCATTTGGGTCAAAACACACTATTAAAAAGGGAGGGGAGGTAGTTAAAATGCTTATTGGTGGTAACTTTTCAACCAACTTATTGGTGATGTACAAGAATGGCCATGAATAACTAATCTACATTCTGTTTGCATGGGCAGTAACTCAACTGCAATTGTTCATTGTCCATTGTCCATCTATAGCCATTAGCTAAATTGAGCAGGTACCATAAGGAGAAACTTGTTGCTCTGCTACTCTACAGCAAGTCTGTTGGTTCACCAGTGTTATCTCTTCAAAGCATTCTTTATTAAAAATCATAGAACACCACTTTTTATTGCAAGAAATTGACAAGGTAAGTTTAATATGTCAATAACTATGGCAATAATTGAACAAGAATTTGAACTTAAGAAAGGAGAGGATAAGACAATAAAGTCAAGGTATGAGAAAGGCAGAATTGTAGAAATGTTCTTAACTGAAGCCTGCTTCTGGCTTTTTGGGGAGAAAATCCAGATCACTCATCTTTCGTTTATGTCCAAAAATGAAGGTGCTGGTGCAAGGAATGTTAAAACCAGAATGGATTACATTCTGCTTTATTCACTCTGTACCAAATTAAGTTACTCTGGATAATAAAAACTGACCAAAATGGCTTCCATTTTAGCAGTGATTTGAGTTGGTGCACCTTCATGTGGGATTTAACAAGAGATTCAACGTTGCTACAACTCTTTGATTGGAAATTGATTAGAATGAACATGTTGGAGAGCTCTTTATGTAAGCATAACTGTGAAGTAATATGTTCTTTGGAACTTGCTGATATTATGCTCATCTAACCTCAATAATAGAGTGCCAGCATGTACTTCTGATTCATTACCAGGGCTTGTTCAGGACTAGTAATCCAGAAATCTGGACTAATCAGCAGAATTTGAGTTCAAATCTCATTTGAATTCAGTTTAAGTAACCTGGAAATAAAAAACTGATGTCAGTAAAAGTGACCATGAGGATGTTTAACTGTAGTAAAAATCCATCTGGTGTACTAAATGACACATTTTTGAAAGAAACCTGCTCTTACCTGCTTTGGCCCATATGTCATTGCAGTTGAACTGGCCTCTGGTGCCAAGGTAAAAGCAAGGCCATGTTCTTTGGGATTGGGCAGACCGATCCTTTGTCTCCTTCACTGTCAGGTCAGACTACATGAAGGTGCTGGGGATATGGCTTGGAGAAGCTGGGGCATGTACCAAAAACTGGGAGGAGCATATAGCCAAGGTGAGACAGAAATGTGGGAGCACGGCTCCCCCTCCATTCAAGAACATAGTCATGAGTTGTGAAGTGTTCTCGGTGTTGCTGTACGTAGCACAGGTATAGCCCATACCCCGATCCTGCGCTGCAGCGGTCACCCAAGCCATCTTCTACTTTATCTGGAGGTCAAAGATAGATCATGTCCACAGGGACATCATGTACGAAGCTCTGGATAGAGTAGGAGAAAATGTTCCCAACGTCACCCTCATCCTGATGGTCACCTTTGTGTGTGGCTGCATCAAGCTGTCCATAGACCCTCAGTATGCAAACACCAAGTGTCACTACGTGCTGAGGTTCTGTCTGTCCCCAGTGTTGCAAAAGATGGGTCTGGCCACATTGCCGTGGAATGCGCCGAGTAGTTGGACCTTGCCATACCACCTATCCCTCATGGAAAGTTTTGTGCGGAAAGACACAAGTCCACCAGGCAGTGGTCTGCACGTAATGTCTTTGAGGCCCTGCGGGAAAAGGAGATGGTGGATCCTTTTGGGTGGTTCACTGAGCAAACTGTCACAGTTATTTGGCAGAATTCCTCATCGCCACAACTTTCCAACAAGCACCAAGGCGTAGCTTGGCTGGTCACGAGAAGGACACTCCCCATCTGATCCCTCATGCATGCCTGAAGTCTCTGCGCCAAGGCACGCTGCCCTCACAGTGGCTGCGGGGGACAAGAGACACCTCCTTGTGGAATGTGCCTTTGCAAAGAAGGTCTGGAAGAGATGCAGTGGTTTTTGTTGAGGTTCATCCAAAGGTTCATCTGTGCTCTACAGGCTAACCCCAGGGACGCACACCAAGACAAACATAACTGCAGCTGGAGGATCATCAACTTGGTGAAAGCCGCTCTTTGGTCTGCCTGAAAGTTATTGATCTTCCAGTGCAAAGAGTTGTCCACGACTGAGAGTTGCAGCCTGGCATATTCCAAGGTCCAGAACTAGGTGCTGAGGGATTCACTAAAGCTTGGGAAGGGGTTGCAAAGGCACAATGCAGAAAGACCAGTGTGTAAGACCTTTCAGCCATAGTACACCAAGGGGCTGATAACCGTATAGAACTCCTCGGGCTGTAAACTTGTACGTGAATGTATATAGTAAATGTAACTGTATTGAGGCACCTCAAAGTGCAACGTGCTCTGTAAGAAAATTTGAATGTTCATTGCACTTTTCTGCACTTTGGACAATTTGAAATGTTATGTAATTTTTTTTTATAGTGAAGCAGTCAATGTCCAAATGCAGCAAGACCTGGATAACATCCAGGCTTGGGCTGACAAGTGGCAAGTAACATTCACGCCACCTAACTGCCAGGCAATAACCATCTCCAACAAGAGAGAATCTAACCATCGCTTCTTGACATTCAACAGCATTACCATTGCTGAAACCCCAACTATCAACATCCTGGGGGCTACCATTGACCAGAAACTGAACTGGACTAGCCATATTATGCCTTCTCGCCAGAACTTTTAAACAAGCACCAAGACCTAGCTTGGCTGGTCACAAGAAGGGCACTCCCCATCAGATCCTTCATGCATGCCTGAAGTCTCTGCGCCACGGCACGCTACCCTTGCAGTGGCTGCAGGGTACAAGAGACATCACACCTCCTTGTGGAATGTGCTTTTGCAAAGAAGGTCTGGAAGAGATGCAGTGGTTTTTGTTGAGGTTCATCCACAGTAGCCTGTGGCTAGAAGAGCAGGTCAGAGGCTAGGAAGCAAATAATTCACCTCCTGACTCCTCAAAGCCTGTCCACCATCTACAAGGCACAAGTCAGGAATGTGATGGAATACTCTCCACTTGCCTGGATGAGTGCAGCTCCAATATCACTCAAGAAGCTTGACACCATCCAGCAAAAAGCAGCCCATTTGATTGGCACACCATCCACAAACATTCAATCCCTGCACCACCAATGCACAATAGCAGCAGTGTATATCATCTACAAGATGCACTGCAGGAACTCACCAAGGCTCCCCAGACAGTACTTTCTAAACTCACGACCACTACCATTTAGAAGGACAAGGGCAGTAGATAAATTGGAACACCACCATCTGAAAGTTCCCTTCCAAGCCACTCATCATCCTGACTTGGAAATATATCACTGTTCCTTCACTGCCACTGTGTCAAAATCCTGGAACTCCCTCCCTAACAGCACTATGGGTGTACCTACACCACATGAACTGCAGCAGTTCAAGAAGGCAGCTCACCACCACCTCCTCGAGAGCAATTTGGGATGGGCAATAAATGCTGGCCTAGCCAGCCATGTCCACATCCACATCCCATGAATGAATATTTTAAAAATAGATATTTTATGAATAAAGTATATTTTTGCAAAAAAAAGTCACTACTGGCCCACATCAAAGTGATTGACTCTTAACCGCTCCCTGAAATGGTAGCCACTAGATTCTTAAGGGCGGTTAGTGATAGGCAATAAAAATACTGGCCTAGCCAGCAACACCCACATTCCTTGAAAAAATAAAAATGGTTGTATCAAATAGCTCACAACTGGAGCAATTCATGATGGTTTTCCAACACGATGAACAACTATGAATGGGTAATAAATGAACACATCCTGAAATTTTTTTTTTAAACTTGACTGTGACATAATTACTCCAGAAGCTATGCTTTGGTTGTGGTTTTTTTACATTGTGGTTATGTCTCCCAGATCACCATAGTTTTCAAAATTCATCTGGAGGATTCCCTTTGTGATTTGAGTACTTGGTTCCTGTTTTGCTCTTTTCATGACAATGGAATGTAAGCGTATATACTTGTGTGCATTGTCTGTTCATCTGGAGCAGCTATTTTTTTAATTGATAAAAGTCGGAACTCAAGAAGAGATTATTCCTTGTAGGTAACAGATACATCCAACATTCTTCCTTGATTCTTCCCTTCCTTACCCTTAGTGTTTGAGTTTTATTTTAATCTTTATTTTCCATGGCAAATCCACCTTAGCCTTTCCTGTATTGTTTTAAGCTGTGGCATTATATTTGTTACTCCAGTTTGAACATTTTCCAATGGCTATGTCTTTTCATAAGTGGATACCACAATTGGACACAGTACTCGGTGAACCTTTGCCAATGCTTTCTAGAGTGTCAGTCTTGCATCTCCAGACCAATAAATTATGGATTTACGTATAATTAAACATTTTGTTGGCATTGGCATTTGTTACTTTATAACGTGATACTATCAACATTTTTCCCACTGACTCATTTTAATGGCAATATAAATGTTTTTGCTGTATTAAAGATATGAAGGTCCTTACATTTCTGAATAATTCACGTAATTTTCACCATTGCCAAATGTCTGCAGATGTCACTGAATAACATATTTTCCCAGGAACATCCTTCTTTTCCACTCTATTTCTCTATTGGGCTGCTTGTTATTAATATTTTTGTCACCATAATTAAGTATCATTTTAACAGTGATTAGATAATGGAGAGAAACCCTAGATTTTGAGGACTTCAGATAACACAATACATGTATCATTTCTAGTGATGGAAAAATCAATCAGCAAATTTTACTTGTTTTAGCAAAGTTAGTTTTGGTACATCATGTTTCGATGTCTTCCACTATTTTTATTGCATTATTATGGTATTTTTGTTTTCATGATCATTTTTCATATCTGTATAGGTGTTCACTGGCAACCAACCAACAGATTTCCAAGTAGCGTAATTGGTACGTTTGTCAGTAACTGCCATTTGTATAAATATTGCATCTGTGTGGATATTGTGAATGTAAACATAATTAATTTTGATGATCAGGAGATTAATCTGTATTTTTCTATGTTCTGACATGATAAACAGTATGACATATTTCTTGGTTTCTTTACCTAAGGTAAACAGGAACAGCAATCCAGAACTACTACTAAATGAACATCACATTGAAACCTAGCGATGATCTGTTTTCTTAATGCTGCTGTTGCTAAGAATGGTTTGGCATTTGCAGTAAATATGCCGACTTACAATTAATCGGGTTTTTTAAGGCGTGTTTGAGAACATATGAAAAATTTGTGGGGAGTCAAACCAAGCCAACTGCGGAACTATTGATGTATATCTGGCACAAACTATATATTGCCAAGGCACCACTTTTTACTTCAAGTATATGTGGATTGCACAGTATTACTATATTCAAAAAGTAGGTAATTGGTAAAATTTCAAGGCCACATTACACATGTATATCTTATTTAGTGATAATTTGTTCACTGTACATATAATACATTATGTATATGTTATACTCTCATTAAGTTACACATTTTGAAAAATGTAGCACATCACATGCAAGTATTGTGATAGTTATAGAGGCATAGAGGTCTACAGCACTGAAAAAGGCCCTTCAGCCCATAGAGTCTGCGCCGGTCAAACAAGTACCTAACTATTCTAATCCCATTTTCCAACACTAGGCCCATAGCCTTTTATGCCATGGCATTGCAAGTGCACATCCAAATACTTCTTAAATGTTATGAGGGTTCCTGCCTCTACCATCCTTTCAGGCAGTGAGTTCCAGATTCCCACCACCCTCTGGGTGAAAAAATTCTTCCTCACATCGCCTCTAAACCTCCTGCCCCTGACCTTAAATCTATGCCCCCTGGTTATTGATCCCTCAACCAAGGGGAAAAGTTCCTTCCTGTCTACCCGATCTATGCCCCTCATAATTTTATACACCTCAAATATGTCCCCCCTCAATCTCCTCTGCTCCAGGGAAAATAACCTCAGTCTATCCAATCTCTCGTCATAACTACAACTCTCCAGCCCAGGCAACATCCTGGTAAATCTCCTCTGCACTCTCTCTAGGGCAATCACATCCTTCCTATAATGCAGATTCCAGAACTGCACACAATACTCTAGCTGTGGCCTTAGCAGCGTCTTATATAGTTCCAGCATAACCTCCCTGCTCATATATTCTGTGCCTCGGCTAATAAAGGCAAATATCCCATATGCCTTCTTAACTACCTTATCCACCTGTTCGCTACCTTAAGGGACCAGTGGACATGTACACCAAGGTCGCTCTGATCCTCAGTACTTCCCATGGTCCTACCTTTCATCGTGTATTCCCGTGCCTTGTTTGTCCTGCCCAAGTATCACCTCACACTTATCTGTATTAAATTCCATTTGCCACTGATCAGCCCATCTGACCAGTCCGTCTACATCCTCCTGTAGTCTAAGGCTGTCCTCCTCACTATTTACCACTCCACCAATTTTCGTGTCATCCATGAACTTACTGATCAACCCTTCTACATTCAAGTCTAAATCATTTATATATACCACAAACAGCAAGGGAGCCAACACCGATCCCTGTGGAATTCCACTGGTCACAAAAACACTCCTCGACCAACACCCTCTGCTTCCTGCCACTCAGCTAATTTTGGATCCAATTTGCCAAATTGCCTTCAATCCCATGGGCTCTTACCTTCATTATCAGTCTCCCATGCGGGACCTTATCAAAAGCCTTGCTGAAGTCCAAGTAGACTACGTCAAATGCATTGCCCTCATTCACACACTTGGTCACCTCTTCGAAAAATTCAATCAAATTGGTCAGACATGACCTCCCCTTAACAAAACCATGCTGACTGACCTTGATTAATCCCTGCCTCTCCAAGTGTAGATTAATTCTGTCCCTCAGAATTGCTTCCAATAGTTTCCCCACCACTGAGGTTAGACTGACTGGCCTGTAGTTCCCTGGTTTATCCCTAACTTCCTTCTTGAATAATGGTACCACATAGGCTGTCCCCCAGTCTTCTGGCACCTCTCCTGTGGCCAGAGAGGTATTGAAAATTATTGCCAGCGCTCCTGCTATCTCTTCCCTCGTCTCATTCAACTGCCTGGGATACATTTCATCCTGGCCTGGAGATTTTTAAGCCTGTCAGTCCATTTAGAACTTCCTGCCTTCCTGTGCTAATTTCTTTAATTATATCACAGTCCTTCTGCCTGATTTCCATACCCACGACATCCCTATCACTTGTGAACACCAACACAAAGTATTCATTTAGAACCCTACCTATGTCTTCCGGCTTCACACACAAATTACCACTATGGTCCTTAATGAGCCCTACTCTTTCCCTAGTCATCCTCTTACTCTTAATGTACTTGTAAAGCAACTTTGGATTTTCCCTTATCTTACCTGCCAATGTTTTTTCATGCCCCCTTTTTGCTCTCCTAATTTCCCCCCTACACATTCTATACACAGGGCTTCCACTGTTTTGAACCTTCGGTATCTGCAATTAGCCTCCCTTTTTCTCTTTATCTCTTTATCTAGTTCCTCTCCATGTACAAAGTATTTGAGAACAAGGATTTTTTATTTTCTAAATAAATGAAACAAGAGGCATTTCTTATTTGTAACATCATTCTGATTGTTCCTATTTACACTAATACCAAGTGTCTTAGCTGATCTATGAAGAGCCCAATTGTAATTAATTTTTATTTTATCCCATCCAAGTTCTTCCTTTGTGTACCACACTGACACCAAGTTTCTTTATTCTGTGGATTACTTTTAAGATAAAATGGTGTGTGATGACTTACTCCTTGACATCTTAAGATCATAATATTGTAAGACATAGGAGCAGGAGTAGACAATTCAGCCCATTGAGCCTGCTCCACCATTCAATAAGGTATTTGCTGATCTGATTGTGACTTTAACTTATCTTCCTGCCTGCCCCCAAACCCTTGACTCCCTTGTAGATCAAAAATCTAACTCAGCTTGAATATATCCAATGACCTAGCCTCCACTGCTCTCTGTGGAAGAGAATTCTAAAGATTAACAACCCTCTAACAAAAAAACTTCCTCATCTCCATCTTAAATGGGAGACCCCTTATTTTTAAACTGTGCCCCCCGGTTAAGATTGTCCCATAAAGGGAAACATCCTCTCAGCATCTACCCTCTCAAGCCCTCTCTAAATCTTTTATGTTTCAATGGGATCACCATTTTCTTAGTGCCACTTTGTAAATAGTTATTCACTAATAGGAGTGTAGCTGAAGTTGGGACAAAACAATTTAAGCATCTGCTATGGGAAAGCACTATATGTTTCAACATTCCCTTATAACCCCAAATGTTGCCCTGCAGAGAACTGTAGTACTGCAGCTGTAGGCCCAATTCAGGGCACAAAGTTCAGTTTTAAACTGAATCTTTAATCTAGTTAATCAGTTAGAACTAGCAAAATTAAATGTTGGCTCTTGCTGCAGTTATGTTTTGATTGGGGCATTATAGGACTTTGCTCTACCATCAACACAGAAATATTTGTTTCAAAATTGAATCCAAGTTCTTATAATTGCCACTAAATAGTTTTAGCATCATTTGAAGAACCACTGTAATCAGGTGAACATGTGCATTATTCTGATGTTTATTTTACCTTCTATTTATTGTAGTATTAACTTAAGAATAACTAATCCTGAGTACAGTGCCAGTATTTCTTTGGGATGTTTTACTGCAATATTGAACTTCTAATGTGAAATTAATTTAAGTTATTATTGGTTAACACCTAATAAGAATATCGGTTATATGTTTAACATTTAGATCTTTGCTTTCAGAGAAATACAAACCAATTTTTCTAATGTAATTTTATGCCAGTGCTTGGAAGTATTAACCTTGTACTCAATACCTAGATCAACTCTTCTGGGCTACAGAGTTATGAAATATTAGTTGTACAATTATAAAATGTGAAAGGGAGTCAAATAAAGGCACAATCGGGCAAAGGTAAGTACATGAAAATACAATTATAATTTATAAATTGCCCTGGAAAATCAAGAGTCTGCATGTTTCATAGTGCACCATTGTTCTCATTGGGTTGGGACTGGTGGTCTTCCTTGGTCAAGAGTGCTTCGCTTTTTAAAAAAATATATAATTCCAGAAAATCATAATATAATGTAACCTCTCCAGTGTGGAAAACTATTGTTCAGAAACGCCAATTGTCCTGACATTTTTTGAGCAGACCCAATCCATTTCACTTCATCATTTTAGTGCAGTACTTTGGGAGTGAAAACATGGAAGATATATCAGTATTTGGATAGGGGAAACATTTTTTTTACTGCTCCATGATATTTTATTCCTGTTTTATGCTTCAGGCAAATATGGTGTTTTCCGGTTCACATATTTGTGGTTAGGCATTCTAATGTCATTCTATAATCTAGAAAATTCCAAATTCCAGAAATGACTTGGTCCCAAGCATTCCAGATTGAGAGATTACATTGTATTTAGTACAGATTCCGAGTAAATGAAGTAGAGAAAAATTTGAGTGCTTTTATTTTGGGTGGGGAAACCTAGTGCAATGTTCCTACATGGACCACATTGTTCTTTGTTTTCATTGTAGATTTTAAATCAAATAGCTGTTTTTAATCAGTACTGTTTTGCTTGCCAAAATGCTTTTCATTGTAACGTGATGCCTTTAGTCTTTGCGAAACAGCACTGCTTTCCATTTTTCATCTTGTGAAAGCACCTGTGTGGTTCCAAAGGTTTGGAAAAATAATCAGTCACCTGATAGTCCAATGAATAAGTAGTATCACATTTACTGGAGAACAACTTATCTATATCAAATAGCTAGTATTTAGCTTGTTCACAACCAGTTCAGACTCAGATCTGATGTTTATGTCTTTCAGCAAGTGGGCAACCAGGAAATCTTATTAGAAATATAAGAACCGATTTTTACAAAGGGACACGAGAAGGGAAATACTTGGATTCTATATTTAGGAGAAATTAGATTTTCTACCTAAAAATAAACCGGTGAGATTGAAAACTTGACCATGTAAACACTTCAGATTGCTGTGTTTTATTTAGTCGGTTGCTGAAGTGCTTTCCAATAAAATTTCCTGTTCAAAGTGTAAAAAGTTTCTCACTGTAAAGGAGTGGCGGAAGTGGAAATGGAGTTGGTTCCCATCCCAACTGAATAGCATTGGGAATGTTTATTCTGTAAATATACTGTAGTAAATATTGATAATGAAAATCAGTTCTCACCTAATGGATCTTTCAGATTTATAATTGCTCCAGTTTGATTTGGGTTGCTAACTTGATGTCAGTATTGATCAAAGTAATATGTACCATACATTCTACATTTCTATATTTTTAAATTTAGTTTACATACTTGAGGTAAATTAAATCTTTTTAGTCTGTGCTTTGGATAAACAAAGGTTTGCTTTTTTTAATATATGTGTATAAGGTAATGTACAATAGAAGTTACAATAATTTAACATAACAGCAGAAGTGTTTTTTTTGTGCCCTTGGCCCTCATCTCATGAATGCAATAACAACAGTGGTGTACAGTCGCAATCTGGTTTTCACTTAAATGTTAGTTTGGACAGTGAGAGTCAGCAAGCTTTTTGCAGCTGAGGTTCCTCTTGCCCACATATCTTAGGTACAGGACAGACCACCCGGCATCAACCTAGGCACCAGAAGTGGCAACGGCAATCTCAGCCACGTTGACCCTACAACGTCCTCCTTACTAACATCTGGGGGTTAGTGCCAAAACTGGGAGAGCTATCTCAGACTAGTCAAGCAACAGCCTGACATAGTCATCCTCACAGAATCATACCTTACAGATAATGTCCCAGACACCACCATCACCATCCCAGGGTATGTCCTGTCCCACCAGCAGAACAGACCCAGCAGAGGTGGAGGCACAGTGGTTTACGGTCGGGAGTCCTTGGAGTCCTCAACATTGACCCCAGACCCCATGAAGTCTCATGGCATCAGGTCACCCATGGGCATGGAAATCTCCTGCTGATTACCACATACCGCCCTCCATCAGCTGATGAATCAGTGCTCTTCCTTGTTGAACTCCACCAGGAGAAAGCACTGAGGGTGGCAAGGGCGTAGAATGTACTCTGGGCGGAGGACGTCAATGTCCACCACCAAGAGTGGCTTGGTAGCACCACTACTGACTGAGCTGGCTGAGTCCTAAAGGACATAGCTGCTAGACTGGGTCTGTGGCAGGTGGTGAGGGAACCAACAAGAGGGAAAAACATACTTGACTTCATCCTCACCAATCTAGCTGCATGACAGTATCGGTAGGAGTGACTGCTGCACAGTCGTTGTGGAGACAAAGTCCCGGCTTCACACTGAGGATACCCTCCATCATGTTGTGTAGCAATACCACCTTGGTAAATGGAATGGATTTCGAACAGATCTAGCAACTCAAGACTGGGCATCCATGAGGCACTGTAGGCTATCAGCAGCAGCAGAATTGTACTTGAACACAATCTGTAACCTCATGGCCTGACATATCCCCCACTCTACCATTACCATCAAGCCAGGGGATCAACCCTGGTTCAATGAAGAGTGCAGGGAGGCATGCCAGGATCAGCATCAGGCATACCTAAAAATGAGGCATAAACCCGGTGAAGCTACAACACAGGACTACTTGTGTGCCAAACAGCATAAGCAGCAAGTGATAGACAGGGCTAAGCGATCCCACAACAAACGGATCAGATCATAACTCTGCAATCCTGCCACATCCAGTCTTGAATGGTGTTGGACAATTAAACAGCTCACTGGAGGAGGAGGCTCCCCATCCTCAATGATGGAGGAGCACAGCACATCAGTGCAAAAGATAAGGCTGAAGCATTTGCTACAATCTTCAGCCAGAAGTGCCGAGTGGATGATCCATCTCGGCTTCCCCGCAAGATCCCCAGCATCAAAGATGCCAGTCTTCAGCCAATTCAATTCACTCCACGTGATATCAAGGAACAGCTGAGGGCACTGTATACTGCAAAGGCTATGGGCCCCGACAGTGTTCTGGCAATAGTACTGAAGACTTGTGCTCCAGAACTTGCCACGGCCGTAGCCAAGCTGTTCCAGTACAGCTACAACACTGGCATCTACCTGCAATGTGGAAAATTGCCTAGGTATGTCCTCCACACAAAAAGCAGGACAAATCCAACCCGGCCAATTACTGACCATCCGTCTACTCTCGATCATCAGTAAAGTAATGGGAGGGGTCATCAACAGTGCTATCAAGCAGCACTTGCTGAGCAATAACCTGCTCACTGGTGCTCAGTTTGGGTTCCCTCAGGGCCGCTCAGTTCCTGACCTCATTACAGCCTTGGTTGAAACATGGACAAAAGAGCTGAACTCCTGAGGTGAGGTGAGGTGAGAGTGACTGCCTTTGATATCAAGGCAGCATTTGACAGTGTGTGGCATCAAGGAGCCCTAACAAAACTGGAGTCAGTGGGAATCAGGGGAAAACTCTCTGCAGATTGGAGTCGTATCTACAACAAAGGAAGATGGTTGTGGTTGTTGGAGGTCATCATCTCAGCTCCAGGACATTACTGCAGGAACTCCTCAGGGTAGTGTCTCGGCCCAATCATATTCAGCTGCTTCATCAATGACATTCCTTTCATCATAAGATCAGGAGTGGGGATGTTTGCTGAGATTGCATAATGTTGTGCACCATTTGCGACACCTCAGATATTGAAGCAGTCCATGTCCAAATGCAGCAAGACCTGGATAATATCTAGGCTTGGGCTGACAAGTGACAAGTAACAATCGCACCATATAAGTGTCAGGCAATGACCATCTCTAACAAGAGGGAATCCAACCATCACCCCTTGACGTTCAATGGCATTACCACCACCGAATCACTCAATATCAACATCGCGGGGTTACCATTAACCAGAAACTGAACCTGACTAGCCACATAAATACTGTGGCTACAAGAGCAGGTCAGGGGCCAGGAATCCTGCAACAAGTAACTCACTTCCTGACTCCCCAAAGCTTGTCCACCACCTACAAGGCATAAGTCAGGAGTGTGATGGAATACTTTCCACTTGCCTGGATGAGTGCAGCTCCCACAACACTCAAGAAGCTTCACAGCATCCAGGACAAAGCAGCCTGTTTGATTGGCACCACGTCCATAAACATTCACTCCCTCCACGCGCAGTAGCAGCAGTGTGTACCATCTACAAGATGCACTACAGGAATTCACCAAGGCTCCTTCGACAGCACCTTTCAAACCCATGACCATTGCCATCTAGAAGGACAAGGGCAGCAGATAGATGGGAACACCACCACCTGGAAGTTCCCCTCCAAGTCACCCACCATTCTGAGTTGGAAATATATCACTGTTCCTTCACTGTCGCTGGGTCAAAATCCTGGACCTCCCTCCCTAAGAGCACAGAGGGTGTACCCACATCACATGGGCTGGAGCATTTCAAGAAGGCAGCTCATCACCACATTCTCAAGGGCAGTTAGGGATGGGCAATAAATGCTGGCCCAGCCAGCGAAGCCCACATCCTGTGAATGAATAAAAAAAAATGTCACTGGCTAGTGATCAGAACTCTTACCAGTGTTCCCTTTCCAGAAATATTGGGCAGAATTTTCCCATCCTGCCCATGGCAGGTTTCATGGCGTGAACGCCATTTGCATTCATTACCATCTCATGGATGCTCATTAAATATTCTGCTCACTGGAATCATGTGACCCCTTCCAATCTTGCATCATGCCAGCGGGAAATCATGTCGGTCTGAATCACATTTGAAAAAGAGTGGTGTGCAACGGTCGGACTTCACTTCGCTCATGACTTTGAGGTGAGTGCAACATACATAGTCTACTTGCCACAGCACTGTGCTAGCCTCGTTACAATGCCAGTTGGAATGCCACGTTGCTGGGGGTGTAGGGTTAGTCTGCTCCCAATGGGTACCTCCATTGTCCTGAAGGATAGTGCAGCGGTACTCAGGCAGGGCTGACCAGTATTGCCACCAGGGAATTGGGTGAGGATAACAGACACCTTGGGGAGCAATGGGGTAGATAGGCATTGCAAGGGGAAGAGAGGGAAGGTGGAACACATGGAGAGGCAAAGGGGCAGGAAGGCATTGCAAGGGGAAGGGGGGGAGGTGGAACACACGGAGGGGCAAAGGGGCAGGAAGGCATTGCAAGGTGAAGGGGGAAGTGGAACACATGGAGGGGCAAAGGGACAGGAAGGCAATGCAAGGGGATCGGGGGGCGCAACAAACACGGGGCAAAGGGGCAGAAAGGCATTGCAAGGGGATTGGGGGGAACGAAGGAAGGCAGAGGGGCACGAAGGTTTTGCGGGGGCATGATCAATGGTAGGCAGAGGAGAGACCAAGGTGTGGAAAGCTGCAGCCCAACATGGGAAACTAAAACGCTGATAAACAAGGGGGTGAATGGGATACCACATGTATGAATGGGAGGGGATGCACATAGACTCCAGAATAGGAAAGTGTTGGGTTGGGGAGGGGTGGTGCAGCGTGGTGGCGTTAGTGTGGCACAAGAGGGGTGGGTCGCACTGACACTCATGAAGTGGGTGGGGGGGTGTGGTTGATGGGAAGGGAGACAGTGTAGTGATCAGTCATAAGGGCAATGGGGAAGTCATTGAAAGTCAGAGTCCTTTGTCTGGGGCCAGCAGGTCAGAGTCAGAGAGTAGAGACACTCCTTGGGCTCACAGTCAGGAGTCAGAGATACAGTCCTGGGGCTCTGTGGACATCATAGTCAAGAGTGAGAGAGTAGAGACAGTCCTGGAGTGCAGTGGGCCTTGCTACAGGGCTATAGATGGAGTGCACATTATGCTCCTGCTCCAGGGAGGGGCAAGGACTCTGTGCTCATATGAGATAATGCACAGCTTGGTCTGCAGGGCGTTTTCACAGTTGTGTCTATTAGCTTGTCTGGCTCTGTACTGGTCTGCAGATGGGATGGTCATGGTTTTAGGAGGCATCTGCAACCTGTATTGGGGGAAAATATAATAATGGGAGGGGCTATGTGAAACTTTCATGGGTGGGGGTTTCCTCTGTAGCTGAGTGTGCACACAGCCTCTAGATGGGGAGAGATGAGGTCCATTTGAGGTATAGGCATGTCAACAATAATGGGCTCATGGGGGAGGGTAGGAATGTTGACCACAACAACAGTGGGATCCAGTATTACTGAGGGAGGCTGGAGAATAACAGGCGGTAGCTTTACCTTCACATCATGAGGTTCCAGCTAAATTTCTGGGATGCAGACAGTGAGAGAGGGAGCATCAAAGCTGGTCTCGAAATAATAGTGCAGAACCAACATCTTGCTCTGTCGAAGCAATGGCGCCGTTATAAATCGAAGGTAGGAGCAAATCTGCATGGGAGAGGTCTGAGACAGTCTGGGAGAAGCTCACTGCTGGACTAAGGGGCTCTTTCTGGAGGATTCCTCTAACTTGTTGGTCCCACAATATTAAAATTGAGTCAGAGCTGAGAGAAGGGAGGAAGAACTCCTTGAGAAGCTAGCCATTGGAACCCATGCCTTTTGCCGCACTGTTACAGGGAAATGTCGGAGTCACTGGCTTAACAGCACAATTGATGCATTTCAACATTAACACACAGGAATGTGAAATTTGGGAATGTGGCCAACCATTAAGGAGGCACAGATGCTGCATATATGGAATCCCATCAATGGAAGACTTGCATATGCTTTCCAGAATTGGCATTCATAAGAGGCCAAAGGGCATCTAGTCATTAATCATGAGCAACTTAGTGTTAATTGGTATGTCAGATCAGAGGTTGAAGCACTGAGCTAGGTCAGGTTATGCACGTCATTCAAACCTTCTCCAACCTCTGTGAGATTCAGATGTTAACTTTCTGGGCTGGCATCTTGGACCCCTTGGTCTGTTAGCACCTCAGATACAAGGCTGTATAAGCGACAAGGCTGGTAGGGCAAAAGCCACTATAGACCATTATAGGTGCTATTGATTGAAGATTGTGAACTTCATTATTTTCACCCATTATTCATTAATCTATTTAATCTATCATTTCAGAGAGAAGGACAAAACAATTATCCAGGGCTCAATACTGCCTTTTTAAGGTTCTAATACAATGGAGGAGGAGAAGAAAAGAGAGGTGATGCTCTCAGCTTCAGGAGGAGGCTCCGCCTGAGGTCCAGGGTGCAGGGGAGCCACAGCAAGGACATGAGGATCAGGAGCATAGGCCCAGGCCACATGACACGCTAAACCAAGGGTCTACCGAAAAAGACGCTGGTGTATCACATTTGCCATAGTCTTTGAAAGGAACTAATGCCCTGTGGAGTGGGAGGCAATCCTCTGCCAATGGCCTTGAAAGTGTTCAATTTCTTTGCCTGCGGATCGTTCCAGAGATCCTCAGGGGGTCTGTGTGGCATCTCACAGTCCACCACATACACATGCATCAAGGAGGTCACAGATACCCACTACAGCAAGGCACATCACTATGTGAGGCTTACAATCAATGAAGCTAACTAGGCTGTGAGATTCAATGGCTTTGCAGCTTTCTCAGACTTCCCAAGAATGTAGGATGCATTCGGTTGCACCTATGTGGCTTTAAGGGCTTCGTGGCAGCAGCCACTAATGTTTATCAACCATTAAGGTTTTCATTCCTTCAGTGTTCACCTGGTGTGTGATCATCGGAAGCACATAATGTGTCTTTGTGCCAGGTGCCCTGGGAGCTGCCATGACTCATACATCACGAGCCACTCCCAGATGCCTCAGATATTCAAAGGGCCTGTGCATCTACAGGGATGGCTGATTGGGGATAAGGTGTACCCACTGAAACATTGGCTCATGACACCCGTGCATTGGCCTCAGAGAGCTTCGGGGGAGAGATACAACACAGCTCACAGCTCCCCATGGTCCCTAATGGAGCAGACCATTGGCAGTCTGAAGATGCGCTTCCAATGTTTAGACGGCTCAGGTGGGGCACTGCAGTACTCTCCAGATAGGGTCTCCCGCATCATTGTTGTGTGTTGCACACTTCATAACCCGGTGCTGCAAAGGGGTGATCCCTTACCAGAGGGAGAAATGGAGGATGTTGAGAGCTCCTCAGATGATGAAGAGCAGCAGGGCCAGAAACCTAAAGAGGTTCAGCTTCCACAGGACAATGCCATCAAGGAAACACAACATGGAAGACGTTCACGTGCCACTTTAATTGCTACCAGATTCCAGTAGGAGTAAAGTGAAGGCAACAGGAAATGACTACATTTCTCCTGTCCCTTAATGTCACTCCACTGCATTCAAAGGGATGTCGAACCAGTCACATCGAGAGCAAGTTCAGCATTCAGACTCATACGTTCCAGCCTGGTGATTGACCAGGCTTTGATCTCTAAGGAGATCAGCTGTACACCATGTGTGGGCTTGATGTGGGAAGTGAGAGTTGACACAACAGTGAGAACACTGTGGCAACTTATTTGAAGCAGTCATTGCCACAGTAATGAGAAACTACAGCTGCCAGTGAGATGAGGACATGGTCAGGGATATCATCCTCCCATCAGGTCTTGTCCTTTGACATTACCACTGAGGAAACACAGCTGCCGTTAATCCTTCAAGGCTGCTGAACTGCCCTCACACAATGGTGTATCATTAAGAAAAAGGATTACAAGCACATTAAGCGCACACATTCAATGAAGATTTTAACACATCTCTCTGACATCACACAAGGGTGCAGAAACCTATCTTCAGTGAGGCTGAATGTGAATGTCACAGAGAGAGGCTATCATGATGGGAGGATGGCTAAACCTCGAGATAAGAGGATTCATATGTACATAATCACAATGCCTTCAGTTGACCAAGCCATCCACATAAACATCAACTATATTAACAAAAGTGCAACATTTTTACAGTGGTTGCACATCTGTGACCCAAAAGTGATTTCAATATTTCTTAATTTTCCTAACCCTACCACTACACCTGGGTGCAGCCCTGACATCCGCAACAGAGGTGGAGGCAGCCTGCTTTCTGCTACACCCTGATGTCTGCGATGACCTTGGCAGGTGTTCCTCTGGTGGCCCAAGGCCTGGAGGCCCCTGGCCTGATAAGGATCTCCTGCTCAGGGGCAGATGCACCCTCCTCAGCCTGAGCAGCTGGAGTAGATGGGGTCGCAGGTCGAGGGGATTTGGAGCAGCTGGACACCCTTGGATTGTCCTGAGTTGAGGCCCCCGAGTTGATGTGTGTGCCCGAGGACCCCTTCCTGACTTCTTGAGGAGAAGGAGCACTTGGAGGGAAGTCAAGGTACCTTATCCCCTTCTCACCTAAACACTGATGATGCCCACCAGTGTGTGTGGCCATGGGGTCCAGGGCCGAGCGCAAATCTGACAAAACTTGCTGGGCCAAGGTCTCCATGATGGTTTTCAGCCTTCCCATGTTGATCTCGAGGCGCTTGCATGTCAGAGCCACGACATCAGACAGAATGTGGACAGACTCCTCCATCCTTCATTCCAATCTGCTGAGTGACTGCTGCATCTCTGCCTGATGTTCCGCTGCCTGTCTTTGCACCTCCAGCATTGAGTTGGTGGCCATTCGCTGAGGATCATCACCTGACTTGGAGTCAGCAGGTGGCTGGTCTCCAGCAGATCTCTGAGTGCCTGGGAGTGGGGCTATCCCTGCCTGCAACTGCTGCAGGGACATTTGAGTGAGGTGCTCTCCAGTAAGCGACCCTGAGCCTAATCTAGAGCTATGAGCCACCGAGGTATGTGTTTCTGCGCTAGTGGAGGATGCATTGAGCACAGTCATGATTCTTCCTCGGTGGCTTCCTGAGCTTCTTCGTCCAAGGTGATCTGGGGGTGTTGGGACTTACATTGGCCCTCCTTGTCTGCCTATATCTGCTGGTGCCTATAAGAGAAGAGAGTTTTAGTTAATGAGCAGGCAGATTACAAGATTGCATGTCACTCACTGTGAATGTCAGGATGTGATGAATTCATGGAGGTGTCATCCATACAAGGTTGCTGGGACAAGCCAGTCTCTTCTTCCCCACAGGAGCAATCCCTGTCCTTCCCAGCCAGCTCGGCAGCATCCTCCTCAAACTGGGTGAAGGGTACAATGTCAGCTTTCCCTCCCCCGGTCTGGAATCTTTCCCATCTGTTGTGAGCCGGCTTGCCCTAGATGAAGACAACAGAAAGGAATGTGATGAGAAGGAATGGAGCAGCGGTTGGGAAAGGTGCATGCCCCCTGTGTATGGTGAGCCCTCCCCAGAAAGGGCTGGGATGGAGTGTGAGCAGCATGATAGATGAGATGGTGGTGATGTGAAAGTTTCTGTGAGACAATCAGTGGTGATATGTGTCCCCTGCTAATGGCAGCGTGAAATTCCTGAAGAGAGTAGCCCTTTGAGTACATGATGCCATGATGAGAGTTTGATGTTGGAGGGAGTTGAAGGTTGCGTGGTGCAGATGAAATCATTCATCCTCTTCCTGCACCAGATGATGTTGCAGGTGCAGTGGCCAGCCGAGCTGACCTCCTCCGCTATGGCCTCCCAGGCTGGAGAGCTGAGGCTTGTGTGCTTCGTGGAGCCATCCCTGGGATTAAGCACATCCCTATGCTGTTGCACTCCTTGGATCAAAGCCTTGAGGGTGTCGGAGAAGAAACAGGATGCAGCCTCCTTCTTCTGGTTGCCAGATATCTCTGTGGGTCTCCTGGAGACAGCTGGGCTGGAGAGAGTGAGATGTGTGTGCTCGGGTGGTGTTTAAATATAGTGGCTGGATCCATGACCCCGTCAGGTAATGGTGGAGAGATACTTGCCTGTGCATAATAAATTAGCTTCCAAGCGCTGAATCGGACACAATTTCCCACCATTCCAACCAGCAGGATGCGCCATGGAACCGACCCGCCACGTGCACTTAGCTTCAAGAACAGAAAATTCTGCCCACTGCTCTAGCTGGAATTGGAAAACTTGGTACAAACCAGAGAGTGAACTTGAAACCTTCAGTATTGTGGTATATAGTGCATTACCCGCAAAGGCACCAGGAAGCAGAATCTTGTTAAAATATCAGGATATTGCTAAAATGTAAGCAGTCAACTTTGTTACTGTGTAGTTGCAGTGCTCTTTTTAAAATATTGCTTCAGCTATAATGAACATTTCACAGGTATGAATAGTTATCAAAAGCCAACTTGAAACTTAAGATTTAGTCAACTGCAGTGCAGCAGCGGTCATTGTCTCCACATTGCGTGATGAGTTAGGCCGTTCAAGTTGATGAACAACATTTTCACTAACTAGGAATTTAATTGGTCAATTATCTTTCCAGTACTACAATAAACAGCATTATTATCAGCAGTATTAAGTAACTTCCAACTCTAATGTGACTACTCTGTGTTTGTAATTCAGGCCATTCTTTATTCTGCATTGCCTAGAGTTTGGAAAAACATCTGTCTTGAGGGTATTTTTGCAGAATTTTTTTAAACTGTATACCAAGAGGCTTTTGCCGTTATGTAGTCTAACTATGGGTAACTCAGAGTGGTTTTGTCACACCACCAGTTAAGGCTGGATAATGAGGAAGCATCTTGCTGTTACAGAATTTTTGGCGTTCCTCAGGGTACTGTCTTAGGCCCAAGCATCTTCAGTTGCTTCATCAATGACCTTCCTTCCATCATAATGTCAGAGGTGGGGATGTTCGCTGAGGATTGCACAATGTTCAGCACCATTCGCGACTCTTCAGATGCTGAAGCAGTCCATTTCTAAATGCAGCAAGATCTGGGCTTGAGTTGAAAAGTGGCAAGTAACATTCACGCCACACAAGTGCCAGGCAATGAACATCTCCAACAAGAGAGAATCTAACCATCACCCCATGGCATTCAATGGCATTACCATCACTGAATCCCCCACCATCAACATCCTGGAGGTTCCCATTGACCAGAAACTGAATTGGACTAGTTATATAAATACTGTGGCTACAAGAGCAGGTCAGGTGCTAACACCTGTGGCGAGTAACTCACTTCCTGCCTCCCCAAAGCCTGACCACTATCTAAAAGGTACAAGTCAGGATGTGATGGAATACTTTCCACTTGCCTGGATGAGTGCAGCTCCAACAACACTCAAGAAGCTTGACACTATCTAGGACAAAGCAGCCTGCTTGATTGGCACTCCATCCACAAACATTCACTCCCTCCACCACTGATGCACAGTGGCAGCAGTGTGTACCATCTACAAGATACACTGCAGGAACCTGCCAACGCTCCTTAGACAGCACCTTCCAAACCCAAGACCGGACAATGGCAGCAGATGCATGGGAACACCACTACCTGGAAGTTCCCCTCCAAGCCACACACCATACTAGCTTGGAAATATATCACCATTCCTTACTCAAAATCCTAGAACTCCCTCCCTAACAGCACTGTGGGTGTACTTGCAACACATGGACTGTAGCAGTTCAAGAAGACAGCTCACCACCACTTTATCAAGGGCAATTAGGGATGGGCAATAAATGCTAGCCAGCGGTGCCCACATTCCATAAATGAATAAAAAAATCTTGAAACCTAAAGGATTGAAGACTTTTAAGTGTCATTTTTATTGTTTTGCATCTGTTATATTCTTTTCTTCTCTTCCACTTCTCACCTTTCGTGACTTTTTATATGTACAAAGGTACTCTGCCAAGCTGCAAGTATATCTGCAGTTCAGCAATGGTCATTGAAGTTTAACCATTAATCCATGATTCCTATATACACAACTGCAACTGACATTTGATTACGTATAGTAAACCCTGTTTTAATATTACAAAAGGGGAGAATTATCAACAAAACAAATAGCAAGTCAGAGTTTAGATAACCTACATATCTCTAAAAACTAAACCATATTTTTTTTTCAGCAACTCAAACATGCCAATCTTGTCAACTTGATTGAGGTATTCAGAAGGAAACGAAGGCTTCATTTAGTGTTTGAATACTGTGACCACACTGTGTTAGATGAATTGGATCGATACCCCACAGGGTAAGTAACATTGATTGTGGTGCAGAGTACACCTGAAGGATTGTAATGTACACAGTACACCTGATGTGAACAGAAGTAGAACATGGCATTCCAAGTTTGAAAACTCAACTTTTAGTGGTTACTGCCCTGATTTTGAGATCTATAGCATTGATTCCTTCTTGGCACTAATTGTAGTGCCCAGACTAAAATCATTAATAGCAGTGAGGAGGAGAGTGGGAGAAGCAATGTGGTCATAAATGGAGTATTTTTAGGGCAGAATCTTCTGTTTGGCATGCAGGGGTGGGCCCTGCACGCCGACGCATGAAATGATGCACAATGATGTCGGCCATGCGTCCCAATGTCACCATGCATCATTCCGAGCTTTAGCTCACCAGGCGTGCACCGGAGTCGGCTACTGTGCCCACCCAATTGTCAAAGGCCTGTTAAGGCCATTAATAAATGAATTGAAGTGATTGTCAGGGCTGCCCGTCCAACCTTAAGGTTGGTGGGCAGGTGAAGAGCCCAGGTGGCTTTCGCATTTTTCATGAAACCTCATACACGGGCGGATGAGGTTTCATGAAGGATTTATTAATGAAATAAAAATTTTAATCAAAATTCATAAACATGTCCCAGACTGTCACATGAGGGGAGAATAATCTTTTTTTCAATATTGCATAATGAAATTAATCTCCCTGAGGCAGCCCCGTGCCGCAGGGAGATTTCTGCGCTCTTTCGCACACATGTGCGAAAGAGCGCAGGCCCCGACTCTCTCCCCCTGCCTCCCGCACAGGTAGTGCTGAGCGATTCTGAGTATGTGTCGGACGGGCCGCTCACCGCCCGCGATCAGCTGCATGCCGCCATTTTACATGGCCCGCCCACGTAAAATGGTGGCGTGCAGCCGATCGCAGGCAGTGATCGGCTCTGCCCACACCCGCTCCCGATCGGCCCACCCAACGGGGAGAAAATTCTCCCCTTAGTGTTATTCATAATGTCAGCTCAAAATCTATTTTCAATTGAGAAGTAGTCAAACTTTGTAACTTTTCTTCAGAATTATGCTAATAAAAATAGATGAATAATACATAACTCTTCAGAACTATCTAAAGGCAAAATAATTTTATGCAATATCAATGACAGAGGATCTCAGAAAACTTTGCTCAGTAGTTAGTTACAAAAAGTTTGCTTAGCAGATATTTTTAATGCTCTAAAGCAGTACATTCAATGAGTTTTTGAAGTATAATAATGTAGGCAAACAAAGTGGCTAATTTATGCCACAGAATCCCACAAACAGCAAATGTAAATTGAATCTATTAATTTATATTTTCAAGTACTGCCTTCACTGAACAAGTAAGTATTAGACAAAAAAAGATCAGTTTTTTTAAAATGTGTTTTTATAATACTTTTTATGAACAATAAAACTACATTGCATGTTCACACATTTAATGTACATGGTCAAAATCACATCTGGGATATATGCATTTCAGTCGAGAAAATATTACTAACTTGAGTCACTGAGTATGTGGTAAACGTCAAATCTGCAGGACTTACTGATTTTCCACATCTTTTTTGCAGGTTGCGCATCATCTGTTTTTGACTTATTGTTGTGAGCTATGTCTTTATTGTGAATACTTCACTGAACCCTTCATTCAATAAACATGCATTATTGATTAATGTATGTAGATCAAAGTGAATAGAGAAATAATAATATCCATTTTTAAGCACATGCCCCTCCCTTACCAGACTTTTTGTTAGATTCATGTGTACTTCCATTCCTGACAGATCTTATAAAAGCTGATGAAACCACAGTTCCTTAATTCTCAGGCTTAAAGTGGAAAATGGGTTCGTTAAAAACAGTTGCTTACGAGTGTGGTTTTACCTTGTATATTATTCACTACTAAATCTCTGTGCCAAATGTAAAATCACTAATAGTAAGTAGAAAGGGAAGGAAAAATGTTTAATTTTTTGCAAAATTTTTTTGCGTTATTTTAATAATGCTTTTCTTTATTTTAGGGTACCAGATCACTTGGTGAGGAGAATTACTTGGCAAACACTACAGGCTGTGAACTTTTGCCATAAGCACAATGTAAGCTCACAACCCACCTTTGTATATGCGGGTTGTTTTACAATTCATCAAACAGTGCACCAAGTGTACTATTTTTACAATGCTGATGAATTTTCAGAATGCTTAAAGCTTTTATTTGGATTCATATGCTATAATTAAATAAGCATATTGGAAGATCGCTGAAAAAGATTGCTTTGACAACATGTCTCTTTTTCAGCAATATTTGAAGACCCTAGAATGTGGAATTCCTCATTCGTCCTAAGGCTGATTTACTAAACTATTAAATTACTTTTGATAGTTTACTTTCAACTGATAATTAACAGTACTTTGTATAAATATATAAAAACAATCAAACATTAATTGGTTTCAGCCTTTGCCTAAGCAATCTAAACCTTGTTCTATTCAATATAAAGAGTAGCTCAAATATAAGTGACTTTAAGTGAAAGGTATATATTTATGTCACTAGATGGCTTGTGTATACATTACAGAACAAATTTGTATCCTCTGTTTTTGTCAGCTGACACAATGGCCGGGATTTTCCGGCCCCACCTGGCACAGGGATCATCCAGTCCCGCCAAAATGGACTTTTGACAGGGCCACCAAATCTCCCGCAGCAGGTCCTGCCACAACGGGGCTAGAAAATCCTGGTCAATGTGGTTTACTCAATAAAGTATCATGGTAAAACCACTTGTCGTATACCCTCATATAAGATGAACATATGGATTCTTTTTGGGAAAACCTTTTGGTGTACTGTTTTACCACCAGATGTTGTTTTATACTAGCTTGGAGTCAAATTTTGCAGAAAGTTCCTTTCGCATTATTTGGATTGACTTTCAGCTTTCAAGATGAATCAAGTGGTAAAACATTTTTAAAAAGCAGTAAAAAATAGATGGCAAACCCAAAGGCAAAATATATTAAAATAACACATTTCCGAGAAGGAGTTATGGGGAATATAATTAAAAATTGTTTGTAAGGTCAGCATCTGTAATATTATCAAATTTCCCAATTGAATTAAAGCTTTTTAACACTCTCCAAGATATCTTTTATGGTGTCAAGAAGTTAATTGATCTACAGTTTATGTATAGTCTGGCATATTTTAGCCATTCATGCAACTGTTTAGCATCTTTGAACTAATCACTTTTTTGATTATATTTACTTGTATTTTTGCAGTGTATACATAGGGATGTAAAACCGGAAAATATCTTAATTACAAAGCATCACGTCATTAAGCTTTGTGATTTTGGTTTTGCCAGGATATTAAGTAAGTGAAAGTCCTATATTTTCAACAGATATTTAATGGTTAATTGTCAATTTTCCATTTGTACAACAAAAATAACATTTATGGCAATTGTTTAGCATTATTTAAGTGACATTACAGTCATGTTAACTAAAAACAGAGAACTGTCTCAGTGATTGATTGTACATAAGATTGAGGATAACAGATGCTATATTTCACAACTGGTTATGAGTTCATTACAATACCAACTAAAACTTGCATTTATATGGTGGCTTTAACATTGTAAAACATCCCAAGGTGCTTCACAGAAATGTTAGACAAAATTTAACACCAGACCTCATAAGGAGACATTAGGATAGATAACCAAGAGCTTGGTAAAAAAAGTAGGTTTTCAGACACTTCATACAGGAGAGAATCTTAGGATGGGGATTCTGTAGCTTAGGGCCTATACAGCTGAAAAAAAACAATGACTTGTATTTATAAAGCACCTTTAACATAGAAAAATGTCCCAAGATGCTTAACAGGAGTGATATCAACAAAAGAACATCTTTAACTGAGCCATAGGAGGAGGTATCAGGACAAACAACCAAAAACTTGGTGAAAGAAGTAGGTTTTAAAGGAGGAGCAAGAGGCAGAATGATATACGGAAGGGATTCTAGAGCTTCAAGCCATGGTAGCTGAAAACAGTTGCCAAGAGTGTGGCCAAGGATACGAGGGATTCACAGGAGACAAAAATTGGAGGAAAGCAGGGTTCTCAGAGGGTTGTAGGGCTTGAGGTTACAGAGATAAGGAGGAACAAGGCATAGACGGATTTGAACACCAGGATGAAATATTTAAATTTGAGTCATTTCTGGCCAAAGATCCAATGCAGGTCAGCAAGCACAGGGATGATTTAGCAGCAGATAGGCTGAGGCAGGGGAGCAGATGGGCAACATTACAGTAGTGCAAATAGGGAATCTTGGTGATAGAGAAGATATGGGGTCAAAAGCTCAGCTCAGAATCAAATGGATGTCAAAGTTGTGAACAGTCTGGTTCAGCCTCAGACTGTGGTGGGAAGGGGAATAGAATTGGTGACTAGGAAACTAAGTTCATGGCAGGGGCTAAAGACAATGGCTTCAGTCGTCCTAATATTTAAATAGGGGAAATTTGATAAGGTGCCACATGAAATGTTGTTGCACAAGATAAGGGCTCATCGGGTGAGATAATATATTAGCATGAATACAGATTGATTAAAGGACAGAAAACAGAGAGTAGGTCAGGTCATTTTTTGATAGGCTGTTACTAGCTGGGTACCACAAAGGTCAGTGCTGGGGCCTTGCCTATTTATAATCTATGTTAATGATTTAAATGAAGGGACAAAGTGTAATGTATTCAAGTTTGCTAACAATACAAAGCTAGGCAGAAAATGTCTGCAAAGGGATATGGATAGGTTAAATGGATGGGCAAGAAGGTGGCAAATGGAGTATAGTGTGAGGAAATGTGAGGTTTAACTTTGGTAGTAAAAACAGAAAAACAAAATTTGTCAAATGGTGGGAAGCTATTACATGTTGGTGTCCAGAGGGATTTAGATATCCTTGTACAAGAAACACAAAGATAAAATGCAGGTACAGCAAGCAATTAGGAAGACAAATGATATTTTGGTCTTTATTGCAAGAGGGTTGGAGTACAACATTAAAAGTTTTGCTGCAATTGTACCACACCTGGAGTATTGTGTACAGTTTTGGTCTTTGTATCTAAGGAAGGATGTATTTGCCTTAAAGGAGGTGTATTAAAGATTTGCTAGATTGATTCCTGGGATGAGAGGGTTCTCCTATGAGGAGAGATTGAGTAGAATGGGCCTGTACTCTCCGGAGTATAGAAGAAGGCAGCTGTTTCATTGAAACATACAACATTTGAGAGGGCAAATGCTGAGGGCTGATTTCCTGACTGAAGAGTCTAAAACTAGGGGGCATAGTCTAAAAAAAGGGGTCAGCCATTTAGGACTGAGATGAGGAGAAACTTCTTCACTCAGGGCATTGTGAATCTTTGGAATTCCTTATCCCCAGACAACTTTGGCTGCTTTGCTGTTGAGTATATTCAAAGCTGAGATCGATAGATTTTTGGACTCTAAGGAAATCATGGGACACGGGGATCATGCAGGAAAGTGGAGTGGTCAAGGTTTAGCCATGGTCTTATTAAATGGCAAAAACAGGCTCAAGGGACCATATGGCCTTTTCCTAATCCTATTTCTTATGTTCCTAAGGGAAATAGGTCCTTCCTATCCATTTTATTTAGATTCCTCATAATTTTATACACCTGAATTAATTGTTTTTCTAATGGCATAACTATACAGTAATTATACATAATTATATAGTAAGAACTAATCAAAAATTCCCCTGCATGATGTGTTTTAATTCTAATCTCAGAAAAAGAACCATTTATTAGCATTGATGTAAATTATCTTAATTTCACATAACAACTTTTGTGAGAATGCTAAATTTATGATTATTTTATATTTTAACAGCCTACTTGATTCGGAACCAGGTGCCAAGTTCTAAATCCCCACACCTAGTATATATTACCTGCCAAATTCACTGGTCAAAAGGCTTTTTAATTACTGTAGAACAAGAGAGTTGTTGTGAACTTTATTTTAAAAAAGAAATTCACTATTGGGAACAAATCCAATATTTTATGTACTGCTGTATCTTCAGTTTAAATTTAAAAAAAGGTATTGATATGGAAAATGGAAAGAATAAAACTGTATTGAAACGGACATTTCTCAATTAGCCAATTCCAAAGTTAAACAGTGCTGGTTTTAAGTACCACTCAAAGGTCTTCAGCCAATTTCAAAAATTCAATATATATTTTTTCGTCATGTGATATAGTACTTCTTTAGAAAATGACCCTTTCTTTGATGAATTCAATTAAATATAAAATCAGATATGGGAGAGGAAAGCATTAATTAGGGGTGTTTGATTTTAGAAAAATATTTTGATTAATTGATAATATTTTTGTCTCTAGGTTAGAGGATTGTGAGGTTAAATCCCAATCCAGAAATTAAGCACACAATCTAGGTTGACATTTCAGTGCAATTCTAAACTATACCTTTAGAGATGCTATCCTTCAAATGAAACTCTAAATTGAGGTTCCTTCTGACTATTAAGGTGGATGTAAAGGGCTTAATTTTAACACTGTGCAAGTGGATGGGTTTTGAATGGGTTAAAATCAGGCCTAACATGTCCCTTCCAGGCGGAGAGAGTGTTTTCAATGTCTTGGTTAATATTACTTCCTCATTCAACATCACCCAACCAGATTAACTGGTCATTCATTTCGATGCTTTTCATGCAATTTTACTGTTCAAAACATAGCTGCTGTGCACACATACACCAGTAAAGTAACTGCAGTTTAAAAGTAATTCATTGTATTGAGCACTTTGGGAAATGCTAAGAGATGTGATAAAGCACTGTAGGATCACTGGTTTGTTAAAACGATGTTTCTTCCCATAAAAGTAAGGTTTGGCTGTCTAAATTAATTCAGCGTTTTCTAGTTTCATGTTAAGGGTCTTTACATAATATTTGAAACATAGCCTTTTATTTTGTAGCTGGTCCAGGAGATTACTATACAGACTATGTAGCAACTCGATGGTATCGTGCTCCAGAGCTGTTGGTTGGAGACACACAGTATGGCCCTCCAGTGGACGTTTGGGCAATAGGCTGCCTTTTTGCAGAATTGTTATTTGGGGCCCCCTTGTGGCCAGGAAAATCAGATGTCGATCAGCTCTATCTGATTAGAAAAACACTAGGTGAGTACAGTATTCAAAATATTAGAAAATTACATTCCTTTTGCTTAAGTCGAAGTAAATTTCCAAATGATTCAAATTATCATTAGTAGAATTTGCAAAAAAGCTCATTTCTTATATCTTAGGAATACAGGTTTCTTTTACACATTTAGGTGTCAACTGTGGCTCAGTTGGTAGCATTCTCACCTCTTGAGTTAAAAAGTTGTGGGTTCAATTCCCAGTCCAGAGACTTAAGCAAAAAAATCAAAAACTGATACTTCAATGCAGTAATGAGGGAGTGCTGCGCTGTTGGAGGTACTTTCTCTCAGATGAAACCAGGTTTTCTCAGGTGGACATAAAAGATCCCATGGCACTATTTTGAAGAGCCAGAGAGCTCTCCACTGTGTCCTGGCCAATATTTATTTTTCAATCAATATGACTAAAAGACAAGTTATCTAGTCATCATCAGTTTTTTTTTGTGGAAGCTTGCTGTGCACAAATTTTCTGCCACATTTCCTACATTACAACAGTGACCACAACTTCAAAAGTACTTCATTGGCTATAAAGTACTTTGGGACATCCTGAGGTCATGAAAGGTGCTATATAAATGCAAGGTTTTTTATTGAATAATTCCTTTTAGGTTTAAATGGCTTATGAACTATGACATACAAACCTATTTAAATTTATCTAAACAGCAATCTACATTTATGTAGCACCATTATTGTTGGAAAATGGTCCAAGGCATTTCATAGCAGCACAGGAAGACAAAGATGGCATTAGGAGGAATACCTAGAAGCTTAGACAAATATGCAGTTTTTAAGGAGAGTGTTAAATGAATAGAGATTGCAAGGTGTAAGGAGTGATTTCCAATGTGGGGCAAAGGTGACTGAAGGCATGGACACCAATGTTGAAACAAAGCTGAAAGGTAGTTGTATTGAGACTAGATCTGGAGAAACACGAGTTATTGAGCATTGTAGGGCTGGAGGAGGTTACAGAGACAGTGAAGAGTGAGGCCAAGGGGGAAGGGAAGTTGAACATTAGGGTGAGAATTTTAAAATTAAGGCGTTGGTGGATCAGGAGCCAACATAGGTCAGTAAACACAGGGGTGAGCACAATCTAGTGTGGATTTAGATACAGACAGCAACGGTTTTAATGAGATCAAGTTTATGGGGTGCGGTAGTTGGGAGGTTTGCCTGTAGCATTCAAGCCTAAAGGAAATAAAAGCGTGAATGAAGATTTTAGTAGCGTATGGCATGGACAAGATGCTACAGAGGTGGTAGTAGGCTGTCTCAGAAGCTCAACTTGGGGCCAGGATCGTAAGGTTGTGTGGTTCAGTCTTACTGTGGCCAGGAATTAGGATGGAATCGGTGGTAAGTGAACAGGTTTGTGCCAGGCCAGAAGGCAATGGCTTTGGTTTTCCCAATTATTTTGACTTTTCACAGTCCTTTACAACTTGTAACTCACGTCAGGATCAAAATTAAGTGCAAAAAGGGATTTGAAATGGACTTAGAAATGAGTATACATAATCATAATGTAAACATTACAATACTGAATGCTGGTGACTATGCATCTTCTGGTTTGAAAATATATCTGAATATTACTAAACCAAAGTAAGTTAAGTTTACAATTACAAATATCCTTGTGACACCACAATGTCTTAGAAAATCAATTCTGTATTCATAATGGTAATTTTAAAAAAACATTCTTCTGGCGTAAGCTTTTTTCCCTATCAGTTGTTTTTAGCTTTGACAGCACCTTCCAAACAGTGACCTCTACCACCTGTTGTATATTGTTGTGGTTGTCTAAGGAAGAAGTTCAGAGGCATAGAGTCTAAACAGTAACTATTTATTATAGAACACAACTATGTACAGATATACAACACAGTAGGCTTCTTCAGTGCAAGCTGTCAGCTATCTTCATTCAGGCTATTACCAGACTACTACTAGTCATGTGACTCCCTTTACGTCACCATGTGGGCATTATTGTTTCCCTGTTCCCACATTAACCTTTTCAGTCCTAAACACCCTAATAAAACACCTCTCCACAAGTCTTTATCCAAATATATTTATATTTACATGCTACCCCTTCTCCTCACAAGTCTCTGACTTCACAGATTTAAATAGTCTGGAGGTTTCACAACTCTCCCTGATCGTGTTCTTTTGAAGCTTGGAGAATTGGTGCTCTCAACTTGGATTTCTTTGTTCTAACCTGGCTGTTCTTCAGTAGAAGTTGCAGTATTTGGTGTTTTGTTTGAGATTTGACACTTGATCCTTTTCTTCCTCTCCTTGCTGTTGTACTTGGCCCTATCAATAGTTTCCCTTTCATGGTCTGATGCTATGGGTTTATCCCTTTCTTTACATTGACTATGTTCCCTATCCATGTTCATTGAATTGATGCTCATTCTTTTTAAGGATTTTGTCTGCTATGCTTTGCCTTTAAAGCAATGATTCCGTGTAGCCCCTAGTTCCTGGAGTTTTGGGGAATCCTGGATTGTGGTCTCCAGAGGTGAGGAAGGCGCTTGACTAATGTCTTGCTGTCTCTCCAATTGCAATAGTCCCAATGTGGTAGGAAGGTCGGTATCCTCTAATGTAGAAGAGATGGACCTCATCCGATTCGGTTTTGTTTCTAGTTCTGAAACCATTTGGTTATTTGCACTTTGGGCCACCAGTTCTGATGGATGGATTGATTTGGATGTACTCACTAAGGAGCCAATATTGACAGATGAATGAGGGATTGCCCCCCAGCATCTCCTATCACCTGGGTTTCGACTTCTAACCTCTCTGACGATTTGTCAAGTGATGAAGAGTCATGGTCACACTCAGGTGCTTGTTTGTCCAGCTGGTCCCTTTCCTCTTCAGGAGGAAGGTTACCTTCATCTGTTTGGAAAGGAGCTGGATTATCTGCCTAAGCAAAGTGTGTCGAAAATTCTGCAGTGAAGTCCCAGTTGAGGTCATCAGCGCTGTTGGAGGGTCTCCAACTTGGTATACTCAATGACTGACTGTTCCTTGACAACTTCCGTTGTTTTGATAAAGTTGAGAGTAACACAGGTGTCTTGGCTCAGCGGAGAAAATTCCTGATTGCAAATCACATATACAATCTCTAGTATCTGCTTGTTCCCATCTTGGAGATGATCTGGAAGCATGCCCATAACTAGTAGTCTGATCCCTCCCGGGTTATATAATGGGGTAAAGAAGTTGGGTAGCCATGGTTCTCTAAAAGACAACACTGACACACTTGCTCCTGTGTCTAATTTAAAATTAGTAATGTGCCTATTGATGCATATGTCAGCATTCCAGAATGTAGATCTGGGATCTTTAATCTCACCTAGGTAACACTGTTGTTCTTCATCTTGGTGTGACTCTTCTATTTCATTGAATGTTTTTTGTGTGAAGATTTGCTGGTGATCCTCTTTATGTTTAGAGGTTTTTGATCTGCACATTTTTGCAAAGGGTCCCAGCCTTTTACAGTGGAAGTATTCTGCCCTGCTTGCAGGACACCGTTCACACCTGTGAAGCTTTTTGGTGCCACAGTGCTGGCATGGTTTACTGTTATCTTTATTTTTGAGTGCATACAGTCTTCTTTGCCCTGGAATGTCTTCTGCATTTCACTGTTTTATGAGCTGTACCGTCATTGTGGGGTCCTATACCAGGGTTTATCTTACCCTCTTAATATGACTCTATTTTGCAGATGGACTTCAGATTGTCTAACAATCTGTAACATCTTCTCCAAAGGTAAGTCTTCTTTGGATTGAAGCAGGTCAGAAAGGGTATCATCAGTTACCCCAACTACAGAGCGGTCTCATATTAGCTCAGACTTAAGATCACCATATTCACAGCCTTCAGCCAACCAATACAAATCATTGATAAAGGTGTCCAGACTTTCGGACACTCCTACTAAACTTTGCTCTTTCTAAAATGTTGCAACTCTGTATGTTAAAGTAACTGTTAGAGGATTTTATGACGTCTTCAAATTTGGCAGTTGATTCATTAATGCCTTGTCTGGCTATCACATCGTCAGTGATTGCATTAACTGAATGCAAAAATGTATCAACCTGCTCAGCCTCTGATTTACTATTTATTTCTGATGCAATTTTGTATCTTAAAAATCTCCTCCTCCATGATACTCAATTCTGTGTCTGGTCTGGCCCTTCCATCCACCCAAATCGTTCCAGCAAAGTAAATTTGAATCCATCACTGTTTTCCGCTCAGGAGAGGCATGCTTTAAATTTTTTAAATGGTGCTGCAGCAACCAAGTTTTCCTGTGCTCATCAGGATTTTTCGGATACCCACCGTGGTTACTGAGCCGTTTCAAACCTTCCCCAAATCTCAGGGAAAATCGTTAATAAAAGCATTAAGGCCAGTTAGTTGCTTTGCTGTCGCTGGAGGATTGAAGTTAGTAGCCAATTTTTCTTTTTTTTCACCACATGGTTGCCACGTGTTATGACGCCGACTCTGGACCTGGGCTGTGACATGTTTCAAGCCATGCACTAAAAAATGAACTGTATCCCAGTGCTGCCTGTTACTGCACCTTGGTCAGAAGCTTTTTTTAAGCCTTTTTAAAGTTTCAATAAGGTAGCACACCCTTCCTTGATGGTCACAATATTCTTTGACTTCTTTTTGACTGAAATTTTCAAAGAACATCCATGTGCTACGGTGGAGTCCTCCTTGAGCTGCACAGTTGATTTCTTCTCTGCCTCCCAGCCTCCATGTCTGTTATGGAGCTTTTCTGGTGATTTCCAACTGTTTCGTTGAAGTCTTTTGTTTTGATGCGTTTTTTTTCAGGTCTCGGTGCAGATTTTTCAATTTTTATTTTTAGAGATTTCGGGATCCTTCACCTGCTGCCGCCATGTTGTGTGTAGTTGTGGTTGTCTAAGGAAGAGGTTCTGGGGCATGGAGTCCGAACAGTAAATATTTATTTTAGAACATAACTATGTACAGACAGTAGGCTTTTTCAGTTCAAGTTATGAGCTATAATCATTCAGACTGCGACCAGACCACTACTAGTCATGTGACTCCCTTTACATCATCATGTGGGCAGTACTGTTTCCCTGGTCCCATATTAATCCATGCAGGCCTGAACACCCTAAAACTGGAATCACATAGAGGAACAAAGGAGGCAGATGAATGGGAACACCACCACCTGCAAGTTCCCCTCCAAGCCACACACCATCCTGACATGGAACTATATCTCTGTTCCTTCACTGTCACTGGGCCAAAATCCTGGAACTCCCTTTCTAATAGCACCTTGGATGCTCCTATAACAACATATGGACTGCTGTGGTTCAATAAGGTAGCACACCACTACTTTCTCAAGGGCAATTAGGGATGAGCAATAAATGCTGGCCTAGCCAGCAGCATCCACATCCCATGAACAAATATAAAAAAAACTTTGAGAACAGGTTAATTGCCAAATGTTGTGCATGTGATTTTATTCTGTGGTTACCAACAGTGCCCTTTAAAAAAAAGACACCAAAACTGTCCTTCAGATAATTGTTCTTTCCACCTTGATGCTCACTCCTTTCCCTCAATCTCTCCAAACTTCTTTGGGAGATCTTGCGATCTCTGCTCAGTGACATTTGGGTTAGAAGCTGAAAAGTGCAGGACTCTAACTTGCAGTTGTGACATTCCGTAGTGGTGAGTGTTAATGGGCTTGCATTGAGCTCCATTTTGTTACTCCCAACATATTAAGTAACTTAACAGTTGAAGAAAAATGATATTCCAGAAGATAGTTGCCTGTACTAATGTCTTTAGGTATTTCTAAGATTATTATGAAGAAAGCTAAAGCCATCACTATCACTGATAGTTAAAATGTTAATGGTTCCACTATCTTTACCCCTTGGCAAGATAAGTCTATTTCCTCAAACATATTGCTAGCTTAGAATCTCAAATTAAAGAAATTTCCAAGTATTGAAGGACCATAGTCTCCAGAGTGACTCTAGACTGGGTCCTCAAATAAAAGGTCCTCCCCCCGCCCCCGCCCAGGAGTTCCTAACCTAACAAATTTATCTTATGATGGAACATACATTGAGGCATGTCTTAGCAGACCAAACTTTTAAAGTTTCCCAATACCAGCCCTTAGGGTTAACTTAGATTCCTAAAGTAGTATGATGATAAGCATGCAGGTGCAGCAGGTGGTAAAGAAGGCAAATGATATGTTGGCCTTCATAGCGAGAGGATTTGAGTACAGGAGCAGGGATGCCTTGCTACAATTATACAGGACGTTGGTGAGACCACACTTGGAATATTGTGTGCAGTTTTGGTCTCCTTATCTGAGGAAGGATGTTCTTGCTATAGAGACAGTACAGCAAAGGTTTACTAGACTGATTCCTGCGATGGCGGGACTGACATATGAGGAGAGATTGAGTCTGTTAGGATTATATTCGCTGGAGTTCAGAAGAATGAGGGGGGATCTCATAGAAACCTCTAAAATTCTAACAGGGCTAGACAGGTTAGATACAGGAAGGATGTTCCCAATGGTGGGGGAGTCCAGAACCAGGAGTCACAGTCTGAGGATACGGGATAGACCATTTAGGACTGAGATGAAGAGAAATTTCTTCACACAGAGAATGGTGAGCCTGTGGAATTCGCTACCTCAGAAAATAGTTGAGGCCAAAACATTGTATGTTTTCAAGGAGGAGTTAGATATAGCTCTTGGGGTGAAAGGGATCAAAGGATGTGGGGAGAAAGCGGGAGCAGGCCATTGAGCTGGATGATCAGCCTTGATCATAATGAATGGCGCAGGAGGCTCAAAGGGCCGAATGGCTTACTTCTGCTCCTATTTTCTATGTTTCTGTGATATGGGTGGGTCCTTGAAATAATATAGATTTGAGACTACAACCCCATGTATGCTTCATTCATACTTGTTTTCTATTGAAGCCAACTATAGATTAGGGCTTATAAATGAGGATCTTATAATGGCATATTTCGTAAATAAAGCTATAATATGCAATTTCTACTTAACATACATAAAATTTTTAATTCCACTGTAGTCAGCTGTTTTGTTTTTGGATAATCAAACAAATATTGATTAACAAAGATTATACTCTCAATCCAATATGATTATATATTGGATTTTGAAGTGTCTCCATCTCAGTTCTAGAGAATCAGACAGTAAGTCTGATTCAATTGACTGCTGTGTCTGCTAACCATATGTCTATTTAATAAAAAAATTGAGCTGAGCTAAAAATAGGCTTCCATGATGCTTTGTATTTTCAAGAAAACACATTTGTTATCAAATTTAAGAGTGACCTTGGACCATCTTTTGATGTCTGAAAAAGCAGGTGGTGAATTTGGCTGCTTTCCAACTCTTCAGAAAGTCACAGCTGTCTTATTTACACTAGGCTTATGGGCAACAATTCAATAGAGCAGCCATACTTCTAACTTTTTATTTCAAGCTGTATAATGCCAATTATTTGCTTGTTAATGCTAATTAACATTTAATTTTTTCATTAATTGCATTATTTCTTAACAAAGATACTGCATAGTAAGAACAGCAAGGAATATAATTGTGGAACAGGCAATATTATCACATCTGAATATCAGAGTTAGTCTTTAGGTTAAAGCTGTGATTTAACTGTTTTGATCAATTATGTTTGTAAAGCAGTGCCTTCTGGTAACTAGATTTCTGAAACGCAATGTAGCTGTTTCCTCCATTTATTACTGGTGTCCACAATCTATTTTTATAATATACACATACTTTCCACCAAATACTTCTCATAATTCCATATGTCTGCATTTACAAAACAAAATGTCTATTTAAGCTTATTCATTGGTAATTATACCTTCTTCCTCAGTAGGGAATTTATAATGCAAATATAAAAATAAGGATTGGATATAGTATTTCCAAAGTTGGGACTCAGCTCCACTTCACCTCAGAGAGTTGTGAAGGCTACATCACTGAAAGTATTTAAAGAGGAGGTAGATAGATTTTTGAAGCATCGGGGAGTTGAGGGTTATGAGGAGCTGGCACGAAAGAAGAGTTGAGGCCTGGGGCAGATCAGCCATGATCTTATTGAATGGCGGGGCAGGCTTGAGGAGCTGAATGGCCGACTCGTGCTCCTATTTCTTATGTTTACCTGAAGACTATATTTGTTTATCATTCCTTATGTTTAAAGCCACAAGAGATTGATTATATTTACTGATGGCGCTGTCATGGCATTGCAAATGTATGTCACAGGTATAGTTCCTTATAAATGCAGGAGCATTAAACACAAATATATTATTCTGTTGCCAAAGTGAGTGTGTCAATTTAAAGTCACAATGTTTAATTGCTTTGCTTTCTGGAATTGCATGCTTGGATTAAACACAGATCAGATTGGCTTTTTTTCTCTTTGAATTTAACGGTTAAGCAAACATAGACTAAGAGTTCATTTAGAGTTAATTGTTGGATTGTGATAACTTGGAGATTGAACTGTCAGTTTGACATTGTATCTAAGTAGCACAACATGTTTTTAGATTATTTGCATTGTTCAGTGTGACTTCTTTCACTCACTGACAGATTGTAATTTTAATACATTCATTAAGGATTTAGTGATTACTATTGCATCTTGTTTGCCTACAGGTGATTTGATTCCTCGCCATCAACAAGTCTTCAGATCAAACCAGTTCTTTAGTGGAGTGAGCATACCAGTGCCAGATAATGTGGTATGGCATTGTATTAATCTGGGAAAGTAGTCATTGGAAATGTAACATTTAATGCAAATGGGTTATTCACAGTTTGAAAGTTGGAGTCTGAATTTTTTTATTCAATACTGTAGACTTTCCAGTTCCTCTGACTGGGGCACATCTCTGTACCATAGAAATACACCTTTGACTCATTTAAATATAAATGGCAGGCTTTCCTGCCTCCTCTTGGATTTCTGCCAAAGATGAGGCAGAGTTTGTGTTTGAAGATTTTAGATGCCTATTATTAGATGCCAATTTTAGATCGGAGCGGCAGTGGCTTCCATGCTGTCATTAAAATGGCAACATTTTATTTACTTCCTGTACAAGCTTTGCTCTGAACAGAAAAATAATTCAGCTCAATTGATGTCTGAACACTGGATCCTTGTGTCTATTGGCAGTCTATTGTGTTTAGCTTTCAAATAGTGGAAGTACAATTGCCACATGCAGGTGAGCTCATATATACTGTCCAGCGTTTGGAAATTGGACTGGAAGTGCAAGGAGTTGAGTATACAGCAGAGCACAGCCCTGTGCATTTTCTAACCTTTCCTCCCTTAGATCTGCTAAAAAAATAGGCAGGGGCAGGTGGATGATCTAATCCAATACATTTAGTTGGACAGCCATATCCATATTGCAAATTAATTTTGAAAGTGTTAATAAAACTTCCTAAAGTAGAATATATATTCTTCAATTTAGCACAATCATATCAACCTGGGTTAAAACATGAACAAGAGAGCTGAATTCCAGAGATGAGATGAGAGTGACTCCCATTGACATCAAGTCAGTATTTGACATGTGGCATCAAGGAGCCCTAACAAAACTGGAGTCAATATGCATCGGGGGAAAACTCTCCCCTGGTTGAAACTACACCTAGCACAAAGGAGGATGGTTGTGGTTATTGGTTGTCAATCTTCTCAGTTCCAAGATATCACTGCAGCAGTTCCTCAGGGTAGTCTCCTAGGCCCAATCATCTTCAGCTGCTTCACCAATGACCTTCCATCCATCATAAGGCCAGAAGTGGGGATGTTCGCTGAGGATTGCACAATGTTCAGCAACATTCATGGCTCCTCAAGCTACTGAAGCAGGCCACATCCAAATGCAGCAAGACCTGGACAATATCCAGGCTTGGGCTGACTAGTGGCAAGTAACGTTCACACCACACAAGTGCCAGGCAATGACCATTGTCCCTTAACATTCAATGGCATTACCATTGCTGAATCACCATAAACATCCTGGGGTTTATCGTTAACCAGAAACCGAACTAGAGTAGTCATATAAATACTGTGGCTACAAGAACAGGTCAGAGGCTAGGAATCCTGCAGCGAGTAACTCACCTCCTGACTTCCCAAAGCCTGTCCACTGTCTACAAGGCGCAAGTCAGAAGTGTGATGGAATACTCTCCACTTGCCTGGATGAGCGCAGCTCCAACAACACTCAAGAAGCTTGGATATCATCCAGGACAATGCAGCCCACTTGATTGGCACCCCATCCACAAACATTCACTCCTTCCACCCCCCTGATGCACTGTGGCAGCAGTCTGTACCATTTGCAAGATGCACTGCAGGAACTCACTAAGTCTTCTTAGAAATCACCTTCCAAACCCATGACCACTGCCATCTAGAAGGACTAGGGTAGCAGACAAATGGAAACACCACCACCTGGAAGTTCACCTACAAGCCACTCACCATCCTGACTTGGAAATATATTGCTGTTCCTTCACTGTTGCTGGGTCAAATCCTGGAATTTTGATCTAGCGACAGTAAAGGGACAGTGATATGGATCCAAGTCAGGATAAGAGGCTTGGACGGGAACTTACAGGTGGTGGTGCTCTCATGCCTCTGCTACCCTTGTCCTTCTAGGTGGTAAAGGTTACAGGTTTAGAAGTGCTGCTAAAGGTGCCTTGGTGAGTTACTGCAGTGCATCTTGTATCTGATACACACTGTTGCCGCTATGCCTTAGTGGTGGAGGGATTGAATGTTTAAGGTGGTGAATGGGGTGAAAATCAAGTGGGTTCCTTTGTCCTGGATTGTGTCAAGCTTTTTGAGTGTTGTTGGAGATGCACTCATCCAGGCGGGGGTATTCCATCATACTCCTGACTTGTGTCTTGTAAATGCTGGACAGGCTTTGGGGACTAAGAAGATGAGTTACTCGCCGCAGAACTACCAGCCTCTGACCTATGACTGGTCCAGTTGAATTTCTAGTCAATGGTAACTCCCAGGATGTTGATGGTGAGGGATTCAGCAATGGTGATGCCATTGAATGTCAAGGGGCAATGTTTAGATTCATTTTTGTTGGAGTTGGTCACATTCTGTCTTGTTGGAGATGATCATATTCTGTCTTGTTGGAGATGGTCATTGCCCAGCACTTGTGTGGCACAAATGTTGATATCAAGCTTAAACACAGATTCCCTCAAGTGTAAACCTTAGATTAATGAACTCTGACACCATGCTGGCCCAAAAGTTTTCCTCCTTAGCCATAGATGGAGATCATCATAGTGCAATACACCTGTTGAGCTAGGGTAAATGAACTAACCTGTGCAGTTGCAGTGCAATATAGAAAGCAACAAGGAAACACCAAGAGTTGATCTGATCTTGTTCTTGAAGATGAACATTGACAGAATTGGTCCCACAATGAAATTAATATAAACTACAGCTGCATTGTAAAACTTATTTACCATTCAATTTTGATGACTATTTCAGTTTATCATTCTCATGTAATTGATCTCTCTCATTATACCATCAGATGAATATATACATACAATTATCATGACAATTGAAATGATACTCTCAAGTAATTTAAGTATTTGACTCTTAGTCAAAAGATGTTGATGTTTCTATTCGAAGCCAGTGGTGTAAGTTGCTGCGTGCAGTGTCAGCAATTGTATATTAATTAATTTCAGCCTTTTCTCAGTGACAGTGGATATTGAGACAATCAGTCCTTTGTTGCCAATTTAGCTATTGGATAGGAATTGGCACATATAGTAATCCCCATGGAACCAGGAACACTGAAGGAAGCCTTATATGTGTGCCTCAGGAACACTAGTTACATACCTATTGCCTATAATCAATAACCTATATATAATTTTGGCAATTATTACTGAAATTAAGGCAAGTTAGAAGCAGAAATATTAAACTCCTATTCAACTTGGATTGGATTATACATTCTGCTGGCCAATCACAGTGAAATTGTTGGTTGGTGGGATATATTTCGCAAAAGCCACTTAAAGAAAATAGAGAGAAAACATGATGAAAAACAACTATTTTGTTGTGAAACTTAACATTTGCAGTAAGGACACCAATTACTACTACTTCACCTGTTTACTAAATTTGTTTCTTAATGAAAGGTAACTTTCAAAAATTCAATTTGTTTTGTGTTTTTTGGGCAGTATATTGGTATAACTGGAATTTATTTTCTGTACAGGAACCTTTGGAAATGAAGTTTGCAAATATTTCCCAACATGCTCTTGGATTTATTAAGGTGAGTGCTGTTTGTGGCTTGCACATTAATTACCAAGTATTGTTGTACATGCAGTAGTAGAGAGTGGTTTATACTCTGAGACTGCTTGCATTAATGATTAAAAAGTGATTTATTTCTAACATTCCTTCCTAAGAATATGTTTCAAACTGCTAAAACTCATCACGTGCATTCATGGAACTCTTGATTTGATGGCTCCATAGGTTTTGAGTATAAAAGCTATAAATGTTTCGAAATCTGTTTTGTTATAGCAATCCTAACATAATATTCAAAGTGATTCGGAAAGGCATAAGTAAGGCAGAAATCAAAGTAACAGATTGGGAGGGAGAAAATAGAACCAGAGAAGGTAAAGATTTTGTCAGACAAGATCGAACAGCAGTATTAAAAATTTAAAATAATGATCAAGGGAGTTCAAGAAAAATATAAATACAAAAAATGCTGGAAATACGCAGGAGGTCAAACAGCATCTGTGGAGAGGAATAGCGTTAACATTCCAGGTCGATGACATTAAGTCTTTTTCTCTCCACAGATGCTGCTTGAGCTGCTGAGTATTTCCAGCATTTTTTGTTTTTATTTCAAATTTGCAGCATCTGCAGTATTCTTCTTTTGTATCAGGAAAAATATATTCCATTATATATATAAAAAAACTAGCTGGCCAATAATGAAACACCATGAATGAATAGAGATAAAGGAAACATTGAAACTATAAAAGGCATATACCAAGTACATAGGCATAAAAGAAAGGATGATAAAAGAGAATATAAAGCTTTAGGAAACAAATCAAAAGAAAAAATGAAATTCAAAAAGGAACAATTATCATGAATAGGAAAAAGAAATAACAAAGTGCTTTACAGACCTATAAATAAAGAAAAACCTGGTTAAGGATAGAACCACTAATTCACAATGACAGAAAAATGGCAAAAATACTGAATAGTTACTTTGTCTCAGTATTTACCAGGGAAACAAATAAGACGGGCATGACATTGTTAGAATGTGACAAATTAAAGCCATTAATAAGGTTGCAGAATTGGCAAATGAACTTCAAAGTAGTTAAGTGTATGGTGGTACATTTTGGTAGGAAGAATAAGGAGATCACATACTACTTGGTAATAAGAACATGAATGGGGTAGAGGAGCAAAAGTATTTATGGGGTACAGATACACAAATCACTAAAGTAATAAAGCATTTTTAATCAGGCTTAACCAAAAAATGCAAACCAAGCACTGGAGTTCATTTCTGGAGGGACAGACTGAAAAGCAGAGAAGTTATGTTAAACTTGTGTTGGACCGTTGTCAGAACACACGAGTACTGTAAATATTTCTGGTCTCCATATTATAAATATAATACAGAAGCATTGGAGAAGGTAGGAGAAAAAACATCACCAAGGATAATAACAAAACCAAGAAGATATACATATCAGAAAACAATGAACTGACTGGGAGTCTCTTTTCACTGAAGGATGACCTGATGACCAATCTTTAGGATAATGAAAGGGTTTGATAGGGTAACATAAAGAAATAGTTTCCACTTGTAGGGGAGTTTAAACTAAAGGTTGTAAGTATAAAATAGTAACAAATAAATCCAAGAGAAAATTATTTATCCTAAGAGTGGTAAGATTGTGGTACTAACATAAGGAGTAGTGGAGGCAAATAGCACAGAAGCATTTAAAGGGAAGCTGGATAAGTACATCAGGGAGAAAGGAATAGATACTATGCTGATAGAGTGGGAGTTGATGAGGGTAATGGGTTGATGTGTATATAGACTTCCAAAAGGCATTTGATAAACTGTCAAATAATAGCTTGCCAGCAAAGTTGAAGCCCATGGAATAACAAGGGCAGTGGCAACATGGATGCAATTGATTTAGTGACAGAAAACAGGGTAGTAGTGAATGATAAAAACAAAAAAACTGCGGATGCTGGAAATCCAAAACAAAAACAGAATTACCTGGAAAAACTCAGCAGGTCTGGCAGCATCGGCGGAGAAGAAAAGAGTTGACGTTTCGAGTCCTCATGACCCTTTGACAGAACTTGAGTTCGAGTCCAGGAAAGAGCTGAAATATAAGCTGGTTTAAGGTGTGTTTGTGGGGGGGCGGAGAGATAGAGAGACAGAGAGGTGGAGGGGGGGGTGTGGTTGTAGGGACAAACAAGCAGTGATAGAAGCAGATCATCAAAAGATGTCAACGACAATAGTACAATAGAACACATAGGTGTTAAAGTTAAAGTTGGTGATATTATCTAAACGAATGTGCTAATTAAGAATGGATGGTAGGGCACTCAAGGTATAGCTCTAGTGGGGTTTTTTTTTATATAATGGAAATAGGTGGGAAAAGGAAAATCTTTATAATTTTTTGGAAAAAAAAAAGGAGGAAAGGGGAAACAGAAAGGGGGTGGGGATGGGGGAGGGAGCTCACGACCTAAAGTTGTTGAATTCAATATTCAGTCCGGAAGGCTGTAAAGTCCCTAGTCGGAAGATGAGGTGTTGTTCCTCCAGTTTGCGTTGGGCTTCACTGGAACAATGCAGCAAGCCAAGGACAGACATGTGGGCAAGAGAGCAGGGTGGAGTGTTAAAATGGCAAGCGACAGGGAGGTTTGGGTCATTCTTGCAGACAGACCGCAGGTGTTCTGCAAAGCGGTCGCCCAGTTTACGTTTGGTCTCTCCAATGTAGAGGAGACCACATTGGGAGCAACGAATGCAGTAGACTAAGTTGGGGGAAATGCAAGTGAAATGCTGCTTCACTTGAAAGGAGTGTTTGGGTCCTTGGACAGTGAGGAGAGAGGAAGTGAAGGGGCAGGTGTTGCATCTTTTGCGTGGGCATGGAGTGGTGCCATAGGAGGGGGTTGAGGAGTAGGGGGTGATGGAGGAGTGGACCAGGGTGTCCCGGAGGGAGCGATCCCTACGGAATGCCGATAAGGGGGTTGAAGGGAAGATGTGTTTGGTGGTGGCATCATGCTGGAGTTGGCGGAAATGGCGGAGGATGATCCTTTGAATGCGGAGGCTGGTGGGGTGATAAGTGAGGACAAGGGGGACCCTATCATGTTTCTGGGAGGGAGGAGAAGGCGTGAGGGCGGATGCGCGGGAGATGGGCCGGACACGGTTGAGGGCCCTGTCAACGACCGTGGGTGGAAAACCTCGGTTAAGGAAGAAGGAGGACATGTCAGAGGAACTGTTTTTGAATGTAGCCTCATCGGAACAGATGCGACGGAGGCGAAGAAACTGAGAGAATGGGATGGAGTCCTTACAGGAAGCGGGGTGTGAGGAGCTGTAGTCGAGATAGCTGTGGGAGTCGGTGGGTTTGTAATGGATATTGGTGGACAGTCTATCACCAGAGATTGAGACAGAGAGGTCAAGGAAGGGAAGGGAAGTGTCAGAGATGGACCACGTGAAAATGATGGAGGGGTGGAGATTGGAAGCAAAATTAATAAATTTTTCCAAGTCCTGACGAGAGCATGAAGCGGCACCGAAGTAATCATCGATGTACCAGAGAAAGAGTTGTGGAAGGGGGCCGGAGTAGGACTGCAACAAGGAATGTTCCACATATCCCATAAAGAGACAGGCATAGCTGGGGCCCATGCGGGTACCCAGAGCCACACCTTTTATTTGGAGGAAGTGAGAGGAGTTGAAGGAGAAATTGTTCAGCGTGAGAACAAGTTCAGCCAGACGGAGGAGAGTAGTGGTGGATGGGGATTGTTCGGGCCTCTGTTCGAGGAAGAAGCTAAGGGCCCTCAGACCATCCTGGTGGGGGATGGAGGTGTAGAGGGATTGGACGTCCATGGTGAAGAGGAAGCGGTAGGGGCCAGGGAACTGGAAATTGTTGATGTGACGTAAGGTGTCAGAGGAATCACGGATGTAGGTGGGAAGGGACTGGACAAGGGGAGAGAGAAGGGAGTCAAGATAACGAGAAATGAGTTCTGTGGGGCAGGAGCAAGCTGAGACGATCGGTCTACCGGGGCAGTTCTGTTTGTGGATTTTGGGTAGGAGATAGAAGCGGGCCATCCGAGGTTGGGCGACTATCAGGTTGGAAGCTGTGGGAGGGAGATCCCCAGAGGAGATGAGGTCAGTGACAGTCCTGGAAACAGTGGCTTGATGTTCAATGGTGGGGTCATGGTCCAGGGAGAGGTAGGAGGAAGTGTCTGCGAGTTGACGCTCAGCCTCCGCGAGGTAGAGGTCAGTGCGCCAGACAACAACAGCACCACCCTTGTCAGCGGGTTTGATGACAATGTCAGGGTTGGACCTGAGAGAATGGAGTGCAGTAAGTTCAGAGAGAGACAGGTTAGAATGGGTAAGAGGAGCAGAGAAATTGAGACGAATAATGTCGCACCGACAGTTCTCAATGAAAAGATCGAGAGAAGGTAAGAATCCAGAGGGAGGGGTCCAGGTGGAGGGAGAATATTGGAGATGGGTAAAAGCATCCGTTGAACTGGGAGAGGACTCCTGCCCAAAGAAGTGAGCCCGGAGACGAAGACGGCAGAAGAAGAGTTCAGTATCATGCCGAGCCCGAAATTCATTGAGTTGAGGGCGTAAGGGTATGAAACTAAGTCCTTTGCTGAGCACTGAACGTTCAGCATCAGAGAGGGGAAGGTCAGGGGGTATAGTGAATACACGGCTGGCGTTGGGATTGGAAGAAAGGGTGGGGATGGAGGGACAGGCAGGGGTGGAGGGTCCTAGATGGGTGTTGGTGTCGATGAGTTGTTGGAGCTTGCGTTCCTTAGCACTTGAGAGAAAGAGAAAAAGTTTCTTGTTGAGGCGTCGGATGAGCCGAAGGATAAAATGAAACTGGGGGCACGCGCAGCTTTGAAAAAGGGTACGGCGGTGCTGCTGGAGGGAGAGGTCGAGTGTGTTCATATGGCGGCGCATGGCACTGAGAGTGGATTTCAGAATGTGACGGGAACAGCAGTCCGAGAAACGTTTTATGTCCCGGAGATACCTGTAATCCTGGGTGGGTTCGAAACATGAGGGGTGGAATTTCAGTTGAAATCCACGTGGGGTAAGTCGGAGACGGAGACAGTCACTGAGAAAGGAGATATGGCTGTGAAAGCGGGTTTTAGTAAACACCTTGTCAAACACTAGGAGGGAAATGGAAAGCAATGAAGGTGAACAAGGCAACAGAGAGATACGGAAATCTTGTCGCAGAGAGGAACAGAACTTCTTCAAGGAGGTAGGCATTTCTTGAAGAGCAGTGGCAGTCAATTAAACACAGAGATAAAAACAAAAAAACTGCGGATGCTGGAAATCCAAAACAAAAACAGAATTACCTGGAAAAACTCAGCAGGTCTGGCAGCATCGGCGGAGAAGAAAAGAGTTGACGTTTCGAGTCCTCATGACCCTTCGACAGAACTCATGATGCCACCACCAAACACATCTTCCCTTCACCCCCTTATCGGCATTCCGTAGGGATCGCTCCCTCCGGGACACCCTGGTCCACTCCTCCATCACCCCCTACTCCTCAACCCCCTCCTATGGCACCACTCCATGCCCACGCAAAAGATGCAACACCTGCCCCTTCACTTCCTCTCTCCTCACTGTCCAAGGACCCAAACACTCCTTTCAAGTGAAGCAGCATTTCACTTGCATTTCCCCCAACTTAGTCTACTGCATTCGTTGCTCCCAATGTGGTCTCCTCTACATTGGAGAGACCAAATGTAAACTGGGCGACCGCTTTGCAGAACACCTGTGGTCTGTCCGCAAGAATGACCCAAACCTCCCTGTCGCTTGCCATTTTAACACTCCACCCTGCTCTCTTGCCCACATGTCTGTCCTTGGCTTGCTGCATTGTTCCAGTGAAGCCCAACGCAAACTGGAGGAACAACACCTCATCTTCCGACTAGGGACTTTACAGCCTTCCGGACTGAATATTGAATTCAACAACTTTAGGTCGTGAGCTCCCTCCCCCATCCCCACCCCCTTTCTGTTTCCCCCTTCCTCTTTTTTTTTCCAAAAAATTATAAAGATTTTCCTTTTCCCACCTATTTCCATTATATAAAAAAAAACCCCACTAGAGCTATACCTTGAGTGCCCTACCATCCATTCTTAATTAGCACATTCGTTTAGATAATATCACCAACTTTAACTTTAACACCTATGTGTTCTATTGTACTATTGTCGTTGACATCTTTTGATGATCTGCTTCTATCACTGCTTGTTTGTCCCTACAACCACACCCCCCCCTCCACCTCTCTGTCTCTCTATCTCTCCGCCCCCCACACACACACCTTAACCAGCTTATATTTCAGCTCTTTCCTGGACTCGAACTCAAGTTCTGTCAAAGGGTCATGAGGACTCGAAACGTCAACTCTTTTCTTCTCCGCCGATGCTGCCAGACCTGCTGAGTTTTTCCAGGTAATTCTGTTTTTGTTTTAGTAGTGCATGATTGCTTTTCGGACTGTAATGGTGTTTCCCAGTGCTCTCCTACTGCTTCTCTGGATACATATTAATGAGTTGGACTTGGGTGTATAGGGCACAATATCAAAACATGCAGATGAAACTGAACTTGGAAGTATAATGACCTGCAAGGGGAATAGTGACTGGCTTCAAGAGTTCATAGATAGGCTGGTGGAATGGGCAGACATATGGCAAATGAAATTTAATGTCAAGAAGTGCAAAGTGATACAGTGGAAGAGGGAGCAAAGGCAATATAACATAAAGGGTACAACTCTGAAGGGGGTGCAGAAACAGAGACCCCTTGAGGTACACATGCACAAATCATTGAAGGTGGCAGTGGAGGTTCCAAAAACAGTTGAAAATACATTTGGGATCCAGGATTTATAAATAGAGGCATGGAGTCAGAAACAAGGAAATTTATGGCGAAATGTTATAAAACACTAGTTCGGCCTCAATTGTAATCCTGTGCCCAATTCAAGGCACAGTACTGCAGAAAGGATGTGAAGGCTTTAGAGGGGGTTCAGAGATTTACAAGAATGGTTCCAGGGATGAGAGAATTCAGTTGGGTGGATAAAGAAGCTGTGGTAGTTGTGCTTAGAGCAGAGAAAGTAGAGACAAAATTTGAAAGAAGCGTTAAAAATATTTATTCGAGAAAGAATAGTGAGAAATTGTTCCCATTGGCAAGGATCGAGAACCAAGGGACACACATTTAAGGTGTTTGGCAAAAAAAACCAAAGGAAACATGGGGAAATACATTTCGACAGAATCGATGGTTATGATCTGGAATGCACTGCCTGAGAGTGTGCTGGAGGCAGGGTCAATCATGGCTTTAAAAAAGGAATTGAATAAGCACCTCAGAATTACAGAAATGGTAGTGCATAAGGAGGCCATTTGGCCCATCATGTCTGCACTGACTCTCCGAATGAACAATTCATTTAGTGCCGTTCTCCCGCTTTCACTCCATAACCCTACACATTCTTCCTTCTTAGATAACTGTTTAATTCCCTTTTGAATGCTTCAATTGAATCTGCCCTGCACCACACTCTCAGACAGTGCATTGTAGACCTTAACCACTCACTGTGTGAGAGTTTTTCCTCATGTCACTTTTGTTTCATTTACCAATTACTTTAAATTTGTGCCCTCTCGTTCTCGATCCAAACACAAGTGGGAACAGTTTCTCCCTAACTACTCTAAAATATTTTTTTTTACAGAAGTCAGAGTAGTGGTGAACGGTTGTTTTTCAGGCTGTGATGGTCTTCCTGAACACCTTCACCTAAAGGCGCACCTGAAGGTGGATAAAGGTGCTACAGGGAAAGGGTGATGGAGTGGAACTAGTTTAAATTGCTTTTGCTGTGAGCTAGCATGGATTTGATGGGATGAATGTCCTCCTGTACTGTAACCATTCAGTGATTCTGTGGAACATGTGGGTCCAATGGCCTGGTTCAATGCTGTACACTCAGTGCAACCTTCCTGGGCCTATAATATACAATAATCAATGCATGGGCATTTTACAACTTTTAAGATCCTAAAACGTAGGCCATCAGGTCCAGGGCACTTCTCAGCCCAAGTCCCATTTTTTTGCCTAGTACTTTCTCTCCAGTGATGATTGTTTGAAGTTCCTCCCTCCCTTTCATCCCTGATTTTCTACTCCTATTGGAATGCCTCTAACATTTTATTGTTTCCTATCACTAATTCATCAGTCTCATCCTTTAAGAGACCAATAATTGCTTCCTTTTTATATACTTGTAAAGCTCTGTCTGTTTTCATACTTCTTACCAGTTTACTCTCAAAATAATAGACAGAAAATAGATTTTTAGTCATCCTTTGCTGGTTTCTAGAATGTTTCCTATCTTCTGGCCCACCACAAATTTTTGCAATATTGTTTGCCCTTTCTTTCAATTTCTTTCTTTCAAGCTTCCTTAGTTAGCCACGAAGGGTTCATCCTCATAGAGTCTTTCTTTCTCAACGGAATATAAAATTATGAAATATCTCCTTAAATGTCTGCCACTGCTTATCTACCAGCTTACCAGCCCACTTTACTGAACTCTATGTTCACACTTTTGTCATTGCCTTTATTTAAGCTGAAGACACTAGCTACAGATCCAAGTTTCTCACCCTCAAACAATGTGAAATTCTGTCATGTTATGATCACTTCCCTATTGGATCCTTTAGCAAGAGATTATTAATTAATCCTGACTCATTACCTATTACCAGAAATAGCCTGTTCCCTGGTTGGTTCCACAAGTTACCAAGTTAACCCTAGGCACAATTTTGTATCTAAAAGAATTATGAGGGAGAGGGTATACAGCTCAAATGTAAAACCTATCAAGATTCCGTTGTTACTGCCTCTTAGCAAAACTACTTGAAGTGACAGGAAATAGTTCACTAGGGAGATCCATGTTCAGAAAGGGTTAACAGTACGATATTATAAAAAACAAAGTGCTGGAGCTAACCAGAAATTTCAGGGAATTCGACTCTTGCGAGTCAGTTTTTAAACCATACTGTGACACTGAAGCAAAGCTTAATTGCACAGTAATGGACTTGGTGTCATGAGTAACTTTATTAATGTAATTACATTACTAAAAGAAACTTAATACATATTTTTAAAACTTCTTGTTCTGAATTTTATTTTCCCAGCTCTTATTTTAACATATTTTAGCAATAGTGTAACTGACAAAATATGCATATTGTTTTTGTAAATGTAAACAATGCACGGCAACATTTCTCCTAAGTGTAATGGGGCCACATTGTCCAAGACTTATCTGACTACCTGAAAGTACGGTTCAAAGACCAGTTTTTAGCCAAGGTTACCACAACACAGTATGATCAATCTTTGAATATATCTTCAGGTGAATGAAATAAGCAAATGGCTGCCCACTGCCCTCAAGTTTAAAATTGTTGTCTCCTCAGTTTTATTCCTAAAGTTTTTAACTCCAGCCTTTTAAGATTCCAAATCAAATCCTCGACTCAGTTAACATTTGCAGTCTGATCTCTTCTTAAGGTCGCCTAGGGAGGAAATTCCTCCAGTCTGCCTTCCAGACCAGTTAAGTACACCTGCAGTGTATCAAGATGTCTGAAGACAGTACTCTAATTCCTGAAGTGCAGGTGGATGAAAGAAGAAAAAATTGGAGGAGAAGAATTGATGGGCATGTGTAAAATATCTGTATAAGGAAATAACGTTAATTCTGATTTGTATACATAGGGTTGTTTACATATGGATCCTGCTGCTCGTCTAAATTGTGAACAGTTGCTGGATCATCCATACTTTGATAGCCTTAGAAAAGAACTGGAAATGGGCAAGCAAAAAGCTCTGAAAAGACGTGTAAGAGCACCATGCAGAAATGTACCAGCAGTAAGTGGCTACATGGTAAATTCAATTAAGGAAATAATGACCTTTTAGATAACACTGTCATCCAGAAACGAAACAATTACATAGAATTACATTGAAGTGCTGTGATTGTTATTTAGGCAAAATTGGTAGCCATTTTATGCAGAGCAAAATCCTACAAATGATGCCGAAAAGTGCCATGGAATCTTTAAGGTCCATTTGAACAAGCAAGAGAAAGCTCAGTTTAGCATCTCGTGCAAAGGGTGATAACATTGACTGCAGCCTTCGCTCAGAAGTGCAATGAAGTTTTGACAAATAATGGGTCAGATTTCAATGGAACGATGCATCCCGGGCATGCCCCATTGATTAGATTTGTTGCTGATAATGGTACAGTGAGAACAGGGCATCGGTGAACAATGGAACATAGAGTCAGAGTCATACAAACAGAAACAGGCCCTTTGGCCCAATGTGTCCGTGCGGCCATCAAGCACCTATCCTAATCCCATTTTCCAGAACTTGGCCTGTGGCCCTGTATGCTGTGGCATTTCAAGTGCTCAACTAAATACTTCTTAAATGTTGTGAGGAAATTTTTTAACTACTGAGATTTAAGGATTGAGAAATAAACAGAGGGAAAGACTATAAAAGATGAATTCAATTTCATATTAGGTACAGAAAGAGAGATGGGGAAAGAAAAAAGGGATTGAGAGAAAGAAAAAAAAAAAGGAAAAGTAAGATAAACAATTCACAACCTGAAGCAATGAGACTTCACACTTAATTGTTCATTTTCTGAGCAAGAGGGTTTGATTAACAATCATGAACAATTATCACATGTTAAAAGGGCACTTGTGCAGTTAATTACTAGACTTAACTTTCCGTGGTCAGTCTAATGGATAATTAAATTGCAAATGCACCAATTCCTTGAAAATTATAGGGAGCTTAAGCGTGAGATATCATTTTCAGGAAACTAAAGGCAGAGCGACATAAATCAGCCAACAGCTTGCAATGATTTGCAGTTCACAGGGTCTCTCTTTCTCACTACAAATTGCTGACCAGTTTGTGTATTACTGTGTGTGTCGTTCAAACACAATTAGCTTTTAAGTTAAATGTGTCCCAACATGTTTAAGTTCTGGAGGTGATCTTGAACTTTCTGATTCAGAGCCTAAATTTACTAGGTTTTCCAGTCTATAACTAAGGTATAAGATTGTGTTTAGGATATATGAGCATGTTTCAGGATACTTTGATTATTTTTCTAAGGTAAGGATTTGGGGAGAAAATATTGGGTTTATTGAAGTACTTATTAAAAAATAGAACTAATACAGAAAATGGTTAACTTCTAATAACTTAAGCTTTGCTCCTGTAAATACTGTAAATAATCAATTTGTTACCCTGTCTTGGTAATAAGTACAGACACATTACACCCAGTGTCTGTGGTGTTTATTGATCATATGTTTGATTTTTAACATGCCCTCTGCAGTGGCCTAGCGACTCACTCAGATGTGTCAAAGCATTCCTACAGTATGATAATTTTACATCCCTCAATCACTGTTTCTAGAAACTCCGACCCCCATTTTCCCCCCACTAACTCTTTGGAAAATCACTCCACTTCTGCTGAATGCTGGGTGTTTACAACTCGTGGGTAAATTCAGTACTGAGTACCAGAAAGGTGCATCAGTTTGTGCACTGTTCTTGTTAATAAATAAGCCTAACGTGCACCATGACAGTTCATAAATTATTTTTCAATTGAACTGGTGATTTTCAGGGGCTGATCAGCTCTGCACCGCCATTTTACGTGGGCGGGCCATTTAAGGCCTACCCAGTGTAAGACGCAAGCCATAGTGCTCAGCGCTACCTTTGCGGGCGGTGGGTAAGAGAGTGTGTCGGGGCCAGCGCTCTCGCAAATGCATGCGAAAGAGCGTTTCAATCTCCCTGAGGCATGGAGTTAAATAAATGGTGAAAACATTTATTTAAACTTGTCTTCTCATGTGACTGTCACATGAGATGGGACATGTTTTTATATTTAGGAGAATTTTTAAATTTAATTAATAAAAGCTTTAGGAAAACTCACCCCACTCGTGGATGAGGTTTCCTAAAAATCGCGAAGGCCGCTTGGCCTTTTCGCCTGCCCACCAACCTTAAGGTTGGACGGGCAACATTAACAATTACCTTAATCACTTCCTTAATAGGCCATTTACATATTGGCAGGCACACAGCCAACTCCAGAGCATGCCCGCCAAATGAAACATCGTGAGACAGCACAATGACGTCAGGACGCTCACCCAACATCATCACATGTCATTTCGCATGTTGGGCCCCCGCACGCCAACTGAAAAATCCTGCCCCAGGATTCAATGTAGAAATTTGTTTTTAGCTTGTTATTCTGTTTGAAGCTGCTAAATAAAACAAAAATGAGCTCAAGATTTATCCTTGCCAAGAATCAGTTTGATAAATGGGTTCCATTGTTAACTAAATGCACCAGGAATTTTTAGATTAATTCCAATTATTGTACTTTATTTTTGTTTTGTATAGTTGCAATACTTACCACAGCTTACCAGTAGCAATATACCTCCATCCATGGAAAGCAAGAAGTATTTCAAGCAGAAATATAATTACCATCTACCTAACATTTAACTAAATGGCAATAACACCATCAAATCACAGACAGCACCATCATCAGAAGGCATCTACCTGAAAAACCAAGTGTCCAAAGAAAATATTAAAGTAAGAGTTTTTAAACTTTGAAAAAGTGAAAACTTGCACCATAACTTTACCCAGCCTGAGATTATATGCACTTTTTTTAGTTCAGTACTTTGTTTATTCTTGTGTGTTTGAATTTTAAAAGCGTGTACTTATGGAAATGAGTATAAACCAGGAAATACCTGGTCAGAGGATTTGTTTTAGATGTGTACCATGTTTGTATAAAGAAATAGCACTGTATTCTATGCACTATGACCTGCATGAAAATGTTTTAAATTGTAATCCCATTTGGACAGAACCCAAGTCATGTTAGCATTTGGTGTCCTAACATACACAAGAAGTGCAATGGTTCATTACATTTATACCTAGCAAAAGTTGACTGTTCAGTCAAGTATACTGCCGACACTACTCTTCCACAGCTATAGGAACACCAGGCTAAAGACTCTGTTTCATCTTTGTCTAATAATCTGTTATATACATTACTTAGACTGAAAGCAGCATACAAAGGAGTTAAAAAATTGGATTTATAACCTGCGTCCAACAGAATAAGAACCAATATATTTGTCGTGTTTTTAGTCCTAACCCAATTTCCATGTGAATTTGATTTTGAATAGTTTGGTTTGTATTTCTGCTAAGTTCTAAGATGTCTCATTTCAGCCACTCCCTTAAAATACCCTGCTGTTGAATGGAGTTTTCACTTCTGTACACTTGCCCCATTCAGATCCCAACTCTAGCACAGTACTCAATGTAGTCAGAAACAACAGTTTTAGTCCAGCAGATAGCCTGAATTTAAAGTAATTCAGTTTGGCTGCAGGGAAAACATTGGATTGTAGATCTGTCAATTAAACAAGACAGTTCTTGACATGCAAAATTCAGAGTGTTCTGCTTACTATGTATTTGTATACATTATTGATTGTGCTTCTTCATACAATTTTGATATAAATGAAAATGGATAAAGAAAGCTATGTTACTCATTTTTTGTTAAAAAATACATGAACTGATAACCTAACAAAACATTTTAGCATTGAAAAGTTGATCTAGCACATTTAAATCAGACATCTGAAAAGAACTGCAGATGTGAATACTAAAAAATCATAACTTATAAATATGTTGGTTTAAAACTTGAGGTATTACATTACTTCACATTTGTAAATATGTACTGTTTTGAACAGCTGCAATGGAAACCTACAAATAGATTATAAAATCTGCAATATTTATGATATCTTGCATTGATTTAAAAATCTCTATATATTTTATATTAAATCTGTTAGTACTGGAATAACTTATGCATCCAGTTTATCTGTATATAACAGCAACAAGTGCATGCTGCTCCATATCAGAATACTGTACTTGATAACTACTAATAGAAAAAGACAAATTGCAAATAAAGTGATAAAATAGTTACTAGGCAAATGCACATCTAAGACCAAGGTATTTTGATGTATCAACTAATTGGGCGGGGGCTTGTTTTTGTTTCATATTACAAAAATACATTGTTTGAACATTTTCAGAATGAAAATTTATATACATACATCAAACACTATTGCAACTTTTACAATCTTTATTCACAGATATTTTATTATCCATTTGTCAGGACAAAAGGTACTGTAGATAAATGTGCATTCACAATTTAGAGGCTCAAATCCAATTTCACAGATGAGTAAAACACTTTGGGCAGCTTTAGTGAACATACTTGTGACTAACACAATCTAATTTTAAATAATACTGCAAAAGCACAAGCCTACTTTTTTGCAGATAATTTCATGTAATCGTATATCATCCATCCTGCTATTTGCAAAGTAGCATTTTATTTAGACTATACATAAATTTCCAAATTGTAGGTTCACTCTAGATCAACTTTAATCTCACAGGCAGGTAGAGCTCTTAGTAAAACCTGAAGAGTTTTTTCTTTTTCTTCTATGCCAGGAAGATCACTTAGAAACAAGTACCTTAAGTTTCTGCAATAAGATGAAGAAAACAAGATTTTACACTGTGCAGATAAAAAAGTGACATTTAAACATTTCATGCACTTCAAATCAAAACTTGTTAGCTTCAAAATGAAATATTGCATTAAAATACCTTCTAAGTAGCATCTTCATGATATAGCTAATAGATTATCACTTATTTGTAAATTTTGTCTGGCTGTACTACAATTTTCACACTTAATTTACACCCTTATCGACATACTGCACCACCAAAATTTTAATGCACTTCAGCTGCACAGAGGCTATGAAATGCTTTATCAGAGTTAGTAACTGAAACAGCAACCATGTCAATTTCTATGAATAGATGGTAGAAGGAAAAGGGAATCACGAGATATGGAAGCAAGATGAGCACATGTGATTAGGATGACTGTTCGTGTATAGGATAAACATCAACATAAAGATGAAGTGCTTGCCTGTGGTGGTGTGAATACATACTAGCCCCACTGAAACACCTGAAATGGATACAACACCCAAGGTACAACGTATATACACATCAGAGCAATTATTTACTCTACTAGCATTAACACACCCTTCAACCTGTGGCATAATAAATGGAACTGGTGTGTGGCCACATTATGGAGACAATTACATCTGGGCTCGAACTTACACCAAAACTTGGATCTTTTCAGGGATGGTTGGAATAAATGACTCATAGCTAGTGCCCTTACTTCCTTTAACAGAATTAAAGTGGCCTTATTTTTTACATACTTCATTTGCACCAGATCTACAAGGTTGACTTGAATTTGTCCACTCTCAGGATTTTCCATATTGCGAATGGTTAGAGGGCTTAAATCTAATACAAAGAATACAGATAAGTAGCTGCCATTTTGACCAGGTGAGTGCAAGGAATCAGGACCATAGGCAGGATTTTCGCCCCAACATGGGACAGGAACTGAAGTGGGCAGGCATGCAAGCAAGGTTCATATCCCATGATGCACTAAAACATTATACTGACCATTGGTATAAATCCCTTATTGTTGGTTTAAATCCCTTCATGGTTTTGCCCTCCCGAGCTCTGTAACCTCTTCTAGCACTATAATCGCTGCCGAATTCTCCATTGCTCTGACTCTGATCTTTTGTGCACAGCTTTGTCTATTGAATGCCATGCCTTCAGTTGTCCAGAACCCAAAATCTTGAGTTCTCTCCCTAAACCTGAATCTCTGAATCTCCACTTTCCACACTCTCTTCTCCTTTAAGACCCTCCTTATAAACCCCACTTCTTTGACCAAGCTTTCAGTCACCCCTCCTAACTTGTCCCTCTTTGGCTTGGACATCCATTTTATTCTTCACATCCATGAAGCACCTTGGGAGATTCTTCATCATAAAGGTGCTATATAAATGAAAGTTGGTACTGTTGAATTAAGCATTTTTTGGGGAGGGTTGGAGGTGGGAAGGGGAAGGAAGGATGAGCTTTAGTAGCATTTTCATGTACTTCAACCAGAATTCCAGTAACTAGAACTCAAAATTCAAATACTGTAATGAGTTTAGTGTTAAGCACGATCTAGTAAGTTGATTAACAAAAACAATTCTTACTCTGAGCATTGTTGACTCTTTAACTCCACACCAAGGAATTAATGTAACTTCACTAGCTGTTTCGGTTAGCTAACTGCTGTAAACTGTCTTGTTATGAAGACGTGATGCCAGTATATTGAACTTTTTAATGTTACCATTACCCTTTTCACAGTACTATATCTTACTTTTCTCCCAAAATACTTACTTAAGAAAGTGAAGAGTTATGATTCCCCGGTCTGTGACATTTCCACAAGAAATAATTTCCAGCCATCGAAGACTCTTTTGCAAATTTTCTATCTTGCATAGTCTCTCAAGACATTCATCTTGAATGTATATACACCTCTGGAATTTAATTTCTTCGACATGTTCTAGATAATCTGCAATAAAATGTACAAATGAGAAATCTTACAAAAGGTCATTAACTCATCTCTCAACAAATATCTTTGTTTATACTAAAACAATATTTTCACAAGATTTGATTTTAAATATCAGGCTACAATGTTATTAATAACATTATTTTCCCTATTTGAGTATATTAAAAGTGATTACTGATCTCTGGCAGCAGTCAAGGCAGATTAAGGGCTGAGACTTTCAAGTTCTTGTAGTGTGAGGTAAGAGGCCTGGGAGCACTGACAAGAAGGAGCAGCCAGGGGAAACCTGGGATGATGGTAGGTCTCAGCATTTGGGGGTTTGAGTAAACTGGAAGAATGCAGAAATTTGCAAAAACTAAGACATTGGCGGTTTTGTGTTAAAGTAATTGAAAGGAATAGAGTGAGGAAACAATTAAAATTGTGGTCTGGACATGGATAGGCATGGGAGGGATGACTGGGGGTGCACAGGAGAAATACGGTGGGCTCAAGTGGCAACACCAGGTCTAAGCATTGATTGTGAAGTGGGTTGTAGAAATACCAAGGGGACAGCAGAGGGATGAGGGGAGTGATAGAGACTGATACAGACAGGGTGGCGGTGGTGATGGGTCCGGGAGTGGGGGAGGGAGGGAAGGGGAAGGATGGCAACTGCAAGTGCTAAATGTATTTCGGAACACTTAGGGAATAGGGCTGGCAGCAGTTATGAGAGATGGCCAAACCCAAATACAAGTTTAGGGGTCTGGCTTAACTACTGAATTTACCACATACACCACATGGAAACAGATTTTGAAAAAATGGCAGCAGGACACAGCAAGGGGCTATTACAGGAAAAAAAGACAGTAATTATGTTATTAGATCAGAAGCAAGTTAGAGGAAGGGAGTAGGTACAATTAATGGTCACTATGTTGCTTAGAAGTGGCTGGAGTCAGAACAACAAAGTTTGTTGAAACGTATTTTAAACATATATATTTTTAGGCCTGTCTTCACTCCTTGCAATAGGGCAATCTTTGATAATAAATATCATCAAAAAAAATTTAATTCAGTAGTTAAAAATGAAAGTTATATTATGTTCAAGTTCTCAAATATTTTAGGCCAGTGCAACCAAAAACCTCTTCATACTCCACTTCTCTTGTGTCTTTCTGCTCCTCCATGTCAAACTTTCTTCCCTGCTCTTTTACTTCTCACACCATTTCTTGTTCACTCTCCTGCTTTACTTAACACCCTCTTGTTCTCCCCCACTTCACGCATTCTTACCCCATTGGCGCACTCTATCCCACTTGACTTTCAGTCTCATCAGGCTGGGAAGCACATGGGCAAGCAGACAAGATTGAAAGCATTAAGGACGGGAGGGCAGGGAACCAATTGGGTAAAAAAGGTGGGTCAGAAGCAGTTGAGATCAATGGATAAATTGGGAAACACAGTGTCAACTAATAAGTGTGGCAAGTGGGTCAGGATGCACATAGGACTGAAAAGCAAAGAAGCATTTGAGCTGGGAAAGCGAACAATTAGCCAGCAGGATGTAAAATGGATGGACCAGGAATCACTTGAACAAGGCAAGTGAGCATAGTAGCTAAGAAGTGCTTAGGCATGGAAAAAACACATTTCTTTTAGTTGACACAGAGTTCAGTCCTTTGACTGAAATTACGAATTATACTTGCAATTATCATCCATGCAACATGAACTGTAAAGCTGAAAATGACAGGGCCGATGGGCCAGACTGTGACGGACTTTGGTAGGTCATATCTAATTGCTGACAGAAGTATGAGGAACAGGTCAGATGTGTCAGACTCAAGTTGCACTGGTGGGTAAAGCCAAAACAAAGGGGGAGAGGCTTGATGTGACTGACATGACTGTAGCTAACAGGGAAGAGCCAAGGCTATTGCAAAGAAACCACAGACAACCTTCAACCCAATAATCAAAACTGCAAATTGAATTCCCAACACAAGAGTAGGCCTCTTTGGAAAACATTTCCCTGGGTCTTGCTAGGTGCTACATGCAAATTGCAATAATAAGAATCTTAATCAGAATTGTTTATTTTATATAGGTTTCTTGTCTTATACATTTTATGTTTAACTGTAAGTATTCAGCTGGAGGGAAAATTCAAGATAACAGCTTAAATTAATCACAACGGGCCACTAGCCCGAGGAAATAAATATGTACTTATCTGGTTTTGAAAACTGTGCGGCCAATTTTGTTCGCTGGAGCTGCTTGGGGCTTGCAGCAAAAGACTTTTCACAGGCCCCAGCAAAGTGCAGATCCAGCGTAATCAAGGAGGCCACACCCCTTTTTTACAGCACTTGCTGCCCTCAAGCAGGTAAGTTTAAAGGACCAGGAAAAGTGACAGGCCAGACAGAAGGTAAGTGTCTAAGGAAATGGATAGGATTTTTGTGTGTTGGGAGTGTATGGGTGTGTTCCAGGGATCTCTGGGTGGGGTTGGGGGTTCTGAGGTCAGGGGTGGGGTGTTGGAGGTCGGGGTCGGGGTCGGGGCCGGGGGGGGGGGGGGGGGGGGGGGGGATGAGATCAGCCTAGGCCTTTATAATAGTTATCCAGAAACTAGAAGGGGTTTTAATTCTTCTAACTTTTTCTACGTACCTATTGGTATAACCGTGGTGGAACCATCCGAAGTTTGCAATTTAAATTGAATTTAAGGATGGTTTCCAGCACAGCGCTATTGTCCAGAAGAAGTTAGCACTTCTGGGCAATTGCCATGCAAAACCTTACCTGGGAACTTGCCAGAGGGCTTCCCCAGCGCATCTTAGGGGTACACCCACCACCCACTCCCTAGCAAAATCCAACACTGGGGAGTGTGGAAGTTACGGGCCAACATTTTTGGAGTGATTTGCATGGTTGATTCCTACTTGCCTGATTGACATTGGTACTTTTCAGAAAAGGAGTTACTCAGTTTTTTTTTGCTAATTACTGATTCCTCATTGATATTGATCTGCCTATAATTTGTTCATGTTTATTCATTCATGCGTTTGTTACCTCTAGACTTGACTGTTCCGACACATTCCTGGCCTGCCTCCCACATTGTAACTTCTGTAAACACTGTAAAAACTCTGCTGTCCGTGTCTTTACTTGCACCAAGACTTGTTTAGCTATCATCTCTGTGCTTGCTGACCTATACTGGCCAGGTGTTTCAGTTCTGTTAAGGGCTGTTAAGCCCATTAATTAATTAATTAATTAATTAAATGGGTTTTTTCCCCTGCCCGTCCAACCTTACAGTTGGCAGGCGGGCGAATAGGCTAAGCGGTCTTTACATTTTTTGCTAAACCTCATCCACGGGCAGGATGAGGCTTCAAGCAGTGCTTAAAAAATAAAAACTTTTAAAAACTCATTTTTAACATGTTCCTGCTCATATGACGTCATGAGGGCACGTTTTCCTTATCTTTCAATTCTTTATTTGTAATGTTAAAAATCTTCAGCTCCCTGAGAAACTCTGTACCTTCAGGGAGCTTTTACTTCCGTGCATGCAAACACTTCAGCGCTCACACTCCTCCCACCCTCACCCCAACAGCGCTGAGGCTCTCAGCGCGCCTTTCACGCTGACTGGCCGTTAATTAGCCAGTCAGTGTGAGATTGCGGGCCTGTCCGCCACACCCGCCCCACGAGGTAAAAATCCTGCCCATTGGCTCCCAGTCAAGCATCACCTAAATTTTAAAATTCTCATCCTTGTTTTGAAATCCCTTAACGGTCTCACCTCTCCCCTCCCTATCTCTGTAATCTCCTCCAGCCCCACAACCCTCTTAAGATATCTGTGTGGATGTAATTCTGGGCTTTTGATCACCCCGATTTTAACGTTCCACCATTGGTGGCAGTGCCTTAAGCTGCCTAAGCCCTAAGCTCTAGAATTCCCTCCCTGCCTCTCAATCTCTTCCTTCCTTTAAGATGCTCCCATAAACCTAACTTTTTGGCCATCTGCCCGAATACCACCTTATCTGGCTCAGTGTCTAATTTTGTTATATAACACTCCAGTGAAGGGCCTCGGGATTATATTGCTGTTTAGTTGGTTGATTTAACAAGTAAGTTATCATTTCAGCCAATTAACCAGTTTTGCCCTATGGACATTATACCACTATCCCACCACCTTCCCAAATATAAAAGATGCAACAAAATCAAACATACAAACATTAGAAACAAATAATTAAATGCACATCACAGAATGCAGAAGGGCTATGTAAAGCTTAATATGGTTTGGGTGATCTTCCAATGCTCAAGGATCCAACTTGCGAAACTTAGTTGAGGGCAAGTGTATAGTTTGCTCTAAAAGTGGCTTATGCAGCAATTCAAAAAATGAGTTTGCATTTGGAAATGTTGATCTCTACAGAACCACGAGTTAATAACTATGTTTTATAATCCATTTAGTTTACAGGATTACTTCTGATGGCAAGAATGTTGTTGAAGTCAACAATCTGTTGTAGACATGGTGTCCCCATCTCTGCTAGGTTTGTTATGCTAATTGTATGTCACCAGAGGGTCATCAGGAAATGCTAAATCTACAGAGGGAATATCAAATGGAAGTAATGCCAACATATAATCCAGTTCCCTTGCTGCTCTTTATTCTGCCTTGTTTATACGGTTGAATTGTTTCTCCTTTGAACATGTCCAGTTTTATAAGTCTAACCATAATGATTCCCAGAGTGAAAACCAAAACTGTTCTTTAAGTTAGGCTAAAATCAGCCTGCTGATAACCAAATTTAAAATGGAAGACATAACCAAAGGATCCCATTGTCTTTGAAAGCAGCATCGTTATATATATTTCATATAGCTTCAGAAAAATGTACGAATTAAAACAGCCAAATTTTCATATACTCTATAAAGAGTAAGATCAAGGTTTATGCTTGTAGTTGCCTATGACAAGCTTCTGGTAGCCGTGAAAGAGAGACCAAACATAGGCTCACGTTGCTTCTTATGTTTGAAAACAAATGAACCAGGTTTGCTCCTGAGCTAAGTATTAGAGAAAAAGCCCTCAGTGGACTGGACTGTGCAGTGGGTTGACATATTGTTCAGCCATCTCCAAAATGCAAATCTGAAATTAGTCTTAACTGCTGGGTTACACTCTTTTCTGCCAGCCATAAAGCCACAACAGATACTGGATCAATAATCACATTTAAAAAAGGCCCTTCAGCCTTGTTTGTGGCTCCGCCATCTAACTCTGACAGCAACCAAAGACTGCAGAAACCTAGCAAAGCTATGTCCCAAATAGAGGTGGGGACACCATGTCTACATTAGATTGTTGACTTTAACAACATTCTTGCCATCAGAGGTAATCCTGTAAACTAAATGGATTATAAAACATAGTTATTAACTCGCGGTTCTGCAGAGATCAACATTTCCAAAATGCAAACTCATTCAAATCTTTTGAGCACAGCAACCAGTCCCCCACATTGATACCATCAACAGTTAAACTTTTAAACCCCATTCTTCTTTTGAGTTAATAGAATCTAAACAAAACAAGGATGATGAAGTTAATCATGATTCCTTTGGTTTCCCTCTTTAATTTAATACTAGTCAATGTACCATGGTGTTACACAAAGACCAGAAAATCTTTGTAACTAAAATATTGCTTGGGGGAAGGAGTTAATTGGGCTAGTTTGCACAATTAAAGTTCAGTTTTAAAGTTATGCATTATGTCCTAATTGCTTTAATTCTATTGTAAATTCTTAAGTCCATATTTATAATGGAAATTATGTAAAACTTGTCACATTGTAATTACACCCTCCTGGCAATTGTGTTCTGTATTGCCTCTATTACTGGGTGCAATTATAGGCTGGTGTGTTAACATAGAACTTCCATTGTAATTGTGGATATAATTTATAATGGAAAAAGCTTACGGTATGTGCAGACATAAGGTTTTATATGTAGAGTTGAGTCTTAATTTTTTTGCTGACTTACAAAAGGTTTTAAAATTTTTATTCAAAATCATTAAATGTTATAGAAGTAAACTATTACTGAAAATAATCTAATACTGTACCAAGGTAGTCAAATCCTTTGAACATAATGCATGATTCTGTGGCATCAATTCCTTCAATTTTGAATTTTTCCAATGGACCAGTCGGTAGGTGATTGTAATTGTTTTGCCACTTGTCAAAACCTTTGTAACGCACACTAGCACCACAACGAAGCAACCACTCCGATGCTGCCCTGTCTGGACCAACAGCCTCTATACGATCATAATCCACCCTGTTTGAAAGGAAATGTACCCTTGTTATATACATTATGGAAAGATTTAAAGCTGGTAAATCATCTTTTATTTTAACTTACTTGTTGAAAACAGCATTCAACCACCCCCAGAAACTCCTGTGGCCAACATAACAACGTATGATCCGCAGAACCTTCAAGGATCCCGTTGTCTTTGAAAACATCTTGATAGATTTTCTGAAGCTATAAGAAACATGTACGAATTAAAACAACCAATTTTTCATATATTCTATAAAGAGTAGGATCAAGGTTTGTGCTTGCAATTGCCAACAAGCTTGTTGTCGCTGCGAAACTCAAGAGACCAAACATCGGCTCACGTTGCTTTCTATGTTTGAAAACAAATGAACCAGGTTTGCTCCTGAACCAAGTATTATAAAGAAACAGCCCTCAGTGGACTGGACTAGGTTCACATATTGTTCGGTCATCTCCAAAATGCAAATCTGAAATTAGTTTTAACTGCTGGGGTTACACTCCTTTATGCTGGCCGTAAAACCACAACAGATACTGGATTAACAATCACATTTAGAAAAGGCCTTTCAGCCTTATTTGTGGCTTCGCCCACCGACTGCGACAGCAAAGCGCAGGCGCGGGCGGCAGACTGTTCACTGCGCAGTCGCCGACGTCATTGCTGTTCACCGCGCAGGTGTAGACGGCGGATTGGTTCACTGCGCAGGTGCGCCTGTTTTGAGCCGGAGGTTAAAGGTACAGGGCGAGTCAGTTGGCTGGCCGGTGGGTTGGATTTTTACAGCGATGGTCATTGCCGTTGGGCTTGGTTGCGCAGCCTCGCTGCTTTTCAGGCGATTCAGTGGGTTCCGAGCGGATTACCTTGGGCGAAGAAAGCACAGGTAAGTAGTGGAGTTAGCAAGGCTGAAGCTGCTTGCGCTCGCATGTGGGTGTTTGTTGCGAGGTTGTTAGGGTAGTGTGTGTAATCAGAATGAATTAATAGTTGCGGAGGAGGAGAGAAGGTTATGCAACAGGATGGCAGTGTTGTCCTTATTTCTGTGACCTAAACTATTATGACTAAACTGGCTTTGTGGAGTAATATTCCTGGGTGAAAAGACTTGGGTTTACCTTGTTCAATAGTTTTGAGAGTGTGACAGATCACAGTTTGGGTTAATTGTTTACCCTAGATGTGTTACTCCACATGGGGGTAGCATGAAAATTGAAGCTTCACGCTTTTTATTGTTTACCTACATCAGGCACAGTAGATTTAGGATCATACAATTATGATAGCAGTCCACTATCTACAAGGGATAAGCCAAGAATGTGATAGAATACGTTCCACTTGCCTGGATGAGTGCAGTTCCAACAACAGTCAAGAAGCTTGACAACATCCAAGACAAAGCAGCCTGCTTGATCAGCACCCATTCACTACCTTAAACATTCACTCCCTCCACCACCAGCACACAGTGGCAGCAGTGTGTACTATGATAGAAGATGTACTGCAGCAACTCACCAAGCCTCCTTTGACAGCACCTTCCAAATCTGTGGCCTCTACAGAGATAAAAGCAAAGAACTGTGGATGCTGGAAATCCAAAACAAAAACAAAAACAGAAATACCTGGAAAAATGCAGCAGGTCTGGCAGCATCGGTGGAGAAGAGCACAGTTGACGTTTCGAGTACTCATGACCCTTCAACAGAACTGAGTAAAAATAGGAAAGGAGTGAAATATAAGCTAGTTTAATTGTTCCAGTGAAGCTCAATGCAAACTAGAGGAACAGCACCTCATCTTCCGACGAGGCACTTTACAGCCTTCCGGGCTGAATTTTGAGTTCAACAATTTTAGATCATGAACTCTCTCCTCTGCCCTCACCCCCTTTCTGTTTTTCCCCCTCTTTGTTTTTTCCAATAATTTATATAGATTTTTCTTTTCCCACCTATTTCCATTATTTTTAAATGTATTTATATCCATTGTTTTATCTCTACCTTTTAGCCTTTTTAGTATTCCTTCACCCCACTCCACCCCCACTAGAGCTATCCGTACCTTGTTTGTCCTGCTTTCTACCCTTAATTAGCACATTTCTTTAGATAATATCACCACTTTCAACACCTCTTTGTCCTTTTGTCTGTGACATCTTTTGGTTATCTCCATCTATCACTGACCCTTTACCTAGCTCTTCTTGTCCCAACACCACCCCCCCCCCCCCCCCCCGCTCTTAAACCAGCTTATATTTCACCCCATTCCTATTTTTACTTAGTTCTGTTAAAGGGTCATGAGGACTCGAAACGTCTACTGTGCTCTTCTCCACTGATGCTGCCAGACCTGCTGAGTTTTTCCAGGTATTTCTGTTTTTGTTTTTGTTCTGTGGCCTCTACCACCTAGAAGGACAAGGACAGCAGATGCATGGGAACACCACTACCTCCAGGCTCTGCCCCAAGCCACACACTATCCTGACTTGGAACTATCAAATCATCCTGACTTTGGAGCTATATTGCTATTCTTTCACTCCTGGGTTTAAAAACCTGGAACCCTTTCCTAACAACATTGCAGATGAACCTACATCAATGGACTGTAGCAGTTCAAGAAGGCAGCTTATCACCACATTCTCATGGGCAATTTGGGGTGAGCAACAAATGTTAGCCTTACCAGTGATGCTCACATCCTACAAAAGAATGAAAAGAAAATGTGACTTCCACTGATTATCATTAAAATGCACTCAAATATAAAGTAATGTGTAGGTCTTGGAGATTAAATTTTTAAAGATCACTCAAATGGCAAACATCAGAAACATGATTTTGTTTCCTGCTGCATCTAATGTTCTGGGCTTAATTTACTCACGTTTTGAACCAAGTAATTGTGACTCTTTAATAAGAGGGGAGAAAATAGTGACTTACATTTATATAGCACTTCCATGTTCACTGGACATCTCAAAATGCATTATGGCCTATGAAGTACTTTTGAACTGCAGTCACTGTTATGTAGGAAATGTGGCAGCCAATTTATGCGCAGCAAACTCCCACAACCAGCCATATGATTATGATTTTGTGATGTTGATTGAGGGATAAATATTGGCCCGGGCACCTGGGATAATTTCTCTCTCCCCCCACTGCCCTCCACCCCCATCTTAGCAATTGTGCTGGGGGATTTACATCCATCTGAGCAGGTCTGAGTCCTTAGTCTGCCATCTCATCAAAAAGATAGCCCCTCCGTCAGTACAACAATCTCTCAGCCCTGCATTGCAATATCAGCCTTGATTTTTTTTTTGTCGTGCTCAAGCTCTGGAATGGCACTAGAACCTAGAACCTTGTGACTCTGAGGCAAGTGCTGCCAACTGAAACACAACTGACAGCCATTGTAATTATTTGAGAGGCATTCAGGCGCAGCAGTCAATTGATGGTAAATGAGCAGGGAATTCACACTTAACATAATTATGTCCAAAATTTCCTTGATCTTTTATTTTGTGCAGTTGCTTCACACCCCAATTATATGTATCTGGATGCAAATAGAGAGGAAATGCCACCTTCATTCTTTGTGGTTCACAGCTGTTTTTCAGATTGGAGGAAGGTGAACACTGGGGGAGAGGGATTTTCTGTTCTTAATTTCTAGCATCTGCAGTACTTTGCTTTTGTTTTGGAAATTGTGTTTTATATTAAAGGTTTAATCTAAGTAAAATCCTCAAGAATGGAGTTAAATTATTTCCACATTTGAAAAATTAGGAATCATTTTCCAGATCTCTCCAATCAGGGTTTAGCAAAGGTGTTTTGCATACACTTGCAGATATCCAGATGTTTTTGCATGGTTTGTGAAAAATATTATTGTAATACTTGCATCAAACAAAGTCCTCTGTGCAGAGTTTAGAATAAGTTTTGACTTGGAAAAATATTAAATGTTTGTTTTTTCTTTGATTGCACTTTCCTTTTCTAGTTCTTATGATGTGGCCATTGTTGGAGGAGGAATTGTTGGACTGGCATCTGCTAGAGAGCTCATACAGCGGCATCCTAAATTGAACTACATTCTACTGGAAAAAGAAAAAGAACTGGGTATACTCTGGGAATAAAACTGCTTTAAAAAGGTTGAACTAGACAAAAATGCCAACCTCTAAATTTCAGTGTTAAGCTATTTTGAAATATTTGGCTTTACTGTTTCAAGTAGTTGAGCCAGAGAAGACAATGATAACTTGTATACCACATGCAGTCAAGCCTGCAAGCCTCAGATTTGAGACAAACGTTGATGTTGTACATTGAGTAGGTTAGTAAAGGTATCAACTGTTCTTTCTCTTCTTTACCCACCCCGCCACAAAAAAAACTATTAGAACCCCCCCCAATTCCTTTTAAGAAGCTGGCTCTCAACCCCTTGATCTTTGCAAACCACTATCACATCGCCAACTTCTTCCTCTCTCCAGTTTGGGAACATGTTATTGCAAAGCAACTTGCTACCCACCTTTGCTTGCTCAAATGATGAGTGGAGAGTCAGAGATGTGAAGTTGAAGCTATTTTTCCACAGGTAGAGCACAATAGTGAAGTGTTTGGAGGTAATTGGGTACATGTCGATGACCAGGTAATCACTCCATATGAGAAGTGATCTGGAGTGTGAGTGCACTGTGCTACCAAATGGCCTAAATGGTACAATAAAGCCAAAATACTGCGGATGCTGGAAACCTGAAGCAAAAATAAAAATGCTGGAAAAACTCAGTAGGCCTGACAACATCTCTGGAAAGAAAGACAGAGTTAATGTTTTGAGTCCATATCATATAGACTCGAAATGTTAACTCTGTCTTTCTCTCCACAAGTGGTGTTAGAACTGCTGAGTTTTTCCAGCATTTTTATTTTTGTTGGCCTAAATGGTATCATGGTCTCAGTTTTAATGTGCCAATACAAAGGTAGGGCCAGTGGTGTTGCCTAATTCATAAAATAAATACAATATAATACAATGATATCTTTACAATAAAATTCACTAATACTATAGTAAGTAGTTGGTAATAAATTTAACTTTGTTTTCTGCCATAATAATTATTTATCATCTTGTTCAGCTTTCCACCAGAGTGGGCACAATAGTGGGGTTATTCACAGTGGAATTTACTATACCCCAGGGTCTTTAAAGGCCAAACTATGTGTGCGGGGTGCTGAACTAAGCTATGCTTATTGTGAGAAGAAGGGTATCCCTTACAAAAGATGCGGCAAAGTGAGTATTCCTATTGCTGTATGCATGTTAAATTAGCTTTCTTGCTTTCTTTCTTGCAGTGACCGATATGAATGTTCCTGCAAATGACATATTATTTTATGAGATAAGTTAACTTTTGATTTGAAAATGGGCTACCAACATTTTACTTTTGAAAAGTGAAGTGTGACTCTACTTTATAAGGGTTCATATTTACTGAATTAGAATATTTATTAGTTATGGAACCCAGCATATTTTCTTCCTACAGCATGCTCCAATTTTTTAAATGTTTTATGGATATTACCCATCAACAATGTTATGGTTGTACACTTTATTCTTTGAGACAGAAAATTGAAGACTGTGGGTGTAGTTTTCTGATATGTAGTCTGAGTGTGCACCAGGAATATGCTTTTTGTGAATTTGCTACCTTTATAACCTTTTAATAAACACATTTACATGAGCAAACAGAATTATCTTGCCTAAGTGTTCAGTTGAACACATTGTTGATGGGTAATATACATGAAAATTTTGGAGCATGCTGTAGGAAGTAAATATGCTGGGTTCCATAACTAACAATATTCTAATTCAGCAGGTGTGAATCTTTATAAAGATCTTCAATTGAACACTAATGCAGATTCCAGATTTTCATGTGTTTTAACATAAAAACTCAAATGGTTCAGCAAAGATTTTTCAACTGAACATATACAAGCAAGAGAAATTATTGACTTTTAAGACAGTCCATTCTGTAGAAAGTCTGAATTCTATTTAGCCATCAGCAAATAATTCACAATGACATGTATTACTGTTAACACATGCTGCTTCTGCTTTTTTTTGGTAGGAGTTCATGACAAAAACACAGTTGTGATGTATTTATATAAATTTATCACTTGCCTGAAATAAAGCTGTGAAAATTCAATTTGTAGTTTCTTTAAGTGTTTTCAAAGTAAAAATATCTTCCATCCTCTCAGATTAAGAAGACTCTCTCTTCTATCTTTCAACTCCTGTTGATGCACATATGGCATGCTGGGATTTACCTATGTAAACGTGAGGTTATCCAAAACTTTGCCCATGACCTAACTTGCATCAAGTTCCAATATCCATCATCCCAATGCTCACTGACTTATGCTGGCTCCTGGTTAAGCAACACTTTATTTTTAAATTCTCATCCTTGCTTTCAAATCTCTCCTGTGGTTCACCTATCTCTATTTCTGTAATTTCCTTCAGCCACACAACCTCCTTGAGATCTCTGCTCCTCCTAATTCTGAACTCTTGAGCACCCCTAATTTATAATTGTTCCACCACTGGTGCCATGCCTTCAGTTGCTTAGGTCCTAAAGTCTAGAATTCCCTTTCTAAACCTCTCTTCTTTTAAGGTGCTCCTTTTAAAACCTCTTTGACCCAGCTTTTGGTCCTCTGCCCTAATAAGAACATATGAATTAGGAGCAGGAATAGACCACTTGGCCCTTCAAGCCTGCTACACCATTCAATAAGATTATGGCTGATCTGATTGTAACCTGAACACCACATTCCCGCCTACTGCCGATAACTTTTCACCCCCTTGCTTATCAAGAACCTATCTACGTCTGCCTTAAAAATATTCAAAGGCTCTGCTTCCACTGCCTTTTGAGGAAGAGTTCCAAAGACTCTCAGCCCTCAGAGAAAAAAAATTCTAGCTGTAAACAGTGGCTGCTAGTATTAGATTCCCCCACAAGAGGAAACATCCTCTTCACATCCCCTGGCAAGTCCCCTCAGGATCTTATCTTTCAATCAAGTCACCTCTTACTTTTCTAAAGTGCAGCAGATACAAGCCTGGTATGTGCAACCTTTCCTCCTATACCTGGATTGGGAGGGTTGGTTTTGATTTAGTAAACCTTCTCTGAACTGCTTCCAACATGTTTACATCCTTCCTTAAATAAAGAGACCAGTACTACACACACTACTCCAGATGTGATCTCACTAATGCCCTGTATAACTGAAGCATAACCTCCCTACTTTTGTATTCAACTCCCCTTGCAATAAATTATTACATCCTATAAGCTTTCCTAATTACTTGCTATACATGCATACTAGCCTTTTGTGATCCATACGCTAGGACACCTAGATCCCTCTGTATCTCCGAGCACGGCAATCTCTTGCTATTTAGATAATATGCTTTTCTAATTTTTCCTGCCAAAATGGACAATTTCACACTTTGCCACATTGTACTCCACTTTCAAAGTCTTTGCCCACTCACTTAAGCTATCTATATCCCTTTGTAGCTTCCTTGTGTCCTCTTCATATCTTACTATCCTACCTACCTTTGTGTCATCAGCAAATTTAGCAACCACACCTTCAGTCCCTTTATCTAAGTCATTTATGTAAATTGTAAAAAGTTGGGGCCCCGACACTGCTCCCTGTGGCACACCACTCATTACATCTTGCCAACCAGAAAAAGATCCATTTATGCTGACCCTCTGTCCCCTGTTAGCTAGCCAATCTTCTATCCATGCCAATATGTTATCCCCTACACTATGAGCTTTTATTTTTCACAGTAACCTTATCTGTTGCCTTCTGGAAATCGAAATACAGTACAGCCACCGCTTCCCATTTATCCACAGTGTATGTTGCTTCTCCAAAGAGCTCCCATAAATTGGTTAAACATGATTTCCCTTTCACAAAATCATGTTGACTCTGCCTGATTACCCTGAATTTTTCCAAGTGCCCTGCAATAACATCTCTACTAACAACTTCTAACGTTTTCCTTATGACAGATGTTAAGCTAACTGGCATGTAGTTTCCTGCTTTCTGTCTCCCTTTTTGAAAAAAGGAATTACATTCACTGTTTTCCAATTTAATGTAACTTTCCCTGAATCTAGGGAACTTTGGTCACTGATCATTAGCCACTTCTTTTAAGACCCTAGGATGAAGCATATCAGAATTCGGGGACTTGTCAGCCCTCGGCTTCAACAATTTTCTGTACCAGTTCCTTGGTAATTGTAAATTTTCCTGAGTTCCTCCCTCCCTTCCACATCCTGATTTACAGCTATTTCTGGGATGTTACTTGTAACCTTTACAGTGAAGACCAATGCAAAACCCCAATTCATTTCATCTGCCATCTCCTTATTTTACATCATTAATTCCCCAAACTCATTTTCTATAGAACTAACACTCACTTTGTTAACTCTTTTTCTTTTTTAAATATCAATAGAAACTCTTACTATTTGTCTTTATGTTTCTAGTTAGTTTCTTTGGTACCCTAATATTTCCTTCCTTATCAATCTTTTAGTCATTCTTTGCTTTTTTTTATATTCTGTCCAATCTTCTGACCTTCCACCCACCTTTGCTTAATTATATGCTTTTACTTTAAATTTGATACTTTTTTTTTAGTTAACCACAGATCATGGGTCCTCCCCTTGGAATTTTTCTTTCTCATTGGAATGTATCTTTTCTGCATATTCTGAAATATCCCTTAATTTGCCACTTCACTTTAACGAGCTGTGCTTTCATGCCCTCATTAATTGCCTTTATTTTTAAGTTTAAAATACAAGCCTTGGACCCACTCTCCTCTTCCTCAAACTGAATGTAAAATTCAATCATATTGTGATTGCTGCTACCAAGGGACATCTTCACTTTGAGATCATTCAGTAATCCTCTCTCATTGCACAATACCAGGTCTAGTGTAGCCTGCTCTCTGATTGGTGCCAGAACGTGCTGTTCTAAGAAACTATCGTGAAAATATTCTATGAACTCCTCGTCTAGGCTATCTTTGTCCATCTGATTTTCCCAGTCTGTATGCAGATTAAAATCCCCCATGATTATCACCATACCTTTCTGACAAGTTCCCCGTTTTTCTCCCTTTATACCCCATCCTACCATATGGTTACTGTTGGGGTGTTGTACATCACTCCCACAAGTGACTAATTGCCTATAACATTTCTCACCTCTTCTCAATCCATTCCTACATCCTGGTTTCCTGAACTTGGATCATTCCTCTTTAATGTGCTAATACTATCATTAATTAACAGAACCAGCCTTCCATCTTTTGCTGGCTTCCTGTCCTTCCTAAATGTCATGTACCCTTCAATAGTCTGGTCCTGATCTCGGTCATCCTGCAGCCTTGTCTCTGTAGTGGCTATCAGATCGTACTTATTTATTTCTACTTGAGTTCTCAGTTCACCTGTTCTGTTTCAAATGCTACATGCATTCAAATACAGAGTCGTTAGTTTTGTTCTTTTATTATTTTTATAACCTCTAGCCTTATCTGCTGATTTACTGTTAGATTTGTACTCCCAGTCCCGTCCTGTCATGGTTTGTTTATCATTTCCCACGTTAATACCTTTCTCTCTTGCCTTTTCTCTACATTGATTTACCACATCTTCCCAAATTTGATCCCTTGCCCCCACTATTTAATTTAAAACCCTGTCTACTTCCCTAGTTATGTGGCTCACTAGAACACCAGTCCCAGCACGGTTCAGGTGTAGACCGTCCCAATGGTACGGCCCCCACTTTCCCCAGTGCTGGTGCCAGTGCCCTACGAACTGGAACCCACCTCCCACACCAGTCTTTGAGACACAAATTCATCTCTATAATTTATGTACCCTATGCCAATTTGCATGTGGCTCAGGTAATAATCTAGAGATTATTACCTTTCAAGTTCCGCTTTTTAATTTAGTGCATTTTTTAATTTAATAATTCCATGTGTGGCTTGGTGTCAAAATTGCTTTTATAAAAGCCCCTGTGAAGCATCTTAGAATGTTTTATTACATTAAAGGTGCTACATAAATACAAGATGTTGTTGGGAAATTCTGCAAGTGCAGATGTGAATGTACTTGTTGCGAAAAACCAGCAACTGTTAAATAAAATATCTTGTCATAACCTAGCCTTTTGGGAGAGGCTGAGGCCTTCAAGCAAAAGCTTTGCTGAAGTTTTAAAAGGTGCAAAAGACCGTTCGGTTACATTGTGATTTTTAATTTTTTAACCTTGTTTGAAAGCTTATTGTGGCCAATATAAATTATAATGAGTAAGAAAATTGGAGTAGATGTTTTATAAAGGAACATATTGGTATTTATTTCATCAGAGACACAACTATTTAATTAGAGAGTTTTAATGTTAGGTTTTGGAATATAAGTGTTATCAGGAAGTAAAGTTTGTGGGTAGGAAGAATGTCCATACACAAGATTTTTAGTAAGATGTTAGTAGATCTTTGATATTGCTCACCTAAATGCCATTCCGTGCTCTCTCTCTTCCTGAAAGATGTATATTCTCTTTCAGCACAATGTTTGTTTTAAACAATCTCCTTTTTGTTTGTCTCCCTATCAGTCTGTCACTCAACTTCTTCATGCCTATTCCCTTAAAGCCCTTTCTGTTTACCCAAAACCCCTTTGTTTCTTGAGTCTGTTTGTCCAGCAGTCAGTCTCTATTTCTGGTCTCTCGCATGCTCATTTCTGTTTCAATCTAGCTGTAGAGTACAGCACTAATAACCAGCAATTTGAAAATAGGTTTCAGACAAACCTATCGTTGGCATGTTCATTGGTGTGCAGAAAAAATATCCTCTTGCAGGGGAGGAATGGAACAGGCATGTAGCACTATCAGTGCTGATGGTTGGGTATGAGACCTAGGAAACATTGGGAGGCAGAGTGCAGGCCAAGGAGTGAAAATTGGGCATCAAACAATCCTACAATGGGCTGAGGAGGTGAAAAGAATATTGGGGCAAAGAGCGACCCAAGAACAGGGAAGGTACACCTGGAATGGTAGAAAAATAATGTAAATAAAAAATGAACTGTTTACCTGTTGATTTAGCTTACACAAACAAAAGCCAGTATGGGTGTCAAATAGAGCTTTTGATGGGAGAAACTGTTCAACAGGACACTCAGTAATCAGAGCTGTGTTTTTTTTTGCCATATGTTCTCGTTATAAAATAACAATTACTCTGACAGTGGCATGATTCATTGTGTGACAGGCAAATGGTAGTATCATTAACTTTGGAAATATTGCCATTCCACCTATAATGTAACAAACTTTGCAGGTAAATGTGGACATCTTTATAGGTATTTCCATAGGATCAGGATTGCAGATGCAATATGTACATCATGTATCAAATTAAATATAGAGGCAATAAAAATGTAGATTCAAGACACCATTCCCTGTTAAGAGTTGCCTATTCAACCTTCTTGACTTCTTTGAGTAAATCTCATCCTAAATGGACTGGGATGAACCATATGACACATTGTACCTAAACTTCCAGAAGCTGTATGGAAAATTCCACACTAAGTACTGTTAGTTGAGGTCAAAGCTGTGGTGATTGAAGATAAATCTTGGGCACGGTTAAGAAATTGGATGAAGGGTAGAAAACAACAGACACTTGTTCAAAGAATTAGAACAACGCAAAATTAAGTTTAATACAGACAAATGTAATCAACTTACTATCAGAAGGAAAAATGACTAAGGCATGCTCCCTGAAAGAGTGAATAGCTGCTAAGGAAGTTGAAAAAGATCTGGACTTTCAGTATACTTGGTCAGAATATCCAATCAAAGCAAAGTTGCCACCAATTAAACGCATTGAATGTTGAACTTATGTAGCCAAACAGTAAAATACAAGTCAGGAGGAGTTATAATCACACTGAGTGGTGCTCTGGTCAGGCCAGACCTTAAGTACTGTGTCCAGTTTTTTGTCACCCAAGGGCAGGATTTTTCTGATAGTGGGGTTTCCCTCCCTGCCACCCAAAGAATCAGCAGGGAAAGCACCCCACTGATACCAGCTGCCTTGCAGCCATTTAATATTTGGTATTAATATTTAATATTAACCAGTGTTAACTGGCTAGGGGTGAGACTTCTACCCCAGTCTGGGAAGGATATCGTTCCTTAAGAGAGCTGCTGGCCAATCGGATGGCCGGCAGCTCTGTAGTTGCAGCAGTGTCATGTTCGAGTGGTGGCCACTACTGGAACTACAGCCAGTCTCCAAAGAAGAGGAGCTAATGGAGACCTGACTGAAGATGAGGCCTGTGTGGCAGACCCGGTGATGGGAGTGAAGTAGTTGAGAAAGTGGGGGAGGGATAAAAGGGGTTATGAGCTGGGGGGGTTGGGGTTGATGCCTCCGATGGGCACAGAGAACCGCAAACTGAGGTACCGCCGCCCCTTGCCTGACACCAGCCTCCACAACTAAAGCTGTCAGGTTACCCGCTCAGAATAGGCTTCCCCTTGCTATGGGTTTAAATAGTGGCAGTGGCGGGATAAGGCACTTAAGTTTTACTTCTATTAATTCACAGGATGTGGGCTTTGCTGGCCAGGCCAGCATTTATGGCCCATCCCTTGTTGTCCTCGAGAAGGTGGTGGCGAGCTGCTTTGTTGAACTGCTGAAGTCCATTTGGGGTAGGTACTCCCATAGTGCTGTTAGGAAGGAAGTTCCAGGATTTTGACCCAAACCATGTGGCCATTCATTGTCCACTTAAGGGCCTCAATAGGCTAAAGGGCAGGTGGCCAGCTCAATGCCTCCACCAACCCCCCCTCCAAATAAAGTGGCCTTTTAAGGACTGGTGGGCTTGTGCTGAGCAGGCTACGCACAGCATTTTAAGAGCCACTCTGCTTTCAAACCTGCTGGTGGGGAATTTAAAATACAACACCAGAACACAAAGGAGACATTCAAGCAGAGAAGAGATTTTTTTATTCAGTCATGTGATGTGGATATTGCGTATCCCTAATTGCACTTGAGCTGGTAATGGTGAACTTAAACCACTGAAGCCCATGTGATGATGGTGCTCCCATAGTGTTGTTACATGGGGAGTTCAGGGTTTTTTGATCTAGAGCTGATTCTTAGTCTGAGGTTTCAATTGTTTGGAAAGACTACAGAAACTTAGGCTTGTATAAATGCTGTGGAAAATTAAACTGAGAATAGAACAGGGAGTTGCAGGTTTAAGATATTAAAAGGATATCCAAAGAGCGGTCAACACCTGCAATAGACTCCCAGAAGGTTGGGCAAAAATCTAATAGAAATCTACTGGCAACTTTTATAGAGAAAATGCAAAAATAAACTATTGTGAATGATCTTGTATTGTGTTCCATTAAATACAGAAAACTAACTTTATAGGTTAAATACTTCAACCACTGAATCTTTCAGTTGGCAGTTCAACTTGTAGGTTTGATTGATCCAGATATTAAGTTTAATTTGTAACTTTTTAAAATTATTATAGCTTATTGTTGCTGTTGAGCGAGAAGAAATCTCAAGACTGAAGGCATTGTATAAACGTGGACTGCAGAACAATGTCCGAGATCTAAAACTTATTGATGCAAAAGAAATCCGAATACGAGAGCCCTATTGTCGGGTAATTTTTCTAAATGTATCTTCCTCTCCTTCTTCCAAATTTCTTGAATTCCTGAATGTGTATGTTTTTGCCAGTCTACAATGCCAGAGTAGTGGGCACTTTCTGGCCATTCACCCAAGTGGCCATTTTCCATATGTGGCTAAATAATGAATGTGGAGACTTTCTTTTAGTCACTAATGGTGTTATGGTCAAGCCCTTTCTCCCAGTGTTCACTTGCCTGCTTTTCAACAAGGTCACTGGTTAATCATTAGGAGTCACAACCCAATTTATTTTTATGTTCCCTGCACTAGGATGGTGTAACAACTACTGTACCCCAACTATTACTATGAATCAGATTAGCTAACTCACCACAGACTAACAACTGAAGGTGCAATTTTTTTGTTTGTATGACTCAATTACTCACAGCATTTTACAATTGGGACATTAAAGGAATATTAGTACTTAAAGCATGTTGCAGAATCTTTTTCGTTTTTGGTCCTTTAAAGTTTTTTAATACAATATGGTGAAAAATGTATTTAGGAATTCCTTTTTGGAATTTTAAATATTATTTTTACACCAAATATAAACCATAAGTTTATGCAGATATGTATATGAAAAGGTTATTGCAAAATTTGTGCATTGTACTTGATATCAAAGGTTAAAACAAAATGAAGAATTGCCTTTTTCTAAAGGTAACTGAAATTACAGAAATGGTTATCATTGATCTCAATCTTGAAAATTGTATCTGCTTTTAATAAAACTAAAAATCAACCTAAGCTCATGAAGTATTTGTTTCTCTTTGAATATAAAATTTTATTTCAAAATTTCAAATTTAGTTTTCTTATATTTTTATTAAGTATGAACCTTTGATTTGCAAGCTCAAATAAGTTCTACAGGAAAGAAAACTATTTTAATGTTATAGCTAAGGAATGAAGTATGCTTGTAGAACGAAAAATGTTTTTTTAACACTGAATTTTCATGTATAACATTTTCTTTTACTTTGTTGTAATGTAGGGCTTGATGGCTTTGGACTCTCCAAACACAGGCATTGTAGATTGGAGACAGGTAGCCCTCTCGTATGCAGAAGATTTTTGTGAAATGGGTGGAACTATTAAAACGCAGTTTGAAGCAACTGACTTTCAAATAACTAAGGAAAGTCCTGAAGGCTGCACAGATGGTAAGGGCAACCCACAGTTCATGGTGTTGTGTTATTGAACAGTTTATGTTGTTTGAAGTTTGGGGCTATTTAGGTATAATTGTTCATACAGAAGAAAACTAAAGATAATAAAGATAATAGTATGCTCCTTTTATTTGAAGCAGGAAAATAAGATTTATAAATAAAATTTTTCATGGGTTGTGAGCATTGCTGGCATGGCCATCATTTGCCCATCCCGAATTGACCTTGAGAAGGTGGTGCCTTGAACTGCTACAGTTCAAGTGGTGTAGGTACACTCGCAGTGCTATTAGGAAGGGAATTCTATTATTTTTACCCTGTTTAAGTGAAGGAATGGCAATATGATTCAGGATGGTGTGTGACTTGGATGGGAGCTTGCAGGTAGTGGTATTCCCATGTGTCTGCTGCCCTTGTTTTTCTATGTAATAGAGTTTGCGAGTTTGGAATATTCTCTCAAATGTCAATAAAATAGTAATTTACATTTTAAAGTTACAGGGGAATCACATTTATAAAGGATGACTTTAACATAATTACAAGTTGCAACATGCCCTGAATCAAAAATTGACAGTTTACATTGTATTGTGACACAGCTGATGGGAAAGGCTGAGTTGTTCAAATCCCAGCGGGAAACTTGAAACAACTGTTATAACCCATTTTTTACAATTTGTATGTTTTGAGATGCAGGCTTTGAATTCAGTAATAATAAGACCAGCGAGTCTCAAGAGGATTTTATAAAAATAAATTAAACATTTATTAACACAAGAAAGATTGTAAACACATACATATGTCTACAAAATTACTAGTATAATAACTACAAAAATCCCCTAATTAATCTGACTCTCAGTTACAACCCCCTTTAAGGCAACAGTAAATCTTATAGATTTAGCAGAGCACACCCTGGACAGTTGCATTCAAAATGAGTTCCTTTCAGCTATGGGTCCTTGCAGACAGACTTGAGGTTTACTGGCTGGAGGCTTCTGACACTTGTTGGATCTTAAAATGCCTCGACCTGACACACAATCTCACTTCTCCTTTGTACATATCTTTCTCTTTGAATGTAAGTTTTCCATTGTATTACTAGATTTTTAACGTTACCTCTTCGAACAATAGCACCTCCTAATCCCACCAATTTTATTAGCTGAAAAAATAAACACATTGCTTGGCGAATTCTAGCTATGTGTAAGATTTCACCCACAGTCTTGAATGGTTTCTTTTAAATGCAAATTTACACTTTACCCTCTACCCTCCTTATGTTTATCCAATTACCATCTCAAAACTACTATATATCAAAGCACCCAGACTAGCTGGCTTTAATCCAATTAAGAAACACGCTGACACATAGGGCAGAATTTTCTGGCTGGTGGGGTGGGGTCGGGGTGGGGGGGGGTGGTCGGCAATGGAGTGGGTGCTGGCTGGCGTGGACCTGATCGCCAGTCGCGATCGGGCCCGGGCTGCTATTTTACACGGGCGGGCCAACTAAGGCCCGCTCAGCGTACTTCACGATTCCCGTGCATAGTGGGAGTGGGCAAGCAGCGGCAGGTGCACTCAGCCCACCAGGTCCAATGGTGACCCGGCGGCCTGAATAAAGGAAGGCTTAGCAGCCTTGGAAAGGCTGCTCGCAATGGCTGGGCAAAGGGCTCTGCAGAAGGGCAGTGGAGGTGATGCAAATCCGGAGGGTAGTCCAATGGGGCAGGCCAGTCCGGGAGGGTAGGGCAGGAGGCCAGTGTGGCGGAGGTGGTGAGCTTCCACGGCGTGGTGCAGTGCACCTGGATCCAGTGTCGCAAGTGCTTCAATGACTTGTTATGCTCTGGAAGGGTGAGGACAATGTTGGCATTGGCCACATAACCCAGCAGGTCAGCTTTCCACTGTGCTGCCACACCCCCTCCCCCTTCCCCACACTACCACCACCACCACCAAGCCTGAGTGTAGTGACTGCATTGAATCATTGATGGCATGTCTCCTTTTCTGGGTGGGCCAGCAGATATTACCCATGCCAAGTTCAGTCTGAAAGGATGAAGAAGAGATGGGTTTTGCACCCACAGGATGTGGTACACAGAGACCCTAATGACTGTTTTGGGGGCAACCTGGAGGAGCTGCACCGAGGCGTTGTGCTTGAACTGCAGGACATGTCCAAGTCAGGGCCCAGCATGTCATTGAGGGGAGCTTCAAGGTGGTGTGGCAATGAACTGTCTGCTGCCCACTGCGCTCCACGTGCTTGCGCCTTCTTGCTATGGGAGGATATACCTTGTGGTGCCTAATGTGATGTAAGCAGCATGTGTGTGTGTGGGGGGGGGGCGGTGGGGGGGTGTTGTGGGGGGGGGGGTTTGTGTTGGGGGTGGGGTTGTGTGGGGGGGGTGTTGTGGGGAGGGGGGGTTGTGGGCTGGGTGGGGTGGGGAGGGGGGGGTGTGGGCTGGGTGGGGTGGGGAGGGGGGGTGTGGGCTGGGTGGGGTGGGGAGGGGGGGGTGGGGTGGGGAGGAGGGGGGTTGGGGGGGGTGGGCTGGGTGGGGTGGGGAGGGGGTGTGGGGGGGGGAGGGGGAGTGGGTGGGGTGAGGGGGGTGGGGAGGGGGTGTGGGGGGGGTGGTGTGGGGTGGGGGTGGGGAGGGGGGGTGAGGGGGGTGTGGGGGGGGTGGTGTGGGGTGGGGGTGGGGAGGGGGGGTGAGGGGGGTGTGGGGGGGGGGTGGTGTGGGGTGGGGGTGGGGAGGGGGGGTGAGGGGGTGGGCTGGGGGGGGTGAGGGGTGGGGTGAGGGGTGGGGTGAGGGGGGTGGGGAGGGGGTGTGGGGGGGTGAGGGGGTGGGGAGGGGGTGTGGGGGGGGGTGAGGGGTGGGGTGAGGGGCGTGGGGGTGGGGAGAGGGTGTGGGGGGGGGTGGGGAGGGTGTGTGGGGGGGGTGAGGGGTGGGGTGAGGGGCGTGGGGGTGGGGAGGGGGTGTGGGGGGGGTGAGGGGTGGGGTGAGGGGGGTGGGGGTGGGGAGAGGGTGTGGGGGGGGTGGGCTGGGGGGGGTGAGGGGGGTGGGGAGGGGGTGAGGGGGGTGGGGGTGGGAGTGGGGGGGTGAGGGTGTGGGGGGGGTGGGCTGGGGGGGGTGAGGGGGGTGGGGAGGGGGTGAGGGGGGTGGGGGTGGGAGTGGGGGGGTGAGGGGTTGGGGGGGTGGGAGTGGGGGAGGGGGGGTGGGGGTGGGTGGGGGAGGGGGGGTGGGGGTAGGGGGAGGGTGGGAGTGGGGGAGGGGGGGTGGGGGTGGGTGGGGGAGGGGGGAGGGGGGTAGGGGGAGGGGGGTAGGGGGAGGGGGGTAGGGGGAGGGGGGTAGGGGGAGGGGGGTAGGGGGAGGGTGGGAGTGGGGGAGGGGGGGTGGGGGTGGGTGGGGGAGGGGGGAGGGGGGTAGGGGGAGGGGGGTAGGGGGAGGGTGGGAGTGGGGGAGGGGGGGTGGGGGTGGGTGGGGGTGGGTGGGGGAGGGGGGAGGGGGGTAGGGGGAGGGGGGTAGGGGGAGGGTGGGGGGGTAGGGGGTGGGTGGGGGGTTGGGGGTGGGTGGGGGGGTGGGGGAGGGGTGGGGGGGGGTGGTGGGGGAGGGGGGGTCGGGGGGGGTGGGGGTGGGGGTGGGGAACAGGCCCAGCACCTTTTGTGTGAGTGTTCAGCAGCAGCAGGGTGAGGAGGCACTGGAGCTCTGATATGTCCCACTCTGGTTGTGGTGGGCCATGCATGAAATGAGTCCATGTGCAATTTGCACAAATCAATGCTCGTCTCTCATTTTCAGGAGAAGAATGCTCATAATGCGGCAGAGCGTGTGAGGACTGGTGGCAGCCAGGCGCAGTTAGCCATTCTCAGCCGGTTTGGGCAGAAGGCCCTGGATTTGGAGAGGTGCCATGCGCACAGGTCCATTCACGATCGCAATTGCCTTGAGGCTAGGGTGCCACGCCAAGGTATTTATGCCCAGCAGTGAGATCAGCATTGTTCTCCCAACAGCCATAACAGCACTGAATGTTCAGTGATTTAATTTTGCAACATGACTTGACTATTACTTATGGAAGGATGAGCACATAATGATCCGGGGGACTGGGATGCACGTTGTCATTGTCTCCACGTTAACTGGGATCCAATGTCCTTGTTCTTCCTTTCAGCATCAGCGGAGCAAGGTCAGGAGGAGGAGCAGCAGAGGCCCCCTCTCACACCTGAGACCCCTGAAGTCTCGGACTCGCCAGCGTCACACCATCTCCGCCAGGCAGGCAACAGCGCAGATACCAGCACCTCGGTGGGAGTTACAACATTGGCTAGTGTCCTGGGGCACAGCGGTGAGGGTACTTCACAGTCACTGGAGAAGCTGGCAGATACAGAGTGCCCAGGGCGCCAGCAGTCAGAGGACTGCAGGGGACCGGGCACATGCTCAGCCTGATGATGTGCCTCTGGAGTTGTCCGCGACGCAGCAGGGGCAGGAAATGCAGCCGGGTGTGAGGGAGCATCTGGGGTAGATACATGAGGCTATGTTAGGCTTGGTCTCCCTGGTGGAGGAGTCTACACGGACGATCGCAGAAGCAATGAGCCACATGTCCGAGTGCCATGCGTCCTCCACGGAGAGAGTGGCAACTCTCGTGAAGACCCTCCTCCAGGAGACCCATCAGGGCTTCTTGGGGATGTGCTCGGACCAGCAAGCCCTCACGTCGGCATTGACCTCAGCTGGTCAGTGCCAGTGTGGGAGATGGTCTGGGCACTGAGTTTCCCAGTTCGGTGCCCATCCATCCATGGTGAGCAGGGAGGTTCGAAGCAACCTCACGTCAGCGCAGCAGCTGCCTGTTGTCCCTGCGGGCACCTCTCAGGATGCTTTGGATGAGGGAGGCAGCTCCGCCCCTCTCCCAGTGACCATAGTATCCGGTAAGCTGCGACAACTGGGGAGATGCCAGCTGTGGAACTAGCAGATCCCTCCCGGGCGGGGCCAGCACAGGCTCCACAGGCCAGAGGATGACCGCCAAGGTCATCGAGGCCAACAGGACAGCAGAGTCAGCAGGCTGTCTCAGTTGCCACTCCCAGCGATGGAGCAGCACCAAGATGTAGCACCCGGAAATATAAACATAAGGCACCTTAGGCACACCACGGGTTTATCACTGGTATTTTTGTGTTGGCCCGAGATGAGGTCTTTATGATTTGCTTTGAACTGGAACACCATTGTCATTTTTTGGCTTAAGTTTCTTTGCTTGTGATATTAAATTCAAACATGTGACCATGGTTGAGAGTGCCTCTTTTCTTCTGCATGTGTATGGTTTCCAAAAATGTTATGAGTGCTTTGTGGGACATTCAGCTTTATTAACAAGGCCCTTAGATACAGTTCCTAACCTGGCAGATATTGCACTTAGGTATTGAGTATGGAGCCTACAGCCCAGGCATGTCCTGGAGGTCCATCTGCGGTGTGCTAGCTGAAGGTTCATTTGATTAAAGCCTCCCGGGTGTCCTTGCCTCCCTGAAGTATGCCCAGGTCAATATCTACCCCCTCAGCATTTCCCTGTGCGTGCTCATCCTCGGACTCACTGCTGGACTCATCATGTGCAGCTGCAACCGCTGCGTCAACGTCTTCCTTGTCCACTGCGTCCCCCCTTTCCAGCGCAAGATTGTGGAGAGCGCAGCATGCAACCACTATCACCGATACACAATCTGGGGGGTTACTGGAGTGCGGCCCCTGAGCGACTGATGGATCAAGTGCATCTTGAGAAGACCGATGGTTCTCTCCACCACAGCCCTTTTAGAGGCGTGGCTCCTATTGTAGCGCTCCTCAGCTTCTGTTCTTGGATGGCGGAGAGGCATCATGAGCCACCTCCTGAAGGGATAGCCCCTATTACCCAGCAGCCATCCATCAATCCGGGCCGGAGCACTGAAGAGCCCCGGCACCTGGGAGTGTCTGAGGATGTAGGTGTCATGGGAGCTGCCTGGGTACCTTGCACAGACTTTTAGAATCAGCATCCTATGATCACACACCATCTGCACATTCATGGAGTGGAAGCCCTTCCTGTTGACATCCATCTAGAGAACCTATCTTATGAATGTGTAGTTGATTAAAAGTCATGTTCATGACTTTATGGTTCTGGCTTTGGCTCTGCCTTAATATCCAAGGATGGTCCATACAGAGTTAGCACTACATAGAAAATAGGAGCAGGAGTAGGCCATTTGGCCCTTCGAGCCTGCTCTGCCATTCAGTATGATCATGGCTGATCATCCAACTCAATAGCTTGCTCCCGCTTTCTCCCCATATCTTTTGCTTCCTTTCGCCCAAGAGCTATATCTAACTCCTTCTTGAAAATATACAATGTTTTGGCCTCAACTACTTTGTGATAACAAATTCCACAGGCTCACCACTCTCTCTGGGTGAAGAAATTTCTCTTCATCTCAGTCCTAAATGGTCTACCCCGTATCCTCAGACTGTGACCCCTGGTTCTGGACTCCCCCACCGTTGGCACATCCTTTCTGCATCTACCCTATCTAGCCCTGTTAGAATTTTATAGGTTTTCATGAGATCCCCCCCTCAATCTTCTGAACTCCAGCGAATATAATCCTAACTGACTCAATCTCTCCTCATATGTCAGTCCCGCCACCCCAGGAATCAGTCTGGTAAACCTTCCCTGCACTCCCTCTATAGCAAGAACATCCTTCCTCAGATAAGGAGACCAAAACTGCACACAATATTCCAGGTGTGGTCTCACCAAGGCCCTGTTTAATTGCAACAAGGCATCCCTGCTCCTGTACTTGAATCCTCTCACTGTGAAGGCCAGCATACCATTTGCCTTCTTTACTGCTTGCTGCACCTGCATGCTTACCTTCAGCGACTGATGTACGAGGACACCCAGATCTCATTGCATAAACTTTGTAACTGGTTTATACAGGTGAGTTAGAGCTTAGTCAGTTTGGTGATTGATATTTAAGTTCACTATTGGCACTGTTTTGCCTCCAGAGACCTGGAATAAAGCCAAATTTGAGTTAGGCTTTAGTGCCTTTGGAGACATTTATGTCATCTCACTATGATTTATAGCATTGATGTGACTCTGACAGAATGGTTGCTTTCAGAAGTGGTTTTGTAGTCTAATTGGAATATGTATATAGTTATTTAGGAAGTAGACATTGTATGCAATGTGAAAAAATCAAATACAAATAGAAGTTAACAGTGCCACATGAGAGAACTTCATAAAAATGTGTGGCAACATTTTAAATAAATGGATGCCTAACACAGTAAGTTTGCATACTGTGTTTGATAAAATGAAATTGTCCTTGCTGATAAATTTAAACACAACCTAGTGATGGCATGAAACAGCGCTCAAGATATTCCTAAAATTTACAATCTTAGTGGATGTCTAGTGTGGAAATCAGGATAGAAAAAATTAAGTTTTTCCAGTTGGGAATGCTCTTCTAAGAGTGGGTTGATGATGGGATGAAGTTCAGCAAACTAAGCCTGCATCTGTTCTGTACAATACTTGACCCAGAAGTACTGGATGTCCAGAAGTGAAAATGAAATCAGAGGGAGAATATTCTTTTTTAAAAAAAGTAAAATACTTCATGTCTATTTTTCATCTTCATGAGCATAGTATCGCCAGACTTAAATCTGAATTAGTCTTAAGTTTTGCATAGCAATCATATGTAATTGAAATGATTTACATTTAACTTGACTATCACTAAACTTATCGCTATAACACTATAAATGTGTTAAAGCTCTTTTGAGTTGATATACTTTAAGATGCACAGCTGTTGTTTAAGTTTTACTTCTTAAAAACAAAACTGTAAGAAACACACACATGAAAAGTTCAGTATTAATATGATCCAAAGTAGCTAATTATTCCTACACTTTGATTAGAGAGAGTCTTTTTTTTGTTCTAGGTCTAAAATATCCAATAACAATCAGGAGTTCGAAGGTAAAAAGTTTTTATTATCTAAAATGTAACAACATGGTGGTTATGATAATGAGTACTGGCACTACATTTCCCAGCTTAATTTATAACAAATTAAAAGTAACTTTTACTTTATTTCTAATTTTCTTAAGATAAAATGGAATTTAAGTTAATTGCTATAAGAGATTGGGATGTAACAATTTTGGACATTTGAGACCTGGATATGAATGCAGGTCATAATTAGGTATAGGCTTCTTTTGTTGGCTGCAAAAGGCTTGCATGAAATTATTATAGAGTGGTCTCAATCCAGGTCTCAGAATATAGAGGAAGCAAGCATGAAACCATTAATAATTCAGCGTGCGTTGTCCACCTCACTGCGAAAGACAAGAAGAATGTATATGGAGAAAGTGAAAATATCCATAAAGTTGGAGTTGAAACAATTTGTTGAGTAGAATAGAGGCAACTTTACATTTATTTATTCTTGGCACACCCAGCTTGGGAATGCTGCATGCTGACACTAGTTGACAGAAATTGGAAAATGTTGCATTCCTGATCATAAATATTTAGTCTGACCTTAATCATATTTTTTGGTGAATTCCTGTCAGATGTTATTTATATTTCTAGAGCTTTTAACACAACAGGAAACCCTAGTTGATTCACAGTACTAGGGAGGTAACCAGTAGCAAGTTTAGAGGAAACATTTGAAGGTGTGAGTAAGATGAAACAAAGTAGAGTTTTTTTGGAACTGGTTTCCAGAAAGCAGGGCTACGCTTACGAATACTTTTTCATAGGCAGTGGGCTAACAAGGAGATGCAAGTAGTCCAGATTCTAAAGAGCAAAAAAGATTGCAACTTTCACTGAAGGACTGCAGGGATTTGACAAGTAGTGAACTGAGACTATGAGGGGATTTCCACATGGGAAAAATAATTTTAAGTTCATTGCACCGTGAAGGATGTAATGTCAATGGTAATTGTTGAGGAAAGGATGATAAGTGAGCATGACTTAGTATAGAGTTGTATGTGGCTTTTAGAATTCTGGATGACATGGAGGTGTATAGGGCAGAAACTCAACATCAGGAAGGAGATGCTTGGAAAAAATATCAGAAATTAAATAATGGAAAGCATTGTAGCAATCTCTACTCCACCCCCACCAACACCACCACCACCACCACTACCACATAACACCCAAAAATGCACATTTTCCTACTGATAAACAGGGCAGGAACCTTGCTTGTTTTTTTCCACCCAAGGATGCTGAGGCCAATTGTAATTTCCCTAATAACATTTTGGTTTTACACAGACTAAGTTTAAAGCTGGGACCATCCTGCTTCATATGGCCCAGCTGCTTACTTTCTCAATCTTTTTAAAGAATTTATATTTTATAATTCAGATCCTACTGAAAGAAACATGTGAAAAAGGTTAGCAATAAATCTAATACTAACACACTTCTTCACATGATGCATGCTTATTCCATTTAATTGTTCTGTATGTGTTTTTGTGTGTATTTTTTAACAGGAAACTGCAATACAATGCAGCTACATTGTGACATGTGGAGGTCTTTATTCAGACAGGCTGTCCCAGAAATCAGGTTGTAGTAACGAGCCACGTATAGTGCCTTTTCGGGGAGATTACCTGGTGCTAAAACCAGAAAAGCGCTATTTAGTCAAAGGCAACATTTATCCCGTAAGTATTTGGGGTATATGTGATAGTTTATTTTATCTTGAGCAACTACACAAGAGATTGTATATTTTTGAAATCTCTTGTTTTTTTTTCTGATAGAATGCTGATATTAAAATACATGTTTGGGATGAGAGAGGTTAAGTGAAAAAGAACAGTGTGGCTAGTTGCTTTGTAATTCGCAAATCCTAGTCAGAAGGAGAGGTTCCAAGGCTGTGAGTGCTTGTCTCTCAGATTCTCTTGCCTCATTTGGATATAAACTCTAATTTCTGTCCAGCTGACTAGATGGAACACTGGTGAGATTTTTTTCCAGTGAGGTAAGAATGCATTCCATTCAAACAATTTGCTGCAATTCCAGTTTCTGCCGGGCAGTCATGAAATGGAGCTTAACTATGACGTTTCTCATCCAGATCCATTTTGAACTTCATTGTATTCTCAACACTTAAATGTTCTTTAAGTTATTTGGTAGTACAGAACTTGAGTATTGCTGAAAAAAGAGACATATCTAAGCTTTTTGTCTTGCATTCATCAGGACACTCGCAAGAATACCAATATAAGGGGCAAACAATAATTTATTCTGTATGTGAAGAGACTGCTGATTGGGTGGCAAGTGGTGTTGCCATGGAGAATGCACCACTGATGGTGACTGACAGTTAACTGCCAAGAATTGTTTGAAATTCAAACCAGGCAGCTTGAGTTTGATTGGTTAAGGCATTGCCCTAAGGAATGAGTCAGCAAATGGTTGTCACTTACATTGCGCCTGTTCCAGCTAAACAAAATATGTACATGCTCTTTCTCTTTGCAAAGAACAGGGCCCTATATATTGATATATGTAGCTTGCAGTCACACAAATGTGCCACACTGTGAGCCTGACTGACAATCCTAAATTGGTTGTTGGACACTGTGTTTTGAGCTTTTCAAGCACGGGCTGGCTCGGTACAGCCTGTACCTTGCCCAATGCAAACAGTGGCTGCAACATGCTGTTTGATACGATCCCCCAGACTTAGATGCTGAAATAGGGCACATCAAAGGCATCCTGCAGGACAATGGCTACCCTAATCATATCATTGCACACTGTATATCATGCAAACTCATGAACTAAGACCGTCATTTTCAGCCCTGAAAAGTGCCCATCGGGTATGCGTCCCGATGTCATCGCGCTGTCTCACGCTATTTCGTTCGGCGGGTGCGTGACGGAGCCGGCTGCGTGCCTGCCAATAATTAAAAGGCCTATTACGGCCATTAAGGAACTAATTAACTTCAAACTTACACTGCCTGTCCAACCTAACGGTTAGCGGGCAGGCGAAAAGGCGAAGCTGCCTTTACGTATTTTTAGGAAACGTCATCCACGAGCAGGATGCAGATTCCTAAAGATTTTACAAATTGAATTTAAAAAATTTTTGAAAAATAAAAACATGTCTCACCTCATATGTGGGGACATGTTTCATTAAATTTTTATTGCATTTTTTATTGTTTTCAAAAGTGCTTCAATCTCCCTGAGGCAGTTCAGGGAGATTGAAGTGCTCTTTTACACACACGTGCGAAAGAGCACTGGACCTGACTCTCTCTCCTCCCCCCACCCGCACAGGTAGTGCTGAGCGCCATAGCTCGCGTATTACACTAGACGGGCCTTAATTGGCCCACCCGTGTAAAATGGCGGTGCGAAGCCGATTGCGGGTGGCTGTTGGCTCCACAACCGCCCCTGCCCGTTCCAGCCAAGCCCGTCCGATGTGGGAAAATTTCAGATCTAAGACAGAATCGCAGAATCCTTACAGTGCAGAATTTCTACCTCCATGATATCATTTGACTCAACCCCTGCCTCAGATTATCTGTTGAAAGCATCATTCATGCCATTGTTACCTCTTGACTATTCCATTGCACTTGTGGCTAGCCTCCCATGTTCTACCCTCCATAAACTAGTCATTCAAACTCAGCTGCCCTTGCCCTAACTCACACTAAGTTCTAAAGATAAAAACAAAAAACTGCGGATGCTGGAAATTCAAAACAAAAACAGAAATACCTGGAAAAACTCAGCAGGTCTGGCAGCATCGGCGGAGAAGAAAAGAGCTGACGTTTCAAGTCCTCATGACCCTTCAACAGAACTGTTGGTCTTGCAGTTTGACCGTATTATTATTGTTTTTAATTGTCTCCCCTCTCATGAAGGCAATTAAAGGGCCCTTTTTAAACTTGATTTGAAGTTGGCTTTTTACATGTTAAAGTGTGAAAAGCAAGGCAATGGGAGACCTGCCAAATGGCTGCCTATCTTGGTGAGGTTCTACTCGGTTTTTCTTGCTGTGATTGCTTTGTACTGATGCAAAATTTGCAACACACCAGCACCATGAATGCCATTATATATTAAGAAAATCAATTTATAACAAATAGAATTTCATTCTAATTTGGCAAACCAAATCTGGCACTGAGATAAGTCCTTCCCTTTCCATAATGGTAAACTGTAGCTAGTGGGATTGTATTGCTTATGTCACTGCAGTATGGTAGACCAAACTCCATATCATCTAATCAATATAGCCTTTTGTGTCCGAACCTTTTTTGAATGTTTAATTAAATAATCAGAATGAAAAGTGTTTTGTCCACTGGATTCTTTGAATGTTTCTATTATGATCGATGGAATTGTCTGTTTTTCTCTTTATAGGTTCCAGATCCAAAGTTTCCTTTTCTTGGTGTGCACTTTACACCAAGAATGAATGGTAGTGTGTGGCTTGGACCCAATGCAGTTTTGGCATTTAAACGGGAAGGTTATAATGTTTTTGACTTTGACCTGCATGATTTTACAGATGCCATAAGCTATAGGTATGCAGTAGATTTCAGAGCTGAAACCCTGCAATATATGAGTAGATTAGTGAATAATTTAATTTTAAAAGTGTATCCTCCAACATTGACTAAAATGTTAAGTCTCCAGGTCATCCTTTTAAGGTGCAAACCATTTATTAGACTTATTGATCAGCTGTAAACTGTAAATTACTCAGGATGAAAACTAATATTGTTCCAGTTAAAAACACATCCAATATCATTTTTAATTGCTAAAGTTAAACTGTTTTCAAAAACTTGTCTGTCTTTGTCTTGAAGTGATCTTGTAAAAAATTTGAAACTTGCATTATCCACAAATGCTAACTTTTATAACTCTTGAAAGGCATTCGATCTTGTAACAGATCTTGGGGTTCATAGTATATACTATTTTTGTAACTATTTTTGACCTATGCGATGTTATACACATAAATTTGTATTAAAATGTAATTTTAAAATATGAACAACTTGATCATTCAAATTTTTATAAAACACATTAAATTCTTAGGATGTTAAAGTTTGAAATTAGATTCCAGTTTGTACATGGATCTTCAATTTATTCAAGATTGTCAAAAGCATTGAAACATTTCTCCCCCTTGTCTTTATCAGTGGGGTTCAAAAACTTGTATTGAAAAATGTAGCTTTTGGCGTAAACGAAATGTACAGAGGAATCGTTACTGGTGCCCAAGTGAAACAGCTTCAGCGATACATACCAGCACTCTCTGCCAATGATGTCATGAGGTGAGTAGCAAGAGCATTGAAGCACATGGAATCTCAAATGTTTTCACCTCCACTTACGATTTACTTTTTCTCTGGCTGCCTTGTATTTGTTGCCACCACCTTAATGATTTTACCTGTTATTCCATTAGATTCCTCTATAGATCAGTTTCTGTTGGTCAGAAAAACGTTGACTTTGATTTTTACTAATCTCCAATGAAAATAGAAAATGTTGATGAATACTATGCAGTCTACCTGTTACTAACTGTTACTTGATCAATTACTTACTAAAACCACAAAAAAAACCCAAAATACTGTGGATGCTGGAAATACTCAAGTCAGGTAGCATCTATGGAAAAAGAAACTGTTAATGTTTCTGCTCGACAACATTTCATCAGAAGTAGAAAAAGAATAGAGATGGCACAGGATTCAAGCAAGCACAGAGACTTGGAAAGGAGGAGGTGGGGGAAAGAACAAAAGGCAAAATTTGTGTTGGGCTGGAAGGCAGGAGATATTAAATGCCAAAAGAGATGATGGTGGAAAAAGGGAGTGGTAATGAGACAAGTGAAGTATCAAAAGATGGGGCTAAGACATGTAAATGGCAATAGCAGAATCATTACCAACAACTGTGTCTGGGGTGGAAAAAAATGGGAGCACCTGAAAATGTTAAATTCACTTGAGTCCAGAAGGTTGTGAAGTGCCTAATCGAAAGATGGGGAGCTGTGCCTTGAAATTACATTGAGCTTCCTTAGGACGGTGTAAGAGGCCGAGGAGAGAGAGCAAGGTGGAAGTGCAAATGGCAGGCCACCAGAAGCTCACTGTCATGCATGTGGACTCAATGGACATATTCTGTAAAGTGATCACCCAGTTTGCATTTAGCTTCCCTAATATTTAGAAGACTACTTTGTGAGCAGCACGTACAATATAGTAAATTGAAAGAAATACAAGTAAATCGTTGTTTTACCTGGAAAGTGTGTTTGGAGCTAAAAGACCACTTCTAAGTTCAGTACACTACTTTTCTTCCTTCAAATTATTGAAGATGCCTTGATAGCTAGATATTAACGGTCTGCAATATTTTTGTACTCCATATGCTTCTGTGCTGTTCTCCAATTTGTTGAAGTTAAATGGAGTTCAGAGACTTGGGAGCCTTGGTAGGCTTGATACTTAACATGTCCAACTAACATAGAACAACAATCAACAAAGCCAATAAAATGCTTAACTACATGGTCAGAACAGTAAGATGTAGAAGTCAGATGAGGTCACGATCAGAGTGTGTAGGGCTCTGGTTAAACTGCACCTTAAGTAACTCTTTCAAGTACAAACACATTTCCATCTGTTCCTATTCCGATGAAGTTACATTGTTTCACAGTTTGCCATTGTGAGATTTGAACTCTTGATCTTGGGGTTTCAAGCCCAGTACCATAACCACTTGGCTATTTAGGCCAAGCACTGCACCTTAAGTACCGGGCTCAGCTTTGATTGCTAAGAATCAAGGGCAGGAGATGGTACTGATTAGAACCATAAGGCCAGTCTCTAATGTAAACCATCTGAGTTACAAGGAAAGACTGTAGAACCTTGGCCTTTTCAATCTGAGGAATACTTTTCCAGAAGTATGCAAGGTCATTAAGAATATGGGAAAGGTAAATCTGAAATATCACTTGAATAATTTGAGTCGGATAAGGGGACATTGATGCAAACTGGTAAAAGGTAAATGTAATACTCCCATCAGAAAGTTCTTCACTTAAAGAATGATCATTGTAGAGATGAGAACTTTGGAATTATTTAAGATACAGTGAAATGTATCACCATGCACGGCTGCATGCTCAAGACTGTCGAGTGGAAGAAGGGTTATAAAGTGCATGCAGCTGTGAAGGTCCAGGACCAGTGTAGCAGAATATTACAAAAACAAATGGGATGTTAGGATGCTTTGCCAGGACAATTAAATAAATGTCTAAAAATCTCTGTATAAGTCCTTGGCCAGCCATATCTGGAACACTATGGGCAGAATATTGCCGTTGGTGTGCGGAGGTGGGCCCGACACGTTGATGCATAAAATGGTGCATGATGACGTCGGGCGTGCGTTCCGACGTCATCGCGTGTCATTTCAATATTTCATTTGGCAGGCGCGCACTGAAGGCAGCTGTGTGCCCGCCGAACTGTCAACAGCCTATGAAGGCCATTAGAAAAGCAATTGAAGTTGTTGACAATGCTGCCCATCCAACCTTAAGGTTGGCGAGCAGGGGAAGAGCCCACATGGCTTTCACAGGATGAGGTTTCCTGAAGCTTGTATAAAATAAAGAAATACATTTTCATGACATCGCAAACATGTCCCAGCCCATGTGACACTGTCAGATGAGGGGACATGTTTAACTAATTTTTTATTTTATTATTTGAAAACTTTTATTATCTACTTAATCTCCCGCCCAGCCCGCCCGACATTGGTAAGATTTAACCCTATATCTGGTTTTGGTCCCCTTCAAGACAGAGATAGCAGTGCTCTAGAGGATGAGCAGAGAAAATCTACTTAAGTGATAATTGAGGATCCTTAAATTAACTATCAAAATAGCCTAAGAGAGCTGGGGCCTCCCACTTTAGGAAAGCATAACTTTTGAGAAGATTCAGTTGACCTTTAATATAACGATAATATTAGACTCAGTCCAAGTGGATGAACTAGGTAGATTAGAGAGGTCAGGGGATACAATTGTAAATTATGAAAACAAGGAAGTAGATTAGATCAGAAAATGCTGGAAATATTTAGCAAGGCTGGCAGCATCTGTGAAGAGAGAAATAGACTTAACCATTTCAGGTCTGATCTTCCATTGGAAGCGACAATAGTTTGCAATTATAGTGACTTCTAAAATACAAAACCATCTCACAGAAGCATAGTCAGACATAAGAACGTACAAAATAGGAGCAGGAGTGAGCCGTTTGACTCTTTGAGCCTGTTTTTAAAAATTCTTTAATGGGATGTGGGCTTTGCTGGCAAGGCCAATATTTGTTGCCCATCCATAATTGCTCTTGAGAAGCTACTGATGAACTACCTTCCTTAACCGCTGCAGTCCATGTGCTGTAGACATACTCTTGGTGCTGTTAGGAAGGGAGTTCGAGGATTTTGATCCAGCAACAGTAAAGGAACAGCAATGTAGTTCCAAGTCACGATGATGTTGGAGCTGGACTCATCCAGGCCAGTGGAGAGTAATCCTTCACACTCCTGACATGTGCCTTGTTGATGGTGGACGGTCATTGGGAAGTCAGGAAGTGAGTTACTCAGAATTCCCAGCTTCTGATCTGTTCTTGTAGCTGCAGTATTTATGTGGCTGGTCCAGTTCAGATTCTGGTCAATGGTGACTCCCAGGATGTTGATAGTGGGAGATTCAGTGATGGTAATGCCATTGAATGTCATGGGGAGATGGTTAGATTCTGTCTTGTTGGAGATGATAATTGTTTAGTGTGAGTGTTACTCGCTATTTAGAAAAGGCCATTTATTAGCTAATGAGCAACAAGGTACCAGGAGTAGATGGAATCCCCGCTGAAGCACTAAAGCATGGCAGAGAAGCACTATTGGCACGTATGAATGGTCTCATCTCCATTATCTGGAAGGAGGAGAGCATGCCAGGAGATCTCAGAGACATTATTATCATGACCATCTTCAAGGAAGATCACAAGTCCGACTGTGGTAACTATAGAGGAGTCTCCCTGCTGTCGGCCACAGGGAAGGTCATCACAAGAATCCTCAATTGCCTTCTCACTGTGGCTGAAGAGCTCCTCTCAGAATTGCAATGCAGATTCTGCCCACTAAGGGGCACAACAGACATGATCTTCACTGTGTGGAAACTGCAAGAGAAATGCAGGGAACAGCACCAACCCTTGTACATGGCCTTCTCTGACCTCACAAAAGCCTTAGACACTGTCAACCACAAAGGATTATGGAATATCCTCCTCCGTTTTGGCTGCTCCCAAAAGTTTGTCATTGTCCTCTGTCTGCTCCACGAAGACATGCAAGCTGTGATCCTGACCAGTGGATCTACCACAGACCCAACCCACATTTGGACCAGTGTCAAGCATGGCTGTGTCATCGCACCGACGTTCTTCTCCATCTTCCTTGCCACAATGCTCCATCGCACCCTCAGCAAGCTGCCCGCTGGAGTGGAGCTAAACTACAGAACAAATGGGAACCTGTTCAACCTCCACTGTCTGCAGGCCAGATCTAAGGTCGCCCCATCCTCTGTCATTAAACAACAGTATGCAGACGATGCTTGTGTCTGCGCACGCTCGGAGGCCGAGCTCCAAGCCATTGTCAACACCTTCACTTGAGGCATATCGAGAGCATAGGCCTTACACTAAACATCCGTAAGACAAAGGTCCTCTACCAACCTGCCCCACACCGCACAGCACCCCCCCCCCCCCCCCCCCCCCCCCCCCCCCCCCCCCCCCCCCCCCCCCCCCCCCCCCCCCCCCCCCCCCCCCCCCCTCCGCAGTTATCAAAATCCACGACGAGGTCTTGGACAAAGTGGACCACTTTCCATACCTTGGGAGCCTACTGTCAACAATGGCAGACATCTACGACAAGGTTCAAAACTGCCTTCAGTGTGCAAGCGCCGCCGTCGACAGTCTGAGGAAGAACGTGTTTGAAGATTAGGACTTCAAACCTGGCACCAAGCTCATGGTCTACAGAGCAGTAGTGATACCTGCCCTCTTATATGTGGACTATGTACAGCAGGCACCTCAAAACTCTGGAGAAGTACCACCAGTGCTACCTCCGCAAGATCCTGCAAATCCATCGGCAGGTTAGGTGCACCAACGTCAGTGTTCTTGCTCAGGCCAACATCCCCAGCATCGAAGCATTGACCACACTCGATCAGCTCCGCTGGGGGGGGGCCACATTGTCCACATGCCTGACATGAGAATCCTGAAACAAGCACTCGATGTGGAGCTTCGACAAGGCAAGCAAGCCCCAGATTGGCAGAGGAAATGCTTCAAGGACACCCTCAAAGCCTTCTTGAAAAAGTGCAACATCCTTACCGATAGCTGGGAATCCCTGGCCCAATACCATTGGAAGTGGAGGGAAAACACCTGGGAAGGAGCTGAACACCTCGAGTATCATCGCCAAGAGCTAGCTGAAGCCAAGTGTTGACAGCATAATGAGCACATGGCAACTCCGGCTCCCGACCCACCCATTCATCCTACCACTGCCTGCCGCCCCTGTGATAGAGACTGTAAGTCACACATTGGACTCAATCACCTGAGAACTCATTTTTAGTGTGGAAGCAAGTCATCCTCGACCCTGAGGGACTGCCTGAGAGAGGGGGATTTATCAGCCCAAGGATGAAGGTTGTCCAGGTCTTGCTGCATGTAGACACGGACTAGTAATCCAGAGGCCCAGGCTCCAGTGGAAAATGGGTTCCAATCCTACCAGGCAGCTGGTGGAATTTAAATACTCACCTTGTTCGTTATTAACAGCATTATCTCACCTTTTTTCCTTCTTGTCTATCCTTCCTAAATGACACACATCCTTGAACATTCAGTTCCCAGTCTTGGTCACCCTGTAACCACATCTCTGTAATCACAAGTAAATCATACTCATTTACCTCTTTGTACTTGCAAAGCATCTACCTTGTTGCGAATGCTGCATGCATTCAGAAAGTGTCCTTAGCTTTGTCTTTTTAACATTATTCCACATTCTGAACCTATTTGATGCTTGCCTTCTCTTCGTTTGCCTTTCAATTTTGCTTACTACTTTCCTACTTCCTGTTACCAGCTTTGTTTCCCTCCAATCTGAGCTCCCTCTCATATTCCAATCCCCCTGCCAATCTAGTTTAAACCCTCCCCAACAGTGCTAGTAAATAAACCTCCCTGTGAGGATGTTAGTACAGTCCTACTAACTGTCCATTTTGTATAGGTTCCACTTGCCCCAGAATTGGACCCAATGCCTCAGAAATCTGATGCCATCTCTCCTATATCAATGCTCCAGCTACATGTTCAATCACTGAATCCTCCTACTCCTATGTTCACTAGCACTTGGCACTGGGAATAATCCTAAGATTACTGCTCTTGAGGCTCTGCTTTTTAATTTCTTTCCTTACTTCCTAAAATCTGTTTTCAGGACCTCATCCCCTTTCATACCTGTGTGGTTGGTACCTATATGGACCACAACCTCTGTGGCTGTTCACCCTCCCTCAGAAGAATGTCCTGCAGCTGCCCTGTGACATCCATGATCCTGGCACCAGGGAGGCAACATACCATCCTAGGGTCACATCTAAGGCCACAAAAATGCCTGTCTGTTTCCCTAACTAATGAATGCCCTATCACTATTGCTCTTCCACTCTTCTTTCAGCTTTCATGTGCAGCTGAGCATCCATGGTGCCATGAACTTGCTGTATTACTCTGAGGACCATCACCCTCACCAGTATCCAAAGTGGAAAACCAGTTAGTGAGCAAGATCAATTTTGGGCTCCTGCACTACCTGCCTAGTTCTCTTTGGCTGCCTGTCCATCACCCATTCTCTATCTGCCTGCATGCTCCTAACCTCCCTAAAAGTGCTATCCATGTACTTCTCTGCCTCACAGATGCACCACAGTGACTCCAGCCACCGTTCGAGTTCCGAAACTCGGAGCTGAAGTTTTGGAGCCGGTGACATTTGCTGCAGATATGTTTGTCTAGGACACATGGTGCATCCGTGATTCACCACGTGCCACAGGATGCAGATTCACTCGCCAAGCTGCCCTGCCATACCTTAACTTTTACAGACTATTTATTATAAGTAGAATAACTTGCCAATTACGCACCAATCAGCTTCTTCCCCTGTACTGAAGTAAGAGCCAAATAATAGAGGTTGAAAAAGGTAGAAAAAGAAAGGAGCACCGAACCGAACCCCTCACATCGAACGCTCAGTAGCTTACTCTGTCCAAGTCGCACTCCGTGATAGAGAACCACATATCCAAGTTTGCCAATGATACAAAGGCAGCGTTATCAGCAGTGTATGTGGAAGCATAGAATTACAAAGATGTAGTCATAGGACATTAATGGGTTAAGTAAATGGCCAAATTATGGCAAATGGATTTTGGTGTAGGTATCCACTTGAGACCTGAGAAAGATGAGATCAGAGTCTGTAGTCCCGCCACATCTGTGAAAGGGAAAATTAAACAATGAACAGGAGGAGGATGGGGGTCAATGAGTACATCGATCTGGGGTAACCTTGCATGTGAGCGCAAAAGACAAGGCAGAAGTGCTTGCAATCATCTTCAGCCAGACATACTGAAAAAATGATCTATCTTGGCCTCCTCCTGAGGTCCCCACCATCACAGAAGCTAGTCTTTGCTTTACATGATATAGAAACAGCTGAGTGCACTGAATGCAACAAAGGCTATGGATCTGACAACATCTCCACTGTAGTGCTGAAGCATTGTGCTCCAGAACCAGCTGCAGCTCTAGCCAGTATAACAACAATACTGGCATGACCTGACACTATGGAAAATTGCTCAGGTATGTCCTGTCCACAAGAAGCATGGCAAATCCAATCTGGCCAATTTGTCCCATCAGTCCTTTCTGAATCAGCAGCAAAGTAATGGAATGTGTCATTGATAGTGCTATTAAGTGGCGCTTACACAGCAATCCTCTCTTTGGGTTCCGTCAGGTCTACTCCATTCCAAGCCTTCTTGTAGCTTTGGTCCAAACGTCGACAAACAAGCTGAATTCGAGGTGAGGTAAGAGTGACTGCTCTCGACATCAAGGCAGCATTTCACTGAATGTGGCATCAAGGAGCCCTAATAAAATTAAAGTCAGTGGGAAGCAGGGAAAGCCCTCCACTGGCTGGAATCATTCCTAGCACAAAGGAAAATGGATGTGATTATTGGGGGCCAATCATCTCAGCCAGAGGACATCACTTTTGGAGTTCCTCGGGCAGTGTTCTAAACTCAACCGTCTTCAGCTGCTTCATCAATGAAGTTCCCTCCATCATAAGATCAGAAGTAGTGATATTTGCTGATGATTGCCATGTACAGAACATTCTATTCATATTGAATAGTCCCTGCCTGCACATAGCAAGAGCTAGACAACACAGTTAGGTGGGGAATGTAAGTAATGAAGAGGCCACAGAAACCGTATAGACAGGTTGAGTCGGGAAGAACTGGGCAGATGGAATACAATATTGTGAAGTTTGAAGTTTTGTTAAGAAAAGACATACTTGCTCTAGATAGAGTGTAACAAAGGTTCACCAGACTGGTTCCTGGGATGATGGGATTATCTAATGAGGAGATTTAGACTAGGACAATATTCCTTGGCATTTAGATGAATGAGAGGTGTTCTAATTGAAACACAAAATTCTTAAGGGGACTTAAGACGTTCATGCTGAGAAAATATTTTCATTGGTTGGGAAATCTAGAGCACAGGGATCACAGAATTGGAATTAGAATTTTATTATGTTAGAGGTGCTATATAAATACAAGTTGTTCTTGGAGTTTAGAAGGTTGAGGGGTGATTTGATTGAAATTTAAGGTAAGGGGATCTGATAGTGGAAATAGCTTCTCTTCATCCATCCTGGTTGGGGAGTCTAGTACTACAGAATATAGCCTAAAAATTAGAGCCCGATATTTCAGGAGTGAGGTTAGGGAACATTTTTGCACACAGAAAGTAGTATAAGTTTTGAATTCTCTTCCACAAATGGCAATTGATGCTACATCACATCATTAGATTGATGGATTTTCATTTAGCAAAGATATTAAGGGATATGGGGCAAAGGCAGGTATATGGAGTTAGGTCATAGATCAGCCATGATCTCAGTGAATGGTGGAACAGACTCGAGGGGCTAATTGCCTTCTCCTGCACCTATGTTTCGATGAACCACGAAATGCAGTGGTTTAAAGCTGTGGAGTACTGCAATCTCTGGAAGAGAAGTTCAGCGAAATTTCCCCATCTGACAAACTACACTGTCTGTGATAGGTAGCTACACATTACCTACATTAGGGGTGTATGATCAAAATTGTCTTGCTGTCCCAACTGTAAGGGGATAGTGAAAAAACAAAGTGAATAAATCTAAGTCTGGAAGTACAAAATTGAGAAAGGGAGTTTCTCAAGATTACATTAAAGGTGTTTATTATATGTTGATATGCTGTTCAAGCTTTTGATCTGTTTTTTCTTTAATAATGGCTTTTAATTTTGCGAAATTACCTTTGCCATCCTATTAACATATGCAGTTGCATATTCACTGTCAGAATTTGTAAGGTTAGTTTGAGAGTCAATGTAAATAGTATGGAATTAATGATCCTAATCATTGTTCAGATTAAAAATCTTGCTGCTGATTTAAAGTATGTATCCAGATGCTTCAACTTTGTAGCAGATTTCTGTCAAAGGAAGATTAGGACTGATAGTTTGGCATAATCGATGCATGAGCTGATTAGAATATAGTATATTCTAAATTGGAAATAAATGCAATCTCTCTCCATAAATGATTTTAAAATTATCCTAATTTTTATACTGCTATAACTTAATTAACCTCAAGTGTGTGCCATGTTTCTGCAGAGGGCCATCTGGAGTAAGAGCCCAAGCCTTGGACAAAGATGGCAATCTCGTGGATGACTTTGTGTTTGATGGAGGTTCTGGTGCTATTGGGAGCCATGTTCTTCATGTTCGAAATGCCCCTTCTCCTGCAGCAACATCATCCTTAGCTATTGGTGAAATCATTGCTGACGAAGCAGAAGAAAAATTTAAATTGTAATATTTTATATTTCTATGTTTTATAAAATGTTGATAAATTACAAGCACAACAAAATATGGCAACATATTTAAAACACATAATGAAAACTGAATAAGTCAGAGGAATATCTGAATTGTCCTACTGAAGGATGTTGCACTGAAATGCGTTGCACAAACTTTTTTTTGTGAATTTGATCACAGGATGCCCTTTTTCCAAACCAGTTCAGAACATATGAATTAGGAGCAGGAGCAGGTCACTTGGCCCTTCGAGTCTGCTCTGCCAATCAATAAGATCGTGGCTGATCTGATTGTAACCTCAACCTCACATTCCTGCCTAGCCCCAATAACCTTTCACCCTTTGTTAATCAATATTCTATCTAGCGCTGCCTTAAAAATATTCAAAGACTCTGCTTCCACTGCCTTTCGAGGAAGAGAGTTCCAAAGACTCTCAACCCTCTGAGAGGAAAGGTTTCTCCTCATTTCGGTATTAGATGAGTGACCCCTTATTTTTAAACAGTGACCCCTAGTTCTAGATTCATCCAAAGGATGAAACATCCTCTCCACATCTACTCTGTCAAGACCCCTCACTATCTTAAAGGTTTCAATCAAGTTGCCATACCTTATTTGAATATATGAAAGGCTCCAATAATTAATCATTTATGATGTATTATATTACCACAGCTTAAACTGCTACAAATTGAAATAACTGTAAAATTTGAATACGAAAATAAATTTCATTTATAAACCATGCTTTAAACAATTAGCATACTATTTGAGTTTTGTATATAAAAAATATGCTTTATACTTCTATACCCAGCGGTAAGAATGTGGAATTTATTGCCATGTGGGGCCAGAATTTCATAACTTTTCCACCTTATGGGCAGACTTCAGATGCATTGGGGTGTGTTACCAACTTTTCTGCGTTAAACCTTTATTGATATTCAGATTTAACTGTCAATTTTCCCCTGAGATTTAATCTCTTCTTTGGAGTGATGCTTTGACACCTGTTCCCCTGCTTTAAAGGTTGAACAGATGGCTGACCTCTTTCAGAGACTTCAAAGGTATTCAACTCTAGAGGCTTTGTTTATACAACCATAGAATAGAATCCCACCATGGATGCTTGGCTGGTTTCCAAACATCACTTATAGATTCAGCTCAGCAGGGGTTGTTGACACAATTGCCAATAGGACTGAGAGTTCATCTATTTAGACAGTTTCTTGACCATTTAAAAGGATAATGGTTTTTTGAGGTGGTTCTTGAATTACTTTGATTATTTGGACAGTTTCATGAGCGTCCTAGAGTCCTAGCACATAATGGATACTGGGTGAGTGGGTAAGGAGGATATGGAGGGTGGGTGTAGGTATGGAGGGACCATGGAGGGGTGAGGGTTTTAGGAGACAGGCAGATAAGGTTTTAGAGGGCTCGCGCTCAGTCGATGTCCTAGGGAACCAAGGTGAGCCTTTGAACTTGCCCACCTTTGCATCCGCCCACTTTGGTTTCTGCCTCTGCCCTTCTTCAGGGGAGGATGGTAGCTCCAACTCCAGCCCACCACTGTCAACCCACAATAAAAATAGCATTAGCGGGCACTGCCAGGCAGGAAGCAGGATTGCAGCAACTGGTAATGGCCCAACTCATAATTCTTGCCTCAAAGATGCAAATCTGTGCTATGGAATAGTTGAGGTGAATAGTATAGATGCATTAAAGGAGAAGCTAGACAAATACATGAGGAAGAAAGGAATAAAAGAATAGTTAATCCGGTGAAGTAAAGCAATGTGGGAGGAGGGTCCTGTGATGTATTGATGTGTCGGGCTGAATGGCCCATTGCATAACAGATGATGCCTATATGCATTGCAGGTAAACTGTTGTGTAATATAAATTAGAAATTAATAGTACATTCTAAAAAAGGAACCTTCCTCCTACCTTGAAGCTTTTGATTTCTGAAATGCATTCCAAATTTGAAGGGCATCCTCCTAGTTCTTTGTCCAAGTGACCCATTATTCATGGGTCAGCCTTAATGGTGAAAATTTAGTAGGCTTTGTGATGTTAGGAGCATCAGAGCTGAACCAATCCTTTCCTCATCTGGCATGCACATAAGCCAAATGGTGTTGAACAGCAGTTCAAAGCAAGAATCCTAAGGAATTTCACCTCTGTAGCTGAAGGGTATTGAAGCCACCCATAATACTGTTTCAGCTGAAGTAAAATAACTCAGCACAGAGCACAAAATCAAACCTGGGAAAGTCCTGATCTGTATGATTTAGCTGCACCCTGGCTAAACTCATGGAACCATTGTACAGTTCCACTTTTTATAATGTAAACAAACATATTTGAAACAAGTGTTGGATACACAAACCAGAGATAAGGTCCGATACATCTGCTTTTCAATGATTTTGGTGGATAATGTGATGATTTATGCAATACAGTGGAGTGTGGAGAAATATTTTAAAATATTGCACAGCATAAAAGTTCAAGCCACATTAACTTAAAACAATGTTCAAGTGTTTGAAATAATCTTAAATAGTCCAATTATAACAATGCACCAAACTAGTTACTTTTGATAATGTTAATAGTCTTTTGAATGAAAAACAAAGCTGAGGTGACTTATCAGAATCTTTAACCAACCAGCTTATGAATACTGTTTGCAATTTATGGTTTAAGTAGTGGGCAAAGTTATTTGGTCTGTCCTGCACATCAGAAACAAAGAATTGAGATGGTGAAAGTACTTTCTGCACTTGTCAACAGCTAATATCAAAGACAGTTTTCATCCATACAGCAATGTTATCTTCATCACATGTATACCAAATCATACAACACTCTGATGGAGTTGGTCTTAGAATTTTGAGGGATTTCTATATAAAGCTAGTAATGATGGATGTCTATGCATCCTGCCTGTTTCCAATCCACTCCTGGAATTTTTAAAGCACATCAACACATTGCTACACACAGAATATTTCAAATGTCATTACACTCTTTTGAACTTGGAAACAGAATTCTATTTTATTTTGATTAGCAATTCAGTCATTTGAATTTTTTCCTGATAAATTTGTTAATTATATTAAAAGCAAAATACTGTGGATGCTGGAGATCTGAAAAATAAACAAAGTGCTGGAAAAGCTCAGCATGTCTGGCAGCATCTGTGGAGAGAGAAACAGAGTTAACATTTCAAGTCCAATATGACTCTATTGTTATTATGTTGTTGTACTGAAGCTTAATGTGTTATAAATAACAGCCATAGCTATCGCAGATAGGTTTTGATCAGTTCCCATTTAGTTTGTTTGTTGGCTCCAAATAATCAGTCTGAGGGTTATTTGCCTTGTCTGTTATTTTTTTTCTCAATCATCCATATTGTCTCCCCAATTATTCTGCTGAAATTCTTGAGTTTCTGAATGGAGTCATCAAATAAGCAGCATTATGGTGTCAAACAAAGTATTTCCTACTTTCATCAAATTTCCAGCTATCTTTGTGATTAAAAAATCTATTTTTGTCTAAATTGATCTTTGTTGGGTTCTTTAACTATTATTGTACATAAGTGATTAAAAAGCAACTTTACTTGCAGAGATCACGTTCAAGTTTAGCTCAATATGCCATTGTGATAATTGATCATGAGGCAGTTTGGTTGAGGGAAGAGCTAAACTACTGAATTCATGCAAAATGTTTATGCAAATATGAATCTAGTATGGTTTAATTGTTTAACAAAATTGTTTAACTTTTTGGATCCAGTTGCTATTTTGGGATAGTTATATTTTGCCCTTAAACCAATCAGTTTGATCTGGTGTCTTTGAAAAGCAACTGTCTTGACTAGAATCTCTGGGAAGAATAAAATAAACCATAGAGAGAATGAATGAAAGCAAAACAGCTACATAAAAACATTAGTCATAATTTTAACAAAGTTTTTTACATAATTATGCAAAGAGCTAATAAAGTTTAAGAACCACTAACTGTTATGATTCTCTCATTTACCAAGCCTTTATAAAGGGTAAAGCCCTAAAACAAGGTGTAGTATTGTTCTATCGTTTTTAAAGATAATGAAGATGCTGTGGAAACACGGGATTGGAGCAATTGTTGAAACATTCTTAAAGGGATTTGTGTTTATTATCTTCGGTATGCTATGAAGTTTACTCAGATTCAGAATCACAAAATCTCACAGTGCAGAAGCCCTTCAGCCTATCGAGTCTACACCGACACGTGAGAAACACCTGGCCTACCTACCTAACCCCATTTACCAGCACTTGGCCCATAGCCTTGAATGTTATGATGTGCCAAGTGCTCATCCAGGTACTTTTTAAAGGATGTAAGGCAACCCGCCTCCACCACCCTGCCAGGCAGTGCATTCCAGACCGTCACCACCCTCTGGGTAAAAAAAGTTTTTCCTCACATCCCCCCAAACGTCCTGCCCCTCACCTTGAACTTATGCCCCCTTGTGACTGACTCTTCAACTAAGGGGAACAGCTGCTCCCTATCCACCCTGTTCATAATCTTGTACACCGCGATCAGGTCACCCCTCAGTCTTCTCTGCTCCAACAAAAACAAACCAAGTCTATCCAACATTTCTTCATAACTTAAATGTCCATCCCAGGCAACGTTCTGGTGAATCTCCTCTGCACCCCCTCCAGTGCAATCACATCCTTCCTATAATGTGGCGACCAGAGCTGCACACAATACTCCAGCTGTGGCCTCACCAAGGTTCTATACAACTCCAACATGACCTCCCTACTTTTGTAATCTATGCCTTGATTAATAAAGGCAAGTGTCCCATATGCCTTTTTCACCACCCCACTAACATGCCTCTCCATCTTCAGAGATATATGGACACACATGCCAAGGTCCCTTTGTTCCTCGGAATTTCCTAGTGTCATGCCGTTCATTAAATACTTTATTGTCAAATTACTCCTTCCAAAGTATATCACCTCACACTTTTCAGGGTTAAATTCCATCTGTCACTTATCTGCCCGTTTAACCATCCCGTCTATATCTTCCTGTAGCCCAAGACACTCAACCTCAATGTTAACCACCCGGTCAATCTTTGTGTCATCCGCAAACTCACTAATCCTACCCCCAACATAGTCATTTATGTCGTTTATATAAATGACAAATAATAGGGGACCCAGCACAGATCCCTGTGGTATGCCACTGGACACTGGCTTCCAGTCGCTAAAGTATCCTTCTGTCATCACCCTCTGTCTCCTACAACTAAGTCAATTTTGAATCCACCTTATCAAATTACCCTGTATCCCATGTGCATTTGCCTTCTTTATAAGTCTCCCATGTGGGACCTTGTCAAAGGCTTTGCTGAATCCATATAAATTACATCAACTACACTACCCTCATCTACACACCCGGTCACCTCAAAAAAATTCAATCAAATTTGTTAGGCATGACCTCCCTCTGACAAAGCCAAGCTGACTATCCCTGATCAAACCTTGCCTCTCCAAGTGGAGATGGGTTCTCTCCTTCAGAATTTTCTCCAACAGTTTCCCTACCACTGACATGAGACTCATTGGCCTCAAGGGGGAAGTGAAAATATTCTAGGAAATATGGTATGCAGTAGAAAACAAGGCTTATCTATGATCATAGTCTGAAACACGAGCCAAAAATAGCAAGTGAAAAATTCCAAAATATAACAATCTGTATCTTACAATACAGACCAACCCAGGTCTTAGAAATCTTTGCAGTATGCTATATGTTCCCTGATATTGACATCCAAGAGACAAAAGCATAGCGTAGAAGGAGGAAGATGACACAGACAGTGGGAAGCCTGAGATTCCTGTTGAGCTGTTTTTTCAGTTTTGAAAGCCATATGGCATGCCCATATTGATTAACCCTTCACCAGTGTGTCCCACCTACCCAATGAACTAACAGTCCACCATATATATGTACACAGTGGTGAAATGCACCTTCACCAACATTGACCTCTGCAGTAATTCAAGCTTTCATGGATTAATTTCTTTTGATTTTACTATATTTTATACTATACCAAAAAACACCTCCAACAGTGCAGCACTCTCAATATTGCACTGGAGTATCAGCCTAGATTTTTTGTGTTCAAGCCTGTGGAATGGGACTTGAACCCACAACCTTCTAACTCAGAGGCAAGAGTGCTAACCATTGAACCATGATTGATGTCAAATTGGACTGTGAAAGAAAGAATAACCAGAAGACTGTGGAGCTGGCCCTGAGCTCTGGAGTGACATCCAACTTCACTGTGGACCATCCTGTTATATTCTTATGTTCCCTACCATGTCCAACATATCCTGCTCATATTGACGGTGAGGACTAACCTAAAAAGGACTTCACCTGTATCTGGCCTGCTCCTCCTATTATGTGCCACATTGTCCTGAAAACAGAAAGTAGTGCTGAAATGTTAGAAGTTTGACCATCCTGCATTCTAACTTGTGTGTCCGAGTAATTGAATATGCATCATGTAGAGATGACCTTTTTAAAATGTCATGCAATAACAACTTTGGTTTTAAATGGCAATTATATAGTGTGCTCTGCTGCAGTATGGATAGCATGTGAAAGTTAGAAAGAGGTGGGGCGGAATCATCCCATATTTGCACTAAGTGCAGTAGCGGGTGGATAAAATGATGATTTACTTGCTGGCCGCGATGGCGGGTTTTCAAACTGTATCATCCCAAACCCACCACATTACTTATGCATTCTGGGATACACACCTTCTTGATGGTGGGCAGGCTCCAATTCACCTGCCATGCCATCACCTCACCACATTTAAGCACCACATTTAAGGTACAGCCACGCTCAGTGCTACCAGCCCAGCACTGCAGCAAAGAAGACATGTCCTCAAAAGGCAAGAAGGCTGTAGCCCTTGAGTACCTTTTGGATGCTGTGGAAGTCCGCTGTGAAATCCTGTACCACCACTCTGGCTATAGGAGGGGCAGCTACATTACCATTCCAGCTTGGTAGACAATAGCAGTGGTGATTAGTGCCAATATTGCACAGAAGAGCTTGGCCATCCAATGCATAAAGAGGATGAATGATCTCATCTGTGCAGCCAGGGTTTGGCAACCATCTCACCACTCTAAACTCACACACTCAAGCCCATCACATGTTTTCTGGCATCTCACTCCCTGCTAGCTCAAGGGACATCACCACCCATTCTCACACACACATGCCCACACATGTCCATCTGGCCTCATCTCCTCTGGAGACTGCCTCTTCAACCCTCACCATCTTGAGCCACTTGCATAGATCAACATGTATCCCCACACATTCTGGGAGACCCTCCTTCCCTAGTACAACTCTTGTCCTATAGCCTCTTCCCTTGCCTGAGGTCACTTTTCCCCCTTCCCCAAGCAATTGAAAAGCTGACCACATATGGCTGATCTGGCAGAGAGAGATCAACCCGTGAGCATCCCCTAAAAATGATGTGATGCTGTCCGTGAAGCCTATTGCTGATGACTGCGAGTGCAAGGGAGGCAAACAAACTTTGAAGTCCGAAGCAATGCACGCCTTATATGTACTGTTGTGAAACACGTTGTCGTGTTTTCCCGCCAACGTGGCGGACGATCCATCAGGTGTGGGGAAGCAGGATGAGTCCACCAGGTTGGCCTTATGATGATATGCTGGTGTATTACAATGAGGTTCCTGACATCCGATGGCAGGGAACGTGGCCCACCATCAGAATGGATGATCGCAAACTGGTTTCACAATGTCTTGGAACCGATTTTTGGCCTTCTCGCTATATTGTCTGCTCACACCACCGAACACACCCAACGCCGTCAGGCAGTGAAAATCCCGGCTGTGTCTTGTGATGGGTAGATTACAGACATGCCAATTCATGTGAACTGATCACAAGAGATGCAATTTTTCAGCTAAATCCGGCCTCACTTGCAATCTCATAAGAGGACTGTGAAATCTTGAGATTTTTCTGCTACAGACATTTGCTCAGGTAACCTGCTTAGGACTGCGTTGCTGACTCTCTGCCTGCTGATCGGTGACTTGATTACATCGAGCAGCTCTGCAAGGCCTCAAAGGTGTCATTGGCTTTTTAAAAGAGGGTAAGTATTCCATGGGGGACAGGCTAAAGACAGTGTGCTGGGGGGCAGCTCAATGGACCATAGTTCGCTGAAGATGATGGGCCAGGTGGGATGTGGGGCACAGTGCCAGTAGCACTGCCTTTTTCTCTCTCAGTTCAGGCACTATGCAAGCCCTCGAGAGTTGACTTAAAATTTTGGCCTAATTTTCAAATTCCTGTTCTCTCTACTTTAGCACTAAGCTTCTCAGATATCCTGAGGCAAATATTTTTTCACTTCTTCACTATAGATGGCCCCATTTAGCCACAACAGTCCTGCTCTCTATTATTAAGTTCTCTCCACCCTCACAGCTTTAAAAATCCTTTCTAAGATACTTTTCTTCTATTGTGCCATTCATTTCCCAAACTACTTTTTATTTTTAAACTTTCTTCTCCTGTTAAGCATCAACTGTATTGCACTCTTTAATGGAAACCACTTTGAGGTGTAGTTTATGGGTACTAAAAAAGCAGTGTAATTGTATTGTTCTCTTAAGTTCCTATTATTCTACATGATCATGCTTGTTGTTATATTAAATTATTTCAAGTTATTGCAAATAAAAAAATTGATTAAACTGATAATTGAAACTGATAGTTGAATTCTTTACAATTTATGGATGGAGGGGGTAAGTATAGTGGTACACAAGGTGTGTGGGACAAGCTGGGTGGACCAGAAGGTCTTTACCTGTCAGTTATGCATATGTTTGTATTAATTTAAATGCCATTGTCATATTTTAAATAGCGCAAATTTGGAGATGATTTGGAGTTATACCATTGAGGATGTATGTATTTTTAATGTATTAAGCTGGGACACATGGGTTATGGTTCAGCCTCTGAGGAGGCAGCTGCTTCAGCCAGTAGTGACTATGGTGGCAGAGCAGTGTCAGGAAGATATAATAATTTTCATAATGTTATTGGACTTTATTGTAAAGTAATCGTGTGTGTGTGTGTGACTTAATTGAATTAAAGGCAGTTGGTCTGAAGGCTTTGATGTATCAGAAGATAAGCTAAGTTTGAAATGTTAAGTAGGTAAACATGGGAGGAGTTTTAGAATGTAAGGTGTAAAGGGAACATCTGCACTTTTAAATAAACCAGACTAGCTTGACTTAAAAAGAGGGGGTGAAATGTTTCATTTAGTATGGAGAAATTAAGAAACAGTGTGTTTATTTTCCCAAAGATTACTGGTAAAATTGGTATTATGATAGGTTTTATTTTTGGAGAGGTAAAATCCAAAGACGTAGTGAAACAATGGGAATTTGCATTCAATAAGTATTCAAAATATGTATAAAGGAGTAAAGGTAGTGTGTAAGGGCAGGCATTCTAAAATCTAACACAAGTGTGAAAAGCCTCCAGCATCTAAGCCTCAAGCTGCTGTCTACAAGGAACTGAAGCTGAGAAAAACTCACTTAGAATTCAACTGTTCAGGGTATTGTGTGTTACTTTGCCTGGGCCTCTTAAAATCTATATGTCTTACTATTGCCTTGACAGTGTAACTGGATTTTAGATTAATTAGGTGATTTAGAAGTTATCATAGTGGTAATTTATAGATCTGTGTATGTGCATAAAGTAATTTCTTCTATTAATAAATGTTTAATTTAGTTTTGAAAGAAACCTATAAGACTTACTGGCTGCCTTTTTACTGAATTCAAAGCCCGTACCTCAAAATAAGTACAAATTGCAAATAATTGTGGCAGCTGCTTCAAGTTTCCCTCTGGGATTTCAGCAGCTTGGCATTTACCATCCTCCTGCCATAACAACAGATTCTTCTGTAATATATTTGGAAATAACAACTGTTTTTTAAAAAAACTTTTTTACAAGCATTTTCAGATGCAGTAATATAGTTATTGTAAAGACCTCTGACTTGTTAGTGATTAAATAGGTTACTTTTCATGTTTATAAATTGTCACGTATGTTGGTTTATGCTTGGGGGAGAAAGTTCAGGATTTTTATACCAAATCTCTTGATTTCAATTTTTCATTTCTCATTTTTGTCTAATGATATGAGTCAGTGGAGTTATTATTACTGGAAACAGGTAGTTTATGAAAGCTTGAATTAAATCTCAATTAGGGTATAATGGGAAACTTATGCATTTTAGTCTAGGTTTTCAGTTTTAGTGGCTGTCTCTGCTAACTAAACCAAAATGTTGTACCTTTACCATCCTGGTCCAGCTCTGCAAGGTTTATTGCTTTGAATGTCTCATCACAGGCTTAATACACAAGAAAGTCTAACACACAACTTTCAAATATGGACAGGCTTTGTGATTGGTTCAGTCTGATTTTGGCCACCAGTTCAGATTTGAGAAGTTAGAATCCATAGGCAATTGAAAAATTCTTTGAGAAAGTAACTCTTGAGATTTTTAAGGAAGCCGAAAGCCATGTGACCTTTTAGCACCTGAATTGGATTGTTCTTTGCAATTGCCAGCAACTTGATGACTTTTGAAAGTTTCAATAAATAAAGAAGAAGGAAAATTGAGCTGAAATTTTTTTCGAATAGTTTTAGCTTTTAAAGGGAGACCAAAGGATTTAAGGAAGGAGTTACAAAGAGGGAGATTGAAATGAAAAGGTTTTGTCACCGAATTTGCAGCAGAAGATTGTAAGCTTAGAGCACCATGTGACATGAGAGGGGATGTAAGGCTAATGAAGGTTACACATGTAGTTGGAGTGAGACTGTGTAAAGATATGCGAAAGTGAAAATTTTAAATGGGATAAATTTGTGGATGAGGAATCAATGTAGGTCTGTAGGGAGAGGATGATTAGTGAATGGGGCTTATTTTGGGACAGAATACAGGTGATGGAGTTTTAGATGATTTGGAGTTCATGGAGGCCAGGACACTGGCAAGATAATAAAGTTGAGTGTAACGATTTCAGCAGCAGCAAAGATAAGTTAGAGCCGACTTGAGAAATGATGCAAAGATTCTTGGTAATGAATGGGATATGAGGATAGAAGCTCAGTTCTAAATTATGCAGATCACAGAGGCTGCATGCAATCTACTTCAACCTTACCAATTGAATGGAAGTGGAACCTATTTTAACAATTAGGAGACTTGAATTACCCCCAGTGTAGAATGTGAAAAGCATTGTGTTAGGGGTAGGGAAGGAGAGGAATTTCTCATACGTGTACAGGAGAACTTTCATGATCAACATGTCTCAAACCCAACAAGGAATGAAGTAGTAAAAACAAAAACAGAATTACCTGGAAAAACTCAGCAGGTCTGGCAGCATCGGCGGAGAAGAAAAGAGTTGACGTTTCGGGTCCTCATGACCCTTCGACAGAACTTTTGGGACATACCTTTTCTCTTCAAAAGAATATACCTTATATGAAATATGTGACCTTTCTCAACTCTTTCTTGGACTCGAACTCAAATTCTGTCAAAGGGTCATGAGGACTCGAAACGTCAACTCTTTTCTTCTCCGCCGATGCTGCCAGACCTGCTGAGTTTTTCCAGGTAATTCTGTTTTTGTTTTGGATTTCCAGCATCCGCAGTTTTTTTGGTTTTATATAGGAATGAAGTAGTGTTGGATCTAGTTCTGGAACATGAAGCAGGGCAAATGGAATGTGTTACAATAGAAAATCAGCTAGTTAACAGTGACCACAGTGTAATCCAGTTTAGAGTAATTACTGAAAGAGACCATTAGATATCTAAGGTAAAAATGCTCAATTGTTGAAGAGCTTATTCATGGACAGGTTGATTGGAAAAGCAATTGCAGGATAAAGCATTAACGGAGCAATGGAAGGTATTCAGAGAAGAGACAGCTCAGGTACAAATTAGGTATATTCTTTTGAAGAGAAAAGGTACAGCATCCAAAGCTAATGCACCCTGGATGACAAAGGAAATAAAAGTTAAAGCAGAAAAAGGACGCTTATGACAAATGTCAGGAGCAAAATTCAGTTATTAGGCAGGAAGATTATGGAAATTACGTGACGGAATTGAAAAGGTTAATTTGGGAGCTGGAGAGATTAGTGAGCAACAATAACTTGAACCTTACAAGATATGCTTGTAAAATTATAAAATGTTTTAAGATATAAACTAGGGAAAAAAAGTTGAGCCTAATACCTATTAAGGATCCCAAGGGCAATTTTCGTGTAGACTGAAGTGTCGACATGGCTTAGTGGGTAGCACTCTTGCCTGTGAGTCAGAAGGTTATGAGTTTATGTCCCACTCCAGGACTTGTGCACAAAAATCTAAGCTGGTGCAGTGCTGATGGAGGTGCCATTTTCGAGATGAGATTTGAAATTGAGGCCTGTCTGCTCTTTCAGGTGAAAGTACAAGATCCTGGGCACTACTTCAAAGAGGAGCAGGGCAAGTTATCTTGGTGATGTGATGAATATTTATCCCTCAATTAACATCACAAAAACAGATTATCTGGTCATTATCACATTGCTGTTTGTAGGATTTGTTATGTGCCAATTGTCTACTTTATTTTCTACATTATAACAGTGACTACATTTCAAAATTACTTCATTGACTGTAAAGTGCAATGTCCATTGGTTGTGAAAGGCAGCATATAAATGCAAGTCTTTCTTTTTGAGCTATTGAATTAGTACTTTGTATCTGTCTTCACAAAGGAAGTGGATGATGTGAAGGTTACAATAGAAGAGGAGGGGAAAGTTAAGGACAGATTGAGCAGAGAATAAAATTAGCATTACTGAAAGTTGATAAGTCACCTGGCCCAAATGTAATGCATCCTAGGTTAGCACATGCAAAGAGCCATAACTTTGTGAGAGGGAAGTTACTGGTATATTTGTTGAAGAGAACCGGTGTGAGGACTGATCCCTGTGGGAGCCTGTTGTTAATTACGCTTGGATGGTTGATTTGGTCTCCAAGGTGTACAAGAAGCTGACATTTGCTGATCATGGAGTTGATTAATTCTGGGGTTTTCACAAAGCAGATGATGTTCAAGTGTTTCAGCAATGTGCCTATACACCACACAGTTTCATAGGCACAGGATAAGTCAACAAAGGCAGTTCCTATCTTCATGCCTTTCTGGAAATCGGCCTCAATATGTGAGGTCAGGACTTGCTCAGAGCAGTTGCACCTTTGCAAAAAGCTGCATATTGGGGATGTATTGCTGCTTCCAGGGTGGGACTAGCAGTTGGCATTCCAGGACCATGTATATTATTGAGAGCAGGGCGATGGGGTGGTAGCTGCATGGGTCATCGGGTGGCACCAGATGTTTGGAATGGTACCTGTGCTGTGGGCGTTGAGACACAGCTTTACTTGGCACTTCCTTCCCTGTGAACCAATATTCTTCAGGAATTCTGGATAAATCCCATCGAGTCCTGACTTTGCCTGACTTGGTTTCCATTAGGCCGTTGTCCACTTCCTCTTGGGTGTAAGAGTTTGAGAAGTCTGTCTGATCTGGGGCAGACTTGAGAGACCGCTTCATTTTACCATCTGCTTATCTTCCCGGCTGGCGAGCACCTTTGAGTTTATTAGGAGCTGTGAAGTGGAGGCATCAGCATTGATTCTGGGTTGCTCGTGTGGTTGTTGCTCATTCACTCTCAGACAGCATAGGAGTTTCCATGCCTTTTGGCTTGTGTGTGAAGTCTGTCTTCTCCACTGTTTCCCGCCATCTTATGACGTGTCCTTCATCAAGGCACTTGAGGAGTACTATTGTTACATCAGAGTCTTAATTTTCCCTATATTCTTTCAGGAGCCATTTGCTTTCTGGGGCCCAGCAGGGGATGAAAGATTTTCTGAAGTTCCGGGAACAAATTTGGTGGCTACCAGTTTGTAAAGTAGAGTTAAGTGGTTGTACTCTTCTGGGAGGGCTGGAATCTGGTTAATGGTGGATTCTAGATATCTGTTGTTGGCATCCCAGTTACCCTTCTGCAGATTCCCAGGTTTTGGCTTTGAGTTGAAGCTCGTGCATGAGAGTTTTGGGTGTTGTTGGGAGTGGGGTAAGATGGATAGCACTTGTCAGGAGCACATTAGCTGTTGACTGTTTCTGTCATGGGTCATAAAGCAAAGATCAGGTGAATAGGCCTTCCACTAGGCGAAATGGAATGTGCCACGCTGCTTTGCATGGTATATAAGTTTTAGGCCCAGTCTGACAATTGTTCTCTGCCGTTGTTGTTTATGAGGTACCCCCACATCTGATGTTGGTTGTTGTCACCAATGTAGATGGTTGGTGTCCTGCAGGGTGTATTACAGTGTTGTGATGATCGACTTACCTATTTTGTTGGACAGAGTAGGGATCACCTAGTTTTGGGTCTTCTGTGTCTTTGGTGAGGCTTTCTTTGATCTAGGTTGCTAGGCTGTATGTCTTGTTATCCCTGTAATGAATTGGTATCCGGGAACGTGGGCTAGATGGCTGGAGTGGTCTGTGAGGTGGATTTTTTGCAGGGTGGCTATATCCACATTCCTGTCAGAGTGCTTTTGCGAATAGTTCATATTTTGTCCAGGATAGGCCTGCAGCGTTGAGCTGGTATTTCCTGTTGCTGGTCTTATTTCTTGGCTTTGTTGTCCCTGAGTGAATCCATTTACCAGTGGGTTTTTACTGCTTGGACCAGGAGCTCAGTGGCCAGGGTCTAGTCACCATCTTGATGGCATTAGTTTGCAGATGTTCGGATTGGAAAATTTATATTAACTGGAGGACCATGTGAAGATTGATGTCCCCCCTCCTTTCAAGAAATTGAAGAGTGTTAAAGCAGGAAAATACAGGTCGGTCATCAGTGGTGGGGAAGTTATTAGAAACAATTACTGGGGTAAAATGAACTTTTGTTTGGAAAGGTTCCATCAGTGATTATGCAGAAGATGAAAGGAGTGAATATAAAAGAATATGGGGAAAAGGCAGGAAAAGCAAATTATAATAAACAGCTTCACTTGAGTTTATCATCAGCACAGGTACGATAGGCTGTATCACAAAATTGTGTGCTAAAAATTCTATGAATCTGTCTGTCAGAATAACCACAAATTTAAATTTCTTTGTTTTGTTCATTAAACAAAGTTTTATGTTTATTAAGATTATTTTTCAACCTGTTTGAACTGTTAACTGTATAAATTGCAGTATGTTAAAGGCTGAAAGAATACCCAAGGTCCTGGAAACCTTGATGTCTTGTAACTAATTTGGATTTTCCATTGGTTTGTAATTTTATTATCTTGTGTTTTTATTAGGTTAAACAATTGCAAAGAATGCAGAAATTTGACACAATAACATTTTCCAAGTGGGCCCACAGTTACAGTAACAGCTATTAGCTGGGTACGGTCAGTTTGTGAAGGATGGGGGATGGTAACAAAATTATCTCTCAGCATCAGATTTCCAGAGTTTTTGGGATCCTCAAATGAAAAAAATGGAGATGGACTGTGCTGCTATTTTTCTTAAATAATGTTACAGTCACATCATATGTCCGTAAAGCTTTTTGGAAGATGGACACTTTACTATTAAAAAGCAAAATAGGCCAGAATTTTCCCGCTGGCATGTGGGGGTGGGCCCCGCATGCCTGCACATAATATGATGCGCGGTGACATTGGGTGAGCGTCCCAATGTCACTGCGCGCCATCCCGATATTTGGGAAGGCAGGCACACTATAAGTTCAGATGCACGCCCGACATCAATTAACAGGCCAGTTAAGGCCCTTGAGATTGCAATTGATCTTGATTTTTCACAGCCCGTGCGATCTTCAGGACATTGCATGGGCACAACAGGCAGGCAGTAGGAGACATTTGTATAAACCTCATCCACCAGTAGGATTAGAGGGGTGAGTGGGGTTGTGAATGTGATGTTTGAGGGATTTAAGTGTGGAAGTAACTTTTACTTGCCTGAGTGAACAGCAAGACTTCAAAACTCATACCAGCTGCTAGGACAGGAGTAAAAGCCTTGGTCAGGGCTCTACAGTAGAAATCATTTCTGAGGCCTGCAGCTTTCAGGAAGCCTTCCCTTAGCCTGGGAATGGGAATTGTGCTCTCCACTGGAGGCACCTCTTCTGAGGAGGAAGGGAGGGCCAGAAGGGGGAGGAGGCCAGAAATCCACATTCAGTCTCCGGGGAGCCACCTTTAGGAGGAGAGGCGCAGGCACAAGGGATGCAGGGTCAACAGGAAGTCCAAGGCGGAAGGGGCCGCAGAAGACGTCAATACCCTGCTGCCAGGGTTTGCAGGCAGCAAAGCAGCTACCTCAATATGTCTGAGGCCCAGTGCCAAAGGAGACTCCATCTCTCAAGGGAGACGGTCACCTCCATCTGTCAGATGATAGGCCCTGAGATCTCTGCTAACTGTATGGGTGGACACCCCATGCCAGTGGCTCTAAAGGTCCCAGCTGCCCTCAACTTTTATGCCTCTAGCTCTTTCCATGGGTCGGTGGGTGATCTCTGTGGAGTCTCCCAGTCAACTGTCCACACTTGTGTCAAGCAGGTGACAGATCTGCATTCAGGCCTGCATTGACTTTCATCCACTACCGCTGGGACGATGCCAGTCAGACAGTGAGCCAGGGGCTTTGCGGCGATTGCTGGCTTCCCTTGCATCCAGAGTGCAATCGACTGGCCATCAAGGCACCAGCTCCCTTCATCAGCAGGGAGGGCTTCCACTCCATGAACGTGCAGATAGTGTGATCACAGGATGTTGATTCTACGAGTCTGTGCAAGGTACCCGAGCAGCTCCCACGACCCTCACATACTCAGACACTCCCAGGTGCCGAGGGTCATCAGTGCTCCAGCCCGGCTGGTTGGATGGCTGCTGGCTGACAAGGGCTACCCCCTCAAAAGGTGGCTCATGACGCCTCTCCGCCATCCAAGAACAGAGGCTGAGCAGCGGTACAATAGGAGACACACTTCCACAAGGGCTGTGGTGGAGAGAATCATCGGTCTTCTCAAGATGCGTTTCTGATGCCTGGATCGCTCCGGGGGCACACTCCAGTACTTCCCAGATTGTGTCTCGGTGATAGTGGTTGCATGCTGCACTCTCCACAATCTGATGCTGGAAAGGGGGTGATGCAGTGGATGAGGAAGATGTGGACGCAGTTGCTCCAGATGCACACGATGAGTCCAGCAGTGAGTCCAAGGATGACCATGCACAGGAGGACGCTGAGGGGGTAGACGCTGACCCAGGCATACTCCAGGGAGGTAGGGAGGCTTTAATCCAAAGAACCTTCAGCTAGCTCACCACAGATGGACCTTCAACACATGCCAGGGCTGCAGGCTCCACACTGAATACCTGAATGCTAAATCAGCCTGGATAATAACATTAACTAAGGCCCTTGTCAATAAAGCTCAATGTCAAACAACTCACTCATAACATCATGGCTTCCCAAGCAGAAGTAAGGAATCATCCTGAGGCATGGCAACATGTCAAAATTTATTGAGCAAACAAAAGTACATTCAGAAAGCAAAACAAAAATGTTGTTGGACATCACACCGAGTCTTCGAATAAGTACAATGGGCCAACATAAAAGCACCAGTGAAAAACCCATGGTGCGCCTAAGGTGCCTTAAATTTACGCTTATGGGTGCTATGTCTAGGTGCTGTCCCCTCGCTGGCACTGGCATCTGAAACAGCCTGCTCACTGTGCTGTCCTGTTGGACTTGATGACCTTGGCGGACGTCCTCTGGCCCACGGAGCCTGTGCTGGCCCCGCCTGGGAAGGAGCGGCCAACTCCACAGCTGGCATCTTTCCAGTCGCTGCAGCCTCATTGGATGCCACAGTCTCTGACAGAGGGGCAGAGGAGCTGCTGCCCTCATCCGGAATGCCCTTAGAGGAGCCTGCAGAGATGACAGGCAGCTGCTGCGCTGACATGAGGTCACTTCAGACCTCCCTGCACACTGTAGTAGGGTGGGCGCCGAGCTGAGATACTTGGTACACAGACCATCTCCCACACTGGCACTGACCAGCTGTGGCCAATGCCACTGTCAGGGCTTGCAGGTCCGAGCGCAACCCCAGGAGGACCTGATTGTTCTCCTGGAGGTGCCTCTCCATGAGAATCGCCACTCTCTCCATGGAGGAAGCATGGCGCTCAGTCCTGAGGCTCACTGCATCTGCGATGCTCCGTGTGGACTCCTCCAGCACGGGCACCATGCCATGCATTGCCTCATGTATCTTCACCAGATAATTCCACATACCCTGCTGCACTTCCAGTGTTCACTGCCTCACGGACGACTCAAGAGGCACATCACCAGCTACCGACCGAACATGTCCCTGGTCCCCAGCAGTCCTGTGACTGCCAGCACCCTGGGCACTCTCTGTCTCTGCCCATACCTCAAGCAAGTGTGAAGTGCCTTCACCGCGGTGTCCCGAGATACTAGCCGAAGAGCTAATTCCCACTGAGGTGCTAGTATCTTCGCTGGTGCCTGCCTGGCTGAGATGGAGTGACACTGCAGTTGCTCAGGGGCAAGAGGTGGGCTGTCTGTCCCCTCCTCCCGGCCCTGCTCCGGTGATGCTGAAAGGAAGAAGAAGGACATTTGATTAGTTACAGTGCAGATATTGTCAACTTGCATGCCGTTCCCCCGGATCATTATGCGCTCATCCTTCAATAATCAATGGTCAACCCATGTTGCTAACTTCAATCACGGAGCATTCAGTAGTGCCATGGCTTCAGTGACACACATGGTGACCTGAGTGCTCGCC